>NC_090822.1:115318449-115628054 GCF_000390325.3 Nicotiana tomentosiformis
GCGCCATCCCCTTATTACATTTCCTTTTCAGTAATACAGGGCGTCAACCCCTTGTTACATTTCCTTTTCAGTAATAGAGGGCGCCAACCCCTAGTAACATTTCCATTTCAGTTATACTAGGTGCCAACCCTTGGTTACATTTCTTTTTCAACAATACAGGGTGCCAACCATTGGTTACATTTCCTGTTAAGTAATACAGGGAACTAACCCCTGGTTAAATTTCTTTTTCAGTAATACATGGCGCCATCCCCTTGTTACATTTCCTTTTCAGTAATACAGGGCGTCAACCCCTGGTTACATATACTTTTCAGTAATACAAGGCACCAACCCCTAGCAACATTACCTTTACAGTAATACAGGGCGCCAACCCCTGGTTATATTTCCTTTTCAGTAATATAGGGCGCCAACCCCTGGTTACATTTCCTTTTTAGTAATACAGGGCGCCAATCCCTGGTCACATTTCATTTTCAGTAATACAGGACACCTACCCCTGGTTACTTTTTATTTTCAGTAATACAAGGCGCCAACCCCTAGTTACATTTCCTTTTTAGTAATACATGGCGCCAACCTCTGGTTGCATTTCCTTTTCAGTAATACATGGCGCCAACCCCTAGTTATATTTCCTTTTCAATAATACAGGGCGACATCACCTTGTTATATTTCCTTTTTAGTAATGCAGGGCGCCAACCCCTGGTTACATTTCCTTTTCAGTAATAGAGGGCGCCAACCCCTAGTAACATTTCCATTTCAGTTATACTAGGTGCCAACCCTTGGTTACATTTCTTTTTCAACAATACAGGGTGCCAACCATTGGTTACATTTCCTGTTAAGTAATACAGGACACTAACCCCTGGTTAAATTTCTTTTTCAGTAATACATGGCGCCATCTCCTTGTTACATTTCCTTTTCAGTAATACAGGGCGTCAACCCCTGGTTACATATCCTTTTCAGTAATACAAGGCACCAACCCCTAGTAACATTACCTTTACAGTAATACAGGGCGCCAACCCCTAGTTACATTTCCTTTTCAATAATATAGGGCGCCAACCCCTGGTTACATTTCCTTTTTAGTAATACAGGGCGCCAACCCCTGGTCACATTTCCTTTTCAGTAATACAGGACACCTACCCCTGGTTACTTTTTATTTTCAGTAATACAAGGCGCCAACCCCTAGTTACATTTCCTTTTTAGTAATACATGGCGCCAACCTCTGGTTGCATTTCCTTTTCAGTAATACATGGCGCCAACCCCTGGTTATATTTCCTTTTCAATAATACAGGGCGACATCTCCTGGTTATATTTTCTTTTTAGTAATGCAGGGCGCCAACCCCTGGTTACATTTCCTTTTCAGTAATAGAGGGCGCCAACCGCTGGTTACATTTCCTTTTCAGTAATACAGGACGCCAACCCCTGGTTACCTTTCATTTTCAGTAATATAGGGTACCAACCCCTAGTTACATTTCCTTTTTAGTAATACAGGATGCCAACCCCTGGTTACATTTCTTTTTCAGTAATACAGGGCGCCAACCCCTGGTCACATTTTCTTATCAGTAATACAGGGTGCCAACCCCTGGTTATATTTCCTTTTCAGTAATAGAGGGCGCCAACCCCTGGTTAAATTTCCTTTTTAGTAATACATGGAGCCAACCCCTGGTTACATTTCCTTTTCAGTAATACAGGGCACCAACCCCTGGTTACAATTCCTTTTCAGTAATACAGGGCGCCAACCCCTGGTTATATTTCCTTTTCAATAATACAGGGCGCCAAAACCTGTTTACATTTCCTTTTCAGTAATACAGGGCGATATCCCATGGTTACATTTTCTTTTCAATAATACAGGGCACCATCCCCTGGTTACATTTCTTTTTTAGTACTACAGGGCGCCAACCCCTAGTTACATTTCCGTTTCAGTAATACAGGGCGCTAAACCCTGGTTACATTTCCTTTTTAGTAATACAAGATGCCAACCCTAGATACATTTCATTTTCAGTAATACATGGCGCCAACCCCTGGTTACATTTCCTTTTCAGTAATACAAGGCGCCAACCCTTAGTTACATTTCCTTTTCAGTAATATAAGGTGCTAACCCTTGGTTACATTTGATTTTCAGCAATACAGAGCGCCAACCATTGGTTACATTTCCTTTTTAGAAATATAGGGCACTAACCCCTGGTTACACTTCCTTTTCAGTAATATAGGGTGCTAACCACTAGTTACATTTCCCTTTCAGTAATATAGGGTGCCAATCCCTGGTTACATTTCCCTTTCAATAATACAGGGCGCCAACCCCTGGTCACATTTCCTTTTCAGTAATACAGGGCGCCAACCCCTGGTTACATTTCCTTGTCAGTAATATAGAGCACCAACCCCTGGTTACATTTCCTTTTCAGTAATACAGGGCGCCAACCCCTAATTACAAATCCTTTTCAGTAATACAAGGTGTGAACCCTTGGTTACATTTCCTTTTCAGCAATACATGGCGCTAACCCCTAGTTATATTTCCTTTTCAGTAATACATGGCCCTAACCCCTGGTTACATTTCCTTCTCAGTAGTACATGGCGCCATCCCCTTATTACATTTCCTTTACAGCAATACATGGCGCCAACCATTGGTAACATTTCCTGTTTAGTAATACAGGGCACGAACCCCTGGTTACAATTCCTTTGCAGTAATACAGGGCGCCATCCCCTTGTTACATTTCCTTTTCAGTAATACAGGGCGCCAACCCCTGATTACATTTTCTTTTCAGTAATACAGGGTACCAACCCCTGGTTACATTTTCTTTGCAGTAATACAGGGCGCCAACCCCTGGTTATATTTCCTTTTCAGTAATACAGGGCGCCAACCCCTGGTTATATTTCCTTTTCAGTAATACAAGGCACCAACCCCTGGTTACAATTCCTTTTCAGTAATACAGGGCTCCAACCCCTGGTTACATTTCCTTTTCGGTAATACAGGGCACCAACCCCTGGTTACCTTTCATTTTCAGTAATACAAGGCACCAACCCCTGGTTACATTTCATTTTCAGTAATATAGGGCGCCAACCCCTGCTTACATTTCCTTTTCTGTAATACATGGCGCTAACCCCTGGTTAGATTTCCTTTTCAGTAATATAGGGCGCCAACCCCTGGTTACATTTTCTTTTCAGTAATAGAGGTCGCCAAACCCTGGTTACATTTCCTTTTCGGTAATACAGTGCACCATCCCCTAGTTACTTTTTCTTTTCAGTAATACAGGGCGCCAACCCCTGGTTACATTCCCTTTTCAGTAATACAGGGCGCCAACCTCTCGTAACATTTCCATTTCAGTAATACAGGGCGCCAACCCCTGGTTACATTCCCTTTTCAGTAATACAGGGCGCCAACCTCTCGTAACATTTCCATTTCAGTAATACAGGGCGCCAACCCTTGGTTACAAATCCTTTTCAGTAATATAGGGCGCCAACCCCTAGTTACATTTTCTTTTTAGTAATACAGGGCGCCAACCCCTGGTTACATTTCCTTTTCAGTAATACAAGGCGCCAACCCCTGGTTACATTTCATTTTCATTAATACAGGGCGCCAACCCCTGGTTATATTTCTTTTTCAGCAATACAGGGCGCCAACCTCTGGTTACATTTCTTTTTCAATAATACTGGGCACCAACCCCTAGTTACCTTTTTTTTTTAGTAATATAGGGTACCAACCCCTGGTTACCTTTCCTTTTCAGTAATACAGGGCACCAACCCCTGGTTACATTTCCTTTTCGGTAATACAGGTCACCATCCCCTGGTTACATTTCCTTTTCAGTAATATAGGGCGTCATCCCCTGGTTACATTTCCTTTTCAGTAATACAAGGCGCCAACCCTAGTTACATTTCCTTTTCAATAATATAGGGCACCATCCCCTGGTTACATTTCTCTTTCAGTAATACAGGGCGCTAACCCCTGGTTACATTTCCCTTTCAGTAATACAGGGCGCCAACCCCTGGTTACATTTCCTTTTTAGTAATAGAGGGCGCCAACCCCTGGTTACATTTCCTTTTGAGTAATACAGCGCGTTATTCCCTGGTTACATTTCCTTTTCAGTAATACAGAGCGCCAATCCCTTGTTACATTTCCTTGTCAGTAATATATGGCGCCAATCCCTGGTTACATTTCTTTTTCAGTAATACTGGGCGCTAACCCCTGTTTACATTTCCTTTTTAGTAATACAGGGTACCAACCCCTGGTTATATTTTTTTTTAGTAATACAGGGCACCAACCCCTGGTTATATTTTCTTCTCAGTAATACGTGGCACCATCCCGTGATTACATTTCCTTACCAGTATAGGGTACACCAATCCCTAATCCCCTTATCAGTATAGGGTACACCACTCCCTAGCTGTGTTCTCCAATATAGGGTACACCACTTCCTAGTTTATTTGATCCTAAATACAGGATATACCACTCCCTGATATCATTGCCAATATAGGATATCCCATTCCCTAACCATATTTTCTCAACATAAGGTACACCAATCCTTAGTTGAGACATTCTTTTGGGACAATAAAGGAATACTGTCGGGAAAAAAAATCATCATGACCTTTTTAGGGTACACCAACCCCGATCTTTTATTTCTTTTAATAAATAAGTAGTTTAGAATTTTGTTACAATAACTCACGAAAATTTTCTAGTAAAAACTAGGGCATAAGAATTTTGTTCGTTTGTTTGTTGTGGTGTCTGAGAAGGTTTTACCTCGAGGCAGAATTTTGTTCGTTTGTTTTTTGTGGTGTCAGAAAACTAGGGCAGAAGAAGTCTCAATCCAAAATAAATGAATAAAAAGAGAGAGAAGTGAATCCCAATGCAGAAGCAGATAGAAAGGATATGGACTGCTCAAGACGACTGAAGTCACGAACATTGCATTTCTTGCTTTGATTAGAAAAAGTCATAGAAGAATGAACTAGCACCTACAGCTTGCAAACATCAAGGTTCAGATCAGAGTCTGAATAAAAAACTAGTCAAGACTCAAGATCAAGTTTTAGAAGACTTATATATAGGAATCTTGTAACTCATAGCTGATAGGTTTGTTTAGTTTCTTTTGATTTTGATGTAATAACTGGACTACAGACCAGAGCCTCGACGGAACCTCACTCGACTCTCCAACTCTGTATTCCATCCTTTTCCTTGAACTACACGCGACGTAATTTCCTTATAACCCGGGATATGTAGGTTGTCCAAAACCAGGACTCAGTTGCACTCTTTTCTTTTATCTCTTCCCTTTTAAGTAATGGTATGGCAAAAAATTAGTCATATCGCTCATCTTTTCTTTGCCTGAAAACTCTTCATGTTTTCAAGCAAAGAGGGGCATGCTGTGAGCACCTAATCTTTGACCATGCTTGAATTTTTCTTACTCATCTCACCAATACCTCATTTCTCACTCCATCTTTTCCGCTCTCATCTTCCCACTTGTGTCCCCACCCCACTTTTCTTTGTCCCTCATGCTTGTTCCCCCACACTTTGTCCCCACTCTACTTTTCCTTGTTCCCCATGCTTGTCTCCCATACTTGTCCCCACTCACAACCCCCTCCCCCCCCCCCCACATGTCTCCTCCTTCATAAAAGATCGGCTATGAACACCCTACGGGTGGTCTCGGATTCGAGCTTCAAAAATAGTCCCAAAAAACAACCAAAATCCAGTCACCAACACCACCTAAGAACACCATCCAAACTAGCAGTTTCAATCATTGTAAATCCAGCCAAAAACTCCATTAAAACAATCGAAATTGCAGCAAATTTCCCCCCACGAATCAGCTCCTTTAACACCCAAAATCCATCTGAACAAATAGCTGAAATCACCACCACATAAAGCTCGAAAAAGCAGCCGAATATAGCCATAAAATAGCATTAAACACCAGGAAATTCCAGCCGCAAAGCAATAAAAAATGCATCACCATTAGCCCTCTGAAATACACCCATAAACGAGGCAAAGGTCCAAGGTCATAGTTCGTAGATCCGTTCATGGTTCCAATATGGTTTTCAATCATGGGTCTAGTGTTGCTGTAGTAGCTGCTATTAGAACTTTATAGAGTTTCTCTATGTATTGCAAATCTGAAATTACTTCACTCAAGGTCCATTTATACTTTTGATCTTTATTTCGTGCATGGCGTAATGTTTAATGTTGGTTAGCTTACGCTGCTGGTGCATTGTTTATATGTTTATAGTTTGATTTGTTCTTAGTTTGAAAAACTATTATGATGCTATACTAATTTCTAGTTTCTCTTTATTAGCTTTACAACTGCAATTTAGTGGTGATAGTTATGGCTTTAGATTCCATTTGTGTGTTTCTAGTTATTTGTTAAATAAATCAGGTGAGTAAGGTTTCATTGTAATTGAACTTGGTTTAGAATTCACGAAGATTGGGTTGGTGTTTTACTGGTGGGTCAGTGCCTTTTCTTATAAAATTGAGGTGTGTCGTGTGATTTAATTTGAAGTTGGGCCCATTTGAATTACTAGATACAAGACTAAAATCAGATTTTGACTTAAGAATACTTGCTTGGTTTTGAAAGTATATTGGCCGAAGGAATTTAATTATGTGGGGTCCGTAGAAATGGATAATATGCTCACCCACTATTTTCATAATCTAGTCCAATTAATAACTCCATTAATATTGCTAGAATGTAGTGATCTCCGACTCCTTGCTTAGTGTTATTTGACATTAGACAATTAATTTCATCAATAAGATCATACTATTTTTTCACAATAATTTCATAATCATGCCTCACAATTATCTCAAACTTAAGAAATGACTATTAAATGCGATAGTATGCTTTAGGCGCGCTCTTAAATCTATTATCGTGATTATGCATACGTCCGCGTGACATAGTTACGATTTCCAAAAATAAAGGCAAGGTATGCGTCCGCGCAACTTTGACGAAACAATCTCAATAATAATAAAGTGTTCTCAATTATGTACACGTACGCATGACACCAAACAAACGAATACACACACATGGTTCGTTTCAAGATAATTCCTTAATTACGAATAATCAACCAATAAAAGCGGATAGATAAAATATGAAAATAATGAAATATGGTTTATCCAAAAATAATATAAGCCAAATATAGTTAATAAAGCGATCGTGCTAGAACCACGAAATTCGGGGAATGCCTTACACCTTCTCCCCGGTCAACAAAATTTCTTACTCGGGCTTTGTTTTCGCAGACCAATGATAATAGAGTCAAACTTTCCTTTGACTAGGGATTCAAATAAAAGGTAACTTGGAACACTCATAAACTCAATTCCAAGTGGCGGCTCTGTAAATAAAATAATCTCTACTCAAGTTTGTCACTTTAATTGAAAAAATTCTTTAACCCACAATCAATAACATATATATCTTTCGGGGGTAGAAAAGGGGTGTGACACTATTTATAGTGAAGTGCTGTTATAGAGGACATATATTATAACAATAATATAAAAATCGGTTTTGAGTAAACATATCTTTTATAGTGAATGACTATTATATATGGATGTTGTTATAGAGAGGTCTGTATGTACTTCCTTGGAACGAAAATTTTACGATCAGAATAGTATATATAATTATATATATCGTTTTACTGCATTGGAGGATTAGAGAAGGTGAAGGGGAGATAACCTTAGAATTAGACTGTAAAACATAGTGGTTACTAGCTGCGTATTCATAATTACCAACTATACATGTTCCATTAATTGCAACCTTTTGTATTTTTCCAAATATTTAGGAGACAATGTTCTTAACAAAATAGTACAAGAAATGCCCTAAACATATTTAAAACTTAAAAAGACAAAAGTATATATTTAGCCCGTGGACATGTAATAGTAGCACGTAATAATGTGTATGAATATATATTGCATGTAATAAAGATTGTCAGTTTTTGTAAGTTCAGAAAGTTGATAGAAGTTAATCTTTCTTTCTTTTATACCTAATGTGTATGCAAATATATATGCCTGTAATAAAGTTGTCTGTTTTTGTGAATTCAGAAAGTTGATAGAAGTTAATCTTTCTTTCTTTTATACCTAATGTGTATGATAATATATATATATATATATATATATATATATATATATATATATATATATATATATGTATGTATGCCTGTAATAATGATTTGTTAGGGTCAAGCACCGGTCAGTTGGTGGGAGTTGAGAGAAGTCAAATATAAGTATCTATTTTCCAATAGCATTTAGTCACATGTGCCAACTTGGATCCTTCTTTTATACTCAGACTTCGAATTAGATTTCTCATCACTAAAAAAACGAAAGTGTTGGACGTACAAAAAAGACCTTATTCTCACTCTCTTTATCCTTTAGTTTTCGATCCTTCTTCTCTTTCTCATGGATCTCATTTCAATTTTGTTTTATGGTTTTCCTCTCTTTTATCTCCTCTTCTTGATATGGAAGATTATAGATCGAAAGACACACCAAAATTGTTACATTTTGGACTACGAATGTCACAAGCCAACCGATGATCGAATGCTTACCACAGGATTTTCGGGTAAAATTATTAGGAGAAACAAACATCTTGGCTTAAATGAGTACAAGTTTCTCTTAAAAGCAATTGTGAGCTCAGGCATTGGTGAACAAACATATGCACCAAGAAATGTCTTTTATGGTCGTGAAGCATGTCCTACATATGAAGATGGTATTTTGGAAATGGAAGAATTTTTCCATGATAGTATTGACAAGGTATTGAAAAGAAATGGAATTTCCCCTACTGAAATCGATGTTCTCGTGGTGAATATATCCATGTTAACTTGTATGCCTTCTTTAGCTGCTCGAATAATCAATTATTACAAGATGAGTGAAGATATCAAGGTGTATAATATCACTGGGATGGGATGCAGTGCTAGTCTCATATCGATAAATATCGTGGAAAATATTTTCAAGAATGACAAGAACAAGATTGCACTTATGGTAACATCTGAGTCCTTGAGTCCAAATTGGTACACATGGGAATAATAGATCTATGATTCTTGCTAATTGTTTGTTTAGGTCAGGGGGATGTGCAGTTCTTTTGACAAACAAAGTGGCTTTGAAAAATAAGGCGATGTTCAAGTTGAAAAACCTAGTTAGAACACATCATGGTGCAAAAGATGAAGCTTATGATAGTTGCATACAAAAAGAAGATGATCAAGGTCACATAGGTTTTCACCTTGATAAAACATTACCAAAGGCCGCGACAAAGGCACTAGTCGATAATTTGAAAACAATTGCACCCTTAATTCTTCCAGTGAGAGAGTTACTTCGATTTGCAATTGTGTCACTTGTTATAAAAATGAATTGGGGTTCATCAAAAGGAGGAGCTAGGCCAGTGATCAATTTCAAAACAGGTGTGGATCATATTTGCCTTCATACAGGAGGAAAAGCTGTGATTAATGGAGTTGGGACAAATTTGAATCTAAGTGAGTATGATTTAGAGCCAGCAAGAATGACTTTACATAGATTTGGTAACACTTCAGCAAGTAGTCTTTGGTATGTATTGGGTTATATGGAGGCTAAAAAAAGATTAAAGAAAGGTGATAAAGTGCTAATGATTAGCTTTGGAGCAGGGTTTAAGTGTAATAGTTGTTTGTGGGAAGTGTTAAGAGATTTGGGAGATGAAAATGTTTGGAAAAATTGCATTGATAATTATTCACAGAGAAATACAGCCAATCCATTTTTGGAGAAGTTTGGGTGGATTTAAGATGAAGATCATTTCCTGATGACTTTGTTTTCCCTTGAGCTTTCATTTTCTAAATTTGTTGTCTTTTTGTTGGAGTTGATATCTCAAACCGTCACTCAATTAATGGATATTGTTCAAGAAAATTATTTTTCTTTGTTATGCAACAATAAGGTTATTTATTTTTGTATTCATCTACGTACAAACTACAAAGATACTCAACACATTTAGGTGGAATTTTTTTATTTATGATTGTTTTAGTTGATGTGGCAGTTTTTTTTAACTCAACCGTTTGAAAAATAAAAAACATTATAGATTAAAACTATTTTACTGACCCACCCTATGACCCAACCTGCTAGACTTTATTTTTAACACAACAGAACCCCATTCACTTGAACAAAATAAACAATAGGCTCTCCTTCTCTCCCTCTCAAGGCGATTTAGTGATTTTTCTCAGCGCAGTCAGCTTTTTAATTTTGAATTTGGAATCTATAGTGGATTGAGGAGAAACCAAGGAATCTCCACCAAAAAAAAAAACAATTACAGAAAAAAGATACTATAAATTTTTAGCGTCGCTTAGCGACATTTTTTAAAATGACCTTAGTGCCCGTCGGGCATAACTTCTAATTATAATATGTACATAAGTTAGTTTTTTTTATGAGGCAACAGTTCGTGACATTTCTAGAATTTACATACAATGCATATAGTATATTGTGTGAGAGGTTGGCAATTGTGGACTTAGGAGAGGAAGAGGCATACCTAAAATGTATTGTGGAGAGGTAATTAGGTATGACATGGTATATCTTTAATTTACAGAGGACATGACCTTTGATAGGAGCATAGGCGTATGCAGAACTTTTTATAAGCGGTGTTGTAGTTACATAAAAAAAAATATTACTCAATATCATTTTTTCACAAGTTGAAAGTCTTGGACCAATGGTATAGTTGATACTATTGCAAAGGAAGTTGTAGGTTTAATTCTCCTTAGAATCAATTTTTTAATAAAAATGCACGCTCAAAGATCTTCGAAAAATAGAATATCTAGGTCCAGATTCGAACCTATAACTTTTACAAGCCCAAATACAAGCTTGACCAGCGGACCAAGAAGTACTCTCTGCCAAGAAGCGATGTCATTAATATATATTGCTTTATTTTTGCAGAATATTAGTATAAATATTTAATATCTTTTACCCTATAAAGCAATTTCGGATGACACCGCTTACGCCCATGTGCATCCGTCTCTGGATAGGAGAGTATTGAAATGTCTCAAACAAGGCAGGTTTGAGACTGAACTTGTGGTCAATTGGCAGGTTTACTGTATTGAAATGTCTCAAACAAGGTTGGGTCATCCAAAACAAGATGGATCAAGTAAAGTAACCACCCTAACATTTGCTCTTACTTTTGTAAGTTTAAGTGTGGGTGTCTCAACTTTTCGAGCGATTTCAACTTTAAGGAAGCTAATAATCATCAAAACAAAGCCGTACACTCAAATGATGCAATGGTAATACAAAAGACTAAATAAATTAAAACCAAGTGGAATGGTTCTTTCAACTTTTAAAATATGACATGAGAAATATAATAATAGTATTAAATAAGCATGATACACTATATGTAACAATAACAATAATAATATACCTAGTTACATCATCGTCTGAAAAATAAAATTTTGTTATTTCAATATATATTACATAAAAAGAGTTATAGCCCACCTTCATAAAAAAAACTAAAAGTATTATTTAAATTTTTGTTGTAACACAAAAATATAACTTCTTTAAACAATCGTAAGATAGAATAAAATAGAGTAAATAGAAACCTGAGGAGTTATTCATATACAGTGAAGTATAAATAAATAGTCCAGAGGCGAAGGTTCAACATAATACCCTGTCAATTCTCTAGATGGTCAGTCCGTCGATTTTTTATTTTTTATTTTATTTTCTTGGACTTTGGAACAGTCAATCTCAGCTAAACAAACTACAGTATTAAATTTTTTTGTACTAATTACTAATACTTTTATGAGTGAATTTCTAATCTGACCCTAAATTATCACTTAACTCATAATTCCTTCCCCATAAATCACAATTGTTTTAATCCAACATCATGTTGGATTTGAATGTTGACAATGAGGGGTGGTATCTGTATCGGAGCTAGTTGGAGGGTAAGGGATTCGATTGAATCCTCTTTGCCGTAAAAATATATTGCATAAATAAGGTAAAAATAAATTTATGTTATATTATTATTACATATGACCATTTGAATTCCCTTGGAATAGGAGAAAATTTTAATATAATGATGACGGGATTGAAAATTTATTTTAAGTCACATATTCAAATTCCAATTATGTTGTTTTAGTTTTTTCTTGAAATTTCCTTGTATAAATTTTGACGCCACCCCATGAATATGATAGACATTTTACAATTTTAAACTTATAATCTTATATATTGAGATAAATAGTAGTCAATAAGATATAAAAGGACTATCTAGAAAAAGGAAAGAAAAATTAAAACCTAAAAGATTAAAAGTGTTTGACCAAAAAATATATATCTTGGTTCAAATAACTAAATTTATATAAATAAGGATTAATCTTATCTAACAATAATATCGCTGGATCGAGTTCTTAAAAAACCAACGAATACTATGTAGATCTGATCGGACAGTGGCAGTGGCATACAATAAATGTTCTAGAAATTAGAAGCAATAACGTAGCATTCAATAATGATGAATAACAAAAAATGACATTTAAGTAAATAAAAGGAATGAGTCATCCAAGAAAAGATGGAAAAAAGGGATGTTCTTTCTCACAATGATGAATAATAGTTAATCCCTTGAATATTTGAGTTATTCTCGAATCTAGTGGAAAAGTATAGATAAGAATCTTAGTGAAAAGATGATGTTTGTATCTTAGCAAATGAGATCTGATTCTCTTCCTCAAGTCAGTGTGTTTTCTACAAATGAATATCACATGTCCCCTATCATTGTCTCTTTTTCTATTTATAAAGAAACCATAATAGTACAAGTACTAGGATATTCTCTTTAATATCCTATCTTGAAAATTAGTTGTTATAACTCTGTCAACGGTACTCGACCTCGGCCTCGACCCTTATCGACACCTCGACTATGGCTCTGTCATGACCCAAACTCCCTCCATATAACGTCGTGACGGTACCTAGTCTCTACGACTAGGTAAGCCTAACGGAAAACACAAAACGAAAATAAAACTTGGTAACTAACAATAGTGAATAACTAAGTAACTAGTAACAATGTTGCTCGGCATGTACAATAAACAATACTCTATAAATACACAGTCTTTCCAAAACCCGAAACATCATAAGTCACAAGCTACATAAGGAAACTAGAATCTCTATACACCAGAGTCTAATAAAAGAAATACGGAAGGTAAATGACATAGGAAAGAATAGAGGAGGACTCTGAGGTCTGCAGACGCGGCAGATGAACCTTGAAGTCTCTCTACAGCAGTAAGCGCTCCCAGCTAGTAACGGGGCGATGAGAAGTACCTGGATCTGCACACAAAACATATGCAGAAGAGTAGCATGAGTACACCACAACGGTACCCAGTAAGTATCAACTCTAACCTTGGTCGAGTTGTGACGAGGTCAGGTCAGGCCCACTGGTAAATAATAAATAAGGCAGGAGAATATATAGTATAATAAGATACTAGAATTTATCGAAAGGAAACACAGCAAGGCAACAGTACAACATACAGAGGTAAACCGTAGGGGATCTACCGAGATACCATCTCGTAGTCCCAAAATAAATATACAGGGAGAACTCCCGAGGTACCACCTCATAGTCTCAAAAGTAAATATTTAGGGAGAACTCCTGAGGTACCGCCTCGTAGTTTCAAAAGTAAATGTGCAAGGAGAACTCCCGAGGAACCGCCTCGTAGTCTCAAAAGTAAATGCGCAGGGAGAACTCCCGAGGAACCGCCTCGTAGTCTCAAAAGTAAACACACAGCTCAAACCGATAAATACAATAGTTAACAACAAGATTCCTACAGTTATACTGATAAAGAACAGGAAAAAATAGGAATCAACTAGGCATGCTTCACGGAGTTCAAATAAGCAGTTAAAGCACGTAGACATGCGATATTAGACTAAACAGGATAACTACACATATTGGAATAGCTCAAATAAGAATGAAAAATAGACTAATACTCATTTAAATGGTATAACTCAAATTTAAGGAAAAATAAGTTGCTACTCAGTAAAATAAATCGGGTTTTACAACAAATATCCTGTGTACGTACTCGTCACCTCACGTACACGGCGCTCACATATCACAACAGTACCAAATCCTAAGGAGATTTCCCCCACACAAGGTTAGGCAAGCCACTTACCTCGAACCTAGCTCAATCAATCGGTAACAATACCTTTTCCACGAATATCCGACTCCTAATGTCCCAAATCTAGCAAAAAATAATTACATATCATAAATACAACTATAATAGACTAATCTAATTAATGAAATCAAGACTTTAACAAAACTTTTGAAATCCGTCCTAAAAGGTCGATCCGGGCCTACGTCTCGAAATCGGGTACAAAAAGTCACAAAATACGAACACCCACTCGACCATGAGTTCACCCATACCAAAATTATCAAAATTTGACACCAAATCGCCACTCAATTTCTCAAATCAACTCATCAAATCCCTAACCTCCAACTCCCAATTTTTACCTTTAAATACACCCTAACTAGGTAAAAAAATAAACGGGGAAGTAAGATTATTGATAAAAAATAAGCACAAGGGACTTACCTCAAGAAATCTCTCGAAAATTATCTCAAAAATCGCCCTAAACCGAGTTTGCAAAGTCCAAAATGACATAAATCACGAAGTCCTTCGGTTTTAAATACTGCCCAGGCATTTCCGCACCTGCGGAGCCTAGGCTCGCACCTACGTGTGCGCTTGTGCGGAAAAATGAGCGCTTCTGCGCAAACCACTTATTCCCCTCTGCCTACGCACCTGCAATGAGGGGGCCGCACCTGCGAGTGCGCGCCTTCGGAAATCCTGTCCGCTTCTGCGGTCTCACTTTGTTTGTTTGTTGTGGTGTCTGAGCAGGTTTTACCTCGAGGCACAGGGTTCGAGATGAACAAAAGAAGAAGTCTCAATCCAAAATAAATGAATAAAAAGAGAGAGAGAAGTGAATCCCAATGCAGAAGCAGATGGAAAGGATATGGACTGCTAAAGACGACTGAAGTCATGAGCATTGCATTTCTCGTTTTGATTAGAAGAAGTCATACAAGAATGAACTAGCATCTGCAACTAGCAAACATCAAGGTTCAGATCAGAGTCTGAATAAAGAACCAGTCAAGACTCAAGATCAAGTTTTAGAAGACTTATATATAGGAATCTTGTAACTCATAGTTGATAGGTTTGTTTAGTTTCTTTTGATTTTGATGTAATAACTGGACTATAGATCGGAGCCTCGACGGAACCTCACTCGACTCTCCAACTCCGTATTCCATCCTTTTCCTTAAACTATACGCAATGTAATTTCCTTATAACCCGGGATATGTAGGTTGTCCAAAGCCAGGACTCAGTTGCACTCTTTTCTTTTATCTCTTCCCTTTTGAGTAATGGTATGGCCAAAAATTAGTCATATCGCTCATCTTTTCTTTGCCTGAAAACTCTTCATGTTTCCAAGCAAAGAGGGGCATGTTGTGAGCACCTAATCTTTGACCATGCTTGAATTTTTCTCACTCATCTCACCAATACCTCATTTCTCACTCCATCTTTCCCGCTCTCATCTTCCCATTTGTGTCCCCACCCCACTTTTCTTTGTCCCTCGTGCTTGTCCCCCACACTTTGTACCCGCTCCACTTTCCCATATCCCCAATGCTTGTCCTCCATGCTTGTCCCCACTCACCCTCCCCCCTCCCCCCACCAGTCTCCTCTTTCATAAAAGATCAGCTATGAACACCCCACGGGTGGTCTCGGATTCCAGCTTCAAAAATAGTCCAAAAAACCAACCAAAATCCAGTCGCCAACACCACCTAAGAACACCATCCAAACCAGCAGTTTCAATCATAGTAAATACAGCCAAAAACTCCATTAAAACAATCGAAATTGCAGCAACTTTTCCCCCACGAATCAGCTCCTTTAACACCCAAAATCCAACTGAAAAAATAGCTGAAATCACCAGCACATAAAGCTCAAAAAATCAGCCGAATATAGCCATAAAATAGCATCAAACACCAGCAAATTCCAGCCCCAAAGCAATAAAAAATGCAGCACCATTAGCCCTCTTAAATACACCCATAAACGCGGCAAAGGTCCAACTTTGTCTTCCCATTCAGTCGAGTCCGAGGTCGCCACCCAGGTCGTAGTTCGTAGATCCGTTCGTGGTTCCAACAAGGTTTTCAATCATGGGTCTAGTGTTGTTGTAATAGCTGCTATTTGAACTTTATAGAGTTTCTCTATGTATTGCAAATCTGAAATTACTTCACTCAAGGTCCATTTCTACTTTTGATCTTTATTTCGTGCATAGAGTAATGTTTAATGTTTTTGAGCTTACACTACTGGTGCATTGTTTACATGTTTATAGTTTGATTTGTTCTTAGTTTGAAAAACTATTGTGATGCTATACTGATTTGAGTATAACGTAAAACGTCGTGACGACACCTAGTCTCTACGACTAGGTAAGCCTAACGGAAAATACAAAACGAAAATAAAACTTGGCAACTAACAGCAGTGGATAACTAAGTAACTAGTAACAATGTTACTCGGCATGTGTAATAAACAATACTCTATAAATATACAGTCTTTCCAAAATCCGAAACATCGTAAGTCACAAGCTACAGAAGGAAACTAGAATCCCTATACACCAGAGTCTAATAAAAGAAATACGGAAGGTAAATGACATAGGAAAGAATAGAGGGGGACTCCAAGGTCTGCGGACGCGGCAGATGTACCTTGAAGTCTCTGTACAGCAGCAAGCACTCTCAGCTAGTAGCGGGGCTGATAAGAAGTACCTGAATCTGCACACAAAACATATGCAGAATAGTAGCATGAGTACACCACAACGGTACCCAGTAAGTGTCAAGTCTAACCTTGGTCGAGTTGTGACGAGGTCAGGTCAGGCTCACTGGTAAATAATAAATAAGGCAGGAGAATATACAGTATAATAAGATACTAGAATTTATCGAAAGAAAACACAGCAAGGCAACAGTACAACACACAAAGGTAAACTGTAGGGGATCTCCCAAGATACCGTCTCGTAGTCCCAAAATAAATATATAGGGAGAACTCCCGAGGTACCGCCTCATAGTCTCAAAAGTAAATATACAGGAAGAACTCCCGAGGTACCGCCTCGTAGTCTCAAAAGTAAATGTGTAGGGAGAACTCCCGAGGAACCGCCTCGTAGTCTCAAAAGTAAACACACAGCTCAAACCGATAAATACAACATTTAACAGCAAGATTCCTACAGTTATACTGATAAAGAACAGGGAAAATAGGAATCAACTAGGCATGCTTCACGGAGTTCAAATAAGCGGTTAAAGCACGTCGACATGCAATATTAGACTAAACAGGATAACTACACATATTGGAATAGCTCAAATAAGAATGAAAAATAGACTAATACTCATTTAAACGGTATAACTCAAATTTAAGGAAAAACAAGTTGCTACTCAGTAAAATAAATCGGGTTTTACAAAAAATAGCCTGTGTACGTACTCGTCACCTCACGTACACGGCGCTCACATATCACAACAGTACCAAATCGTAAGGGAATTTCTCCCACACAAGGTTAGGCAAGCCACTTACCTCGAACCAAGCTCAATCAATCGGTAACAATACTTTTTCCACGAATATCCGACTCCTAATGGCCCAAATCTAGCCAAAAATAATTACATATCATAAATACAACTATAATAGACTAATCTAATTTATTAAATCAAGACTTTAACAAAACTTTAGAAATCCATCCTAAAAGATCGATCCGGGTCCACGTCTCGAAATCGGGTATAAAAAGTCATAAAATACGAATACCCACTCGAC
Source organism: Nicotiana tomentosiformis (assembly GCF_000390325.3). Taxonomy (NCBI): domain Eukaryota; kingdom Viridiplantae; phylum Streptophyta; class Magnoliopsida; order Solanales; family Solanaceae; genus Nicotiana; species Nicotiana tomentosiformis. Next base: position 115,336,120 of record NC_090822.1, read on the forward strand.
CATGAGTTCACCCATACCAAAATTACCAAAATTTGACACCAAATCGCCACTCAATTCCTCAAATCAACTCACCAAATCCCTAACCTCCAACTCCCAATTTTCACCTTAAATACACCCTAACTAGGTGGAAAAATAAATGGGGAAGTAAGATTATTGATAAAAAATAAGCACAAGGGACTTACCTCAAGAAATCTCTCAAAAATTCTGTCAAAAATCGCCCTAAACCGAGTTTGCAAAGTCCAAAATGACAAAAATCACGAAGTCCTTCGGTTTTAAACACTGCCTAGGCATTTCCGCACCTGCGGAGCCTGGGCTCGCACCTACGCGTGCGCTTGTGCGGAAAAATGAGCGCTTCTGCGCAAACCACTTATTCCCCTCTGCCTCCGCACCTGCAATGAAGGGGCCGCACCTGCGAGTACGCGCCTACGGAAATCATGTCTGCTTCTGCGGTCTCACTTCGCACCTACGGTCAGCCTTGCGCATTGGCGGGCATCGCAGATGCAGCCTTATCCACGCACCTGCGACCCCTGACCAATCCACCCAACTCCACTTATGTGCCATATTGCTCGTACCTGTGGGCTCGCACCTGCGGGCAGCCTTGCGCAGGTACGATTACACCAGAACCAGCCCAACACCAGAAAATCTTCCAAATCCAAAAATGATCCGATAACCATCTGAAACTCACCCGAGGCCCCCGGGACCTCAACCAAACATATCAACAAGTCCTAAAATATCATACGAACTTAGGCGAGCCTTTAAATCATATCAAACAATGCTAAAAACAGAAATTACACCTCGATTCAAGCCTAATAAACTTCAAAGTTTCAAACTTCCACAACCGATGCCGAAACCTATCATACCACATCCGATTGACCTCAAAATTTGCACACAAGTCATATTCGACATTATGGACCTACTCCAACTTCCGGAATCAGAATTCGGCCCCAATATAAAAAATTCCACTATCGTTCAAACTTCCCAAAAATTCAACTTTCGCCATTTCAAGCCTAATTTAGCTACAGACCTCTAATTTACATTCCGGACATGCTCCTAAGTCCATAATCACCCAACGGAGCTAACGGAACCGACGAAACTCTATTTCGGAATCGTTTTCACACAATACCAACTACGGTCAAAATCCTAAGACTTAAGCTTTCGTTTTAGGGACTAAGTGTCCCAATTCACTCCGAAACCACAACAACAACCTCCTGGCAAGTCACATAAGCAGAAAAAGGTACGAGAAAAGCAGTAAATAGAGGATCGGGCCTATTACTCTCAAAACGACCGGCCGGGTCGTTATATCCTTCCCCTCTTAAAACAATCGTTTGTCCTCGAACGAGCTTAGAGACATCTGAAGTGGTTAAAAGATGAGGATAGCGGCTCTGCAAATCATGCTCGGTCTCCAAAGTCGCCTCCTTGACTGGCTGACCCTTCCACTGAACCTTCATGGAAGCAATCTTCTTCAACCTCATCTTTCGAACCTTCTTGTCCAAAATAGCCACCGGCTCCTCAACATAAGATAAATCCTTGTCCAACTGGACTGAGCTGAAATCCAACACATGAGACTGATCACCGTGATACTTTCGGAGCATAGAAACATGGAATACCGGATGAACTCCTGCTAGACTGGGAGGCAAGGCAAGATCATAAGAAACTTCCCCAACACGCCACAACACCTCGAATGGGCCGATAAACCTTGGGCTCAGCTTGCCCTTCTTTCCGAACCTCATATCACCCTTCATGTGTGACACCCGGAGCAGGACCCACTCTCCCACCATGAATGCAATATCGCTAACCTTCCGATCCGCATAACTCTTCTGTCTGGACTGGGCTGTACGAAGTCGATCCTGAATCAATTTAACTTTCTCCAAGGCATCCTGAACCAAGTCTGTACCGAATAGCCTAGCCTCACCCGGATCTAACCAACCTATTGGAGACCGGCATCGCCTCCCATATAAGGCCTCATACAGTGTAAGCAAACTCCGCAAGTGGAAAGAATTGGTCCCAAGCACCCCCAAAATCTATCACACAAGCGCGGAGCATATCCTCCAGTATCTGAATAGTGCGCTCGGATTGTCCATCCGTCTGAGGGTGAAATGTTGTGCTCAACGCAACCTGGGTACCCAACTCCTATTGTACAACCCTTTAGAACCGTGATGTAAACTGTGTACCCCAGTCAGAAATGATAGATACCGGTATTCCATGAAGCCTGACAATCTCGCGGATATAAATTCGATGCAACTGTTCAGAAGAATAGATAGTCATCACAGGAATGAAATGAGCTGACTTGGTCAGCCTATCCATAATTACCCAAACTCCATCAAACCTCCGCTGAGTCCGTGGGAGTCCAACAACGAAATCCATAGTGATCCGCTCCCATTTTCACTCCGGAATCTCTAACTTCTGAACCAACCCACCTGGCCGTTGATGCTCATACTTCACCTGCTGGTAATTTAGACATCGAGCTATATACTCAACTATGTCCTTCTTCATTCTCCTCCACCAGTAATGTTGTCTCAAGTCCTGATACATCTTCGCGGCACCCGGATGAATGGAGTACCGCGAACTATGAGCCTCCTAGAGAATCAACTCACGCAACCCATCGACATTGGGCACACATAGCATGCCCTGCATCCTCAATGCACCAACATCCCCAATGTTGGCCTCCTTAACGTCACCGTGCTGGACCGTGTCCTTAAGGACAAGCAGATGGGGGTCATCATACTGACGCTCCCTGATACGATCATAAAGAGAAGACCGAGAGACCACACAAGCTAATACTGGACTCGGCTCAGAAATATCCAATCTAACAAATTGGTTGGCTAAGACCTGAACATCCAATGCCAATGGTATCTCTGCTGCTGGTAGATATGCTAAACTCCCCAAACTCTCTGCCCGGTGACTCAAAGCATCGGCCACCACATTGGCCTTCCCCGGCTGGTACAAAATGGTGATATAATAATCCTTAAACAACTCCAACCACCTCCACTGATGCAAGTTAAGATCCTTCTGTTTAAACAGATGTTGTAAACTCCGGTGATCGGTGTAAATCTCACAAGGGACACCGTACAAATAGTGCCGCCAAATCTTCAAAGCATGAACAATAGCTGCTAGCTCAAGGTAATGGACATGATAGTTCTTTTCATGCACCTTCAGCTGTCTGGACGCGTAGGCAATCACCATACCGTCTTGCATCAACATCGCGCAGAGACCAATCCGTGACGCATCATAGTATACTGTATAAGACCCCGAACCTGAAGGCAATATGAATACTGGGGTTGTAGTCAAAGCTATCTTGAGCTTCTGAAAGCTCTCCTCACACTCCTCTGTCCACCTGAACGGAGCACTCTTTTGGGTCAGCCTGGTCATAGGTGCTGTAATAGATGAGAAACCTTATACAAATCGACGGTAATACCCCCCAAAACTAAGAAAACTCTGGTTGTCCGTAGCTGAAGACGGTCTGGGCCAACTCTGCACTGCTTCAATCTTCTTCGGATCCACCTGGATCCCATCACTCGATACTACATGACCAAAGAATGCCACTGAGTCTAGCCAAAACTCACACTTTGAGAATTTTGCATATAACCTCTTTTATCTCAGGGTCTGAAACACAGTCATCAGGTGCTGCTCATGACCCTCCCGAGTCCGGGAGTACACCAGAATGTCGTCAATATACACAATGACGAAGGAGTCAAGATAGGGTCAGAACACACTGTGCATCAAGTGCATAAATGTTGTTTGGGCATTGGTCAGCCCAAATGACATCACAAAAAACTCGTAGTGATCGTATCGAGTCCTGAAAGCAGTTTTCGGGAACTCTGGCTCCCGAATCTTCAACTGATGATAGCCTGAACGTAAGTCAATCTTGGAAAACACTCTGGCACCCTGTAACTGATCAAATAAATCATCAATACGAGGCAATGGATACATGTTCTTCACTATAACTTTGTTCAGCTGGCGATAATCAATGCACATACGCATAGAGTTATCCTTCTTCTTCACAAACAAAACAGGAGCACCCCAAGGTGACACACTGGGCCGAATGAAGCCCTTATCAAGTAACTCCTGTAAATGCTTCTTCAACTCCTTCAACTCAGGAGGAGCCATACAATACGGAGGAATAGAGATGGGCCGAGTGCCCGGTAACAAACCAATGCCAAAATCAATATCTTTGTCGGGCGGCATGCCCGGAAGATCAGCTGGAAACACATCTGGAAAGTCCCTCACTACTGGAACTAACTCAACTGTAGGGGTATCAATACTGGCATCTCTCACATAAGCTAGATACACGTCATACCCCTTCTCAACCATTCGTTGAGCTTTAAGAAATGAAATAACTCTGCTGGGAGTATATTCTAAGGTACCTCTCCAATCTAATCGTGGTAATCCTGGCATAGCCAGCGTCACGGTCTTAGCGTGACAATCAAAAATAGCATAATGGGGCGACAACCAGTCCATGCCCAAGATAACATCAAAGTTTACCATATTGCGCAATAATAAATCGGCTCTGGTCTCAAAACCACTAAGAGCAATCCAACACGACCGGTACACGCGATCCACAACAAAAGAATCTCCCACAGGAGTAGACACATAAAAAATGGAACTCAAAGAATCCTAAGATACGCCCAAATACAGGGTAAAATACGAGGACACATAGGAATAAGTGGAGCCTGGATCAAATAAGACCGGTGCATCTCTATGACAGACCAGAACAATACCTGTAATGACAGAGTCGGAAGTAACTGCCTCTGTACGAGCAGGAAGAGCATAATACCTGACCTGGCCTCCCTCTCTAGGGCGACCTCGACCTCCCCAACCTCCACCTCGAGCTAGCTGAGCAGGTTTGGCGATTGCTGGTGCTGGAATCATAGCCTGAGGACCCAGTGGAGCACGCGGTGGATGAGAAATCTGTGGAGTTACACCCCTCAAGAAATCTCTCGAATATGCTCTCACAAATTGCCCTAAACCGAGTTTGCAAAGTCCAAAATGACAAAAATCATGAAGCCCTTCGGTTTTAAACATTGCCAAGGCATTTCCGCACCTGCGCGTGCGCTTGTGTGGAAAAATAAGCGCTTCTGCACAAACCACTTATTCCCCTCTGCCTCCGCAACTACGATGAAGGTGCCGCACCTGCGAGTGCATGCTTGCGGAAATCCTGTCCGCTTCTACGGTCTCACTTCGCACCTGCGGTCAGCCTTGCGCATCTGCGGGCATCGCAAATGTGGCCTTATCCACACACCTGTGACCCCTGACCAATCCACCCAACTCCACTTCTGCTCCATATTGCTCGCACCTGTGGGCAGCCTTGCACAAGTGCGATTACACCAGAACCAACCCAGCACCAGAAATTCTTCCAAGTCCAAAATTGATCTGATAACCATCCAAAACTCACCCGAGACCCCCGGGACCTCAACCAAACATACCAACAAGTCCTAAAACACCATACGAACTTAGTTGAACCTTTAAATCACATCAAACAATGCTAAAAATATGAACTACATCTCAATTCAAGCCTAATGAACTTCAAAGTTTCAAACTTCCACAACCGATGTCGAAACCTATCAAACCACGTCCGATTGACCTCATATTTTTCACACAAGTCATATTCATCATTACGGACCTACTCCAATTTCCCGAATTAGAATCCAACCCCGATATCAAAAATTCTACTACCGGTCAAACTTCTCAAAAATTTAACTTTCACCATTTCAAGCCTAATTTAGCTACAGACCTCCAATTCACATTCCGGACACGCTTCTAAGTCTATAGTCACCCAACGGAGCTAACGTAACCAACGAAACTCCATTCCGGAGTCGTCTTCATACAGTTCTAACTACGGTCAAAATCCTAAGACTTAAGCTTCCGTTTTAGGGACTAAGTGTCCCAATTCACTCCAAAACCACAACAACAACCTCCCGGCAAGTCACATAAGCAGAAAAGGGTACGGGGAAAATAGTAAATAGGGGATCAGGACTATTACTCTCAAAACGACCGGGCGGGTTGTTACAAGCTCTCGTTGACTCTTCAACCACATACTTCACTGCTCCTTGAGCCATTTCGACAAACGACGACTTGGACACTCTTCCCTTCGTGCCATCTTGGCTTAAATATTCTAAAGACAAATTTCGACATGTACAATTAGTCCCTCTATTTATTCAGGCCGGCTTCAGGCGGGTTCGATGAGTGGATCTTATTCTTTATGGTCGAAACAATCGAGCGAACTGTGCAGGTCGTGGTGGTTACGGCAAACTCGCAACGTGGCCCTAAGTGGGCCGCTCATTTCAAACGCTTCGATTTTCCCGGATGATTTATTGGAATTATGTTGTCCACGAGTTAGGATGATGTCATGTATTATTATGACGCATATTGCCGATGCGTTGCTTCGTTTCACGTGTAACCTCTAATTGAACCCGCCGCTTCGGTTCCGGTGCCAGTAATGAAGAGTCGTTTTCGGTCCTAGTGCCAAGACCCTTATAAATAGAGGTATTTGGCTGCGATTTTGAGGTTTAACTTTTCTGTTATTTCGAAATCCTTCATTACTCTCTTGCTCTTTCTTTGCTTTGAACCTCTCTTCTCAGTTCTAGTGATTCGTATTGTTCTTAGTTCTTCGTCATTTGATACCTCTCTTTTCTTTATCAAAATATGTCCAACATGCCTTCTGAGTCTGGTGAGGAAAGTGATGTGGTCCCTTTGGCAATGGTGTTTCCCCCTCATGATGAGAGTGTTCATGCCACCGTCGAGGATGGAACTTTCCCGTCTGTGGAGAAGATGACTCCTCGCAACCCTAATTCCAGATTCGATTTCACCAAATTACCTGAAGCTGGCCCTGGAAACTTTCGGTTAGTGATGACGGTGAAGGAATTGGAAGAGCTTAAGGCTAAGTTTGGCCTTCCCAATCACATTGAATTAATACCGGCTGGGTGGGATAGGTGCAGGTCCATCGTTCTGGGTACTGCGCCTTCTATTCCTACCCCTTCCAAGCCGGCTACACTCTCCCTCTCCTTCCGTTGGCGGAGAAATTCTGTTGTTATTACGGCATTTTCCCAGCTCAGCTCGCGCCGTACGTTTATAAACTTATAAAAATGCTTACTTAATTTTCCGAGCTAAACGAGGTCGAACTGACACTTCGGCATTTAATACATCTGTTTGCCACTAGCTTTTATAGGGGGCGATGTTAAATATTCGCCACCGAGGAGGCAAGTTCTTGGTGGTGAAGATGGACAACAAAGCCAACCACCAATTCTGGTTCAACTTCTTCTTCATCAGAACCGAGGACGTGGTGGCCAACGTCGACGATTTTTCTGAGGCTTGGAATCATACTCATAAGTACCTAATTTCCTTGCTTGTAGATATCTGATTTTTCTCCTATGCTTGGTCGGAAAATTTGACCCCTTATCCTTTTCTCATGCAGCCAAGACCTCGCCTCCCCCTTCGGTCGCTCACATTTTTGACTGGGTTGGTCGACTCCTCCCTTACATCGTAGGGATTCATGAGTGGTCAGGTTTCTTTAAGAAGTTTGGGCCTGCTTTTCCTTCGACTTGTACGTTCCTTTTATCATCGGTGTCTTGGTTCTTTTCTTTTTGTTTCCTTTGCTGGCATTTTTCTTTACCTAAGTTTTTCTTAGCTTCGGCTAACGGATCTTCGCAGAGGTCGAAATCTCCTGCACCCTCGTTCCGAAAGAGGAAAGCTACTGCATCTCGGCTCCCGCCCCTTCTTTAACTACGACTGATTCTGCTCGTGTCTCGGTCCCTCCTATTGTTGCGTCCGAATCTATTCCTTCTTCGATCGTGGAAACATCGACTTCTCCCTTGCACCGTCTTATAGATGAGGACGAAGAGCCTTTGCCTGGTGATGGGGATTTTATGCCTCATAAGAGGAGGGCCTCGGATGTCGTGGGAGAGAGGTCGGCGGCAATTGTGTCACTTGTGACCCTATATTACTTAGATTTGCAATTGTGTCACTTGTGAGAAAAATTAATTGGGGTTCAACAAAAGGAGAAGTTAGGCCAGTGATCAATTTCAAAACAGGCGTGAATCATATTTGCCTTCATACAGGAGGAAAAGCAGTGAGTGATGGGAGTTGAGACAAATTTGAATCTAAGTGAGTATGATTTAGAGCCAGCAAGAATGACTTTACATAGATTTGATAACACTTCAGCAAGTAGTCTTTGGTATGTATTGGGGTATATGGAGGCTAAAAAAGATTAAATAAAGGTGATAAAGTGCTTATGATTAGGTTTGGAGGAGGGTTTAAGTGTAAAAGTTGTTTATGGGAAGTGTTAAGAGATTTGGGAGATGGAAATGTTTGGAAAGATTGCATTGATAATTATCCACCAAAAAATAAAACTAATCCTTTTTTGGAGAAGTTTGGGTGGATACAAGATGAAGATCCAAACACCTTCTCTTTTCCTGATGACTTTGTTTTTCCTTGAGCTTTCGTTTTTTAATATTTGTCTTTTATTTTTGGGAGTTAGACATCCCAAACGGTCAATCAATTAATGAATATTGTTCAAGAAAATTACTTTTCTTTGTTTTTGTAACAAAAATATTATTTTATTTTTGTATTTACTTATAAAGTTACTCTACATATTTAGGTGATTTATTTTTTTTATGGTTGTTTTTGCTGATGTGGCAATTCCTTTTTAACTCGACCTTTTAAAAAATAAAAAATCATTCATTAAAACTATTTTATTAATCCGCCCTATGACCCAACTCGCCAAACTTTATTTTTAACACAACAGAACGTAATCAATTAAACAAAATAAACTTTCTGAGCAGTACTAAAAATTCATAATAAATATAATCAGAAAAACAAAGTCATACACTCAAAATCTCAAATGACGCAATGATAAACTTACAAAAGAGATGGAAATTAAAGTCAAGTGGAATGGTTCTTTCAACTTTTAGAATATGGCATGAGAAATACAATAATATCACATAAGGATGATGCATCATCTTCTGAAAAATAAAATCGATGTATTTCAATATTACATAAAAAGAGTTATAGCGCCACCTTCATAAAAAACTTAAGGTATTTATTTAAATTTTTGTTGTAATATAAAAATATAACTTCTTCAAATAATTGTAAGGTTGAATAAAATAGAGTAAATGGAGACTTAAGGAGTTATTCATATACAGTAAAACAAATAAATAGTCTAGAGGTGAAGATCCAACGTAATACCTTGTCGATTCTAGATGGTCGATCCGTCGTTTTTTTTTTTTTTTTTTGAAATTTGGAATACTCAATCTCAGCTAAACAAATATTAAAATTTTGTCATACCAATTACTAAATAATTCTACAAGTGAATTTCTAATATGACCCCTAAATTATCACTTAACTCATAATTCCATTCTCATCCCTCATATTTGTTTTAATCCAACATCATGCTGGATCTGAATGTTGACAATGAAGGGTAGTATCAGTCTAGATGGACGTAAGAGGTTTAATTGATTCCTCTTTACTGTAAAAATATATTACATAAATAAAGTAAAAATAAATTTTTGTTACGATGTTGTAATATATGAACAATTGAATTCCCTTGAAATAGAGAAAATTTTAATGTAGTGATGAAGGAGTTGAAAATTATTTTAGATCACATATTCAAATCCCAATTATGTTATCTTTTATCTTGAAATTTTCTTGTACAAATCCCGATGCAACCTCTGAGTATGATAGATATTTTACAATTATAAACTTATAATCTTATATATTGAGAAAAATAATAGACAATAAGATAAAAAGAACTATCTAGAGAAAGGGAAGAAAAAATAAAACCTAAATGATTAAAAAGAGAAAATGTACATTGGTCCCTTGCTCTTGTCTTTTTATAGAGATGTTGTAACAAGAGGATTGCTCTTGTTACCTGTAAGAAAGAGAATAGATAGAAAAAAGAGAGAAGAAGATAAGGAAGAAAGGAAATTTTGATTCAATGTCGGGATGCCATTCTCTCAATACATTGATAGCATAAATAACAGAGAATCCAACATTGGATTCTGGACTCTTCCTAATAGCTTGACACCTGTCCAATCTCACTGTTAGAATTATGGACTTCTTTGAACATAAACCATAATATAAGGGACCCAAATAGACATAATAATGATTTAACTAACGACTACTAAGGACTCAACTAAATCAATTAAATTTAAATAATCTCTAATCATAACATTCCATCCTTCTTCAGAACCTTGTCCTGAATGGTTCATTAAAATCTAGAAAATGAGATACTATGAAATTGCAATCTTCCCAGGTAGCTTCTCCTGGCAGCAGGTTAGCCCATTGCACTAAAATCTAAGTATTGGCTTTGCTCCCCTTCTTCACCATCCTCCTGTCAAGCACAACAATTGGCTCTATCAGAGGTTGTCCATTAGAAGAGCAATTTGGAGGATCAATAGATGGAATGACTTGCTATCTAATCCTCTTCTTAAGCTGAGAAATGTGGAAAACAAGATGTATCTTGGAAGTGAGGCAAGTTGAGCTTATGTGCAACAACTCCAATCTTCTGCACTATCTGGTAAGGCCCATAGAACTTAGAAGCCAGCTTCAAACTCTTTCTTACAGCCACAGAGGTCTGCCTATAGGGTTGCAGTTTCAGAAATACCCAGTCACCAACATTGAATTCTCTTTATGTCCTCGTCTTGTCAGAATTCACCTTTATTCTGTTTTGAGCCTTTTCCAAATTCTCTTTTAATGCCTTTGCCATGATTTGTCTCTCCTTCAAGACTTGATCTATAGCAGCCACTTTTGTCTGTGAAATCAACTCAACGGAGAGTTGTGGTGGTTCATATCCATACAACACTTTGAAATGAGTCATCTTCAAGGTAGAGTAGTAATTACTATTATACCAAAACTCAGCCAATGAGAGCCATTAATTCCACTTTTTAGGTCTATGCCCTGTCATGTATCTTAGGTAATTCTCCAAGCATCTGTTTACTCTCTCAATCTGTCCATTTATTTGTGGATGACAGGCTGAGCTGAAGCGTAACTGTACCTATAAATTCTTAAAAAGTTCCCTCCAGAAGTTACTAAGGAAGACCTTATCCTTGTCAGATACAATGCTCTTAGGTACACCATACAATTTATAAACGATAGTCATAAATACCCTGACAATCTGTGGGGCAGTGAAAGAATAAGCCAATGCAATGAATGGTGCATATTTACTGTATATATCTACCACGACCAAGATAGTATCTTGCCCTTCTGACTTTGGCAGGCTCTCAATAAAATTCATAGATATATATGCTCCCAAGCTTTCTCTGGTACTGACAGAGGTTGTAATAATCCTGGGTAAGCATGTTCATTTTTGCATCTTTGACAGACTTCACACTCTTGAATTATCTTCTTTATATTATTTCTCATAGCATGCCACTAGAAAATTTCTTTTAGTCTTTGATAGGTTGTTATTACTCTTGAATGACCACCCGACCTAAAGCTGTGAATGGTTAAGATTTGTTGCTATATTTGAGTTTCAAGTTTGCCAACCTAAACTTTCCCTTTATACCTTAAGATACCTTGTTGTAGAGTGTTATTCACCAATGTAGAAGGGTTGTTGTTGAGTAATGTCATAGTTTGCATCACCTTCTCATATGCTTCAAAACTTGCAATCACTTAATCAAACCATTAGTCTGCAAATTAGTTATCACTAGACAATGTGGCAGATCAGCTTCAAGTGGTTGCTCATTTATTCTTGACAATGCATCTGTCACAATATTCTCCACTTCCATCATTCCTTTTTCTGATATATGAAATAGGGGATTTCACTAAGTTTATTCTTAGGAAATGTCGAATTAAACCATTTGTCCTTATTTTAACAAAAGAAACACGGGATTCTTGCTCTTGTACTAGATCTCAAAGCTTAAGCCCATCATCTTGGTTAAGCCTTTATGCTGAAGGGATATTGTGATTTTTTGTTCTTGCAAGAACTTCAAACTGAAGGGGTCTGTTTTGATTATGAAGTGGTGTGGGTGCAAGTAATGTCCCCATCTGTCTACTGCTATAAGTAGAGCTATCAACTTCTTCTCATAGGTAGATAATCCTTGGTATCTCTTACTTAAGGACTGACTTAGGAATGCCAGAGGCCTTCTATCCTGCATTAATACTGCTCCCACCCCAGTGTGGCAAGCATCCACTTCAAGAATAAAAGGTCTACTGAAATTAGGTAAAGCTAGAACTGGAGAAACTATCATAGCTTGTTTAAGGTACTGGAAGGCTACAGTAGTCTTCCTCATTCCAGTTGAAACTCCCCTTCCTTAGTAAATTGGTTACAGGCTTACTTAACTGAGCATAATTCTTGATAAATTTTCTATAGTAACCAGTCAACCCTAGGAAACCTCTTAACTCTTTTACAGAACTTGGTTGTGGCCATTCTAGCATAGCTGATACCTTTTTATGGTCGGTGCTTACTGTTTTGCCTGAAATGACATGGACTAAGTATTCCGCCCGTGATTGTCCAAATTCACACTTGATCTTTTTTGTAAATAGCTGGTTCTTTCTTAGCAGTTGAAGTACCATTTCCAAATGCTCCAAGTATTCTGTCATACTTTTATTGTACACTAGTATATCATCAAATAATTCTAGTATGTACTTTCTCATTTTTTTACTTGAACACAGAATTCATCAATGATTGAAAAGTGGTTGGGGCATTAGTTAATCCAAAGAGCATGACCTTGAATTGCCACAACCATGATAAGTTTTAAAGGATGTCTTGCACTCCTCCCCAGCCTTCATTCTCACCTGGTGATAACCATATCCAAGATTTATCTTAGAAAGCACAGTAGCTCCATGTAGCTCATCCAAAAAATCATCAATCATGGGGATAGAATATTTATTCTTCACAGTTAAATTTTTTAACCTTCTATAGTCACAACACAGTCACCAAGTTGAGTCCTTTTTAACCAACAAAGCAGGTGAGGCAAATGAAGATTGACTGAAAATCAATGTCTCAGCTTCCAATATATCATTGATAATAGATTTAATTGCAGTCTTTTGATCATGAGAATACATGTATGGCCTTAGATTGAAAGGTTAAGCAGCATGGATTAGGTTGATAACATGATCACGATCTCTTTCAGGTGGTAAATCGGTTGGCTCCTGGAACACATCATTGTATACTGATAGCAACCTTTCCGATGCGGGTACGTCTCCTTCTCACCTTTTTCTATAAGACCAGTAGTTGTCAGAGATAATTCATCCATTACCTCACAGGTACCACAATGCAACATTCTTCTTAAAGCTTCAGTATCAATTGGGATCACCTCAGGTCCAGCATTAACTCCAATTAAGGTCACAATTTTGCCATCTTTCATGAAGCTCAGGCTGTGAGGTCTAGTATTCAAGACCACTTGAGCTACTATATCAATCCAGTCCATTCCCAAGACCATGTCACATCCCCCAGCCTTGAGTAACCTAATTTTAAAAGCAAAGATTTCATCTTGCATTTTTCAATTAAATAGAGAGCTTTCCTGATCAGATCTCATGACTTGGCCATTAGCCACTACCACTCTCAATGTAATAGTCATAGGTTACACAGGTAATTTTAATAATTTACTATATGTGGATCAATAAAAGAAAGTGTAAAGCCATTATCTATCAATATGGTCAACGAAATCTGTTTTGCATCATCCCATTATTTTAATAGTTGAAATGGCTCCTTCAGAGAACTTAACTCCATCACTACATTGAGGAAGACCTCAGATTGTTCCTCCATATGTTCCTCCAAAGTCTCAGGAACATCCAAAAATTCTTCTATTTCTGGTTCCCCTTCAGTTGTGACCCCTTCCATGGCATGTAGAGTTTTAACCTTACATTAGTGTCTAGGCTCATACTTCTCACGATACTTAAAACAAAGTCCCTGGGCTCTGAGTACCTCAAAAGTATTTGGTTTGAAGGGAGCTCTATAGACAGCTCTCTGATTTAGAAAAGTGATTTTCAAAGGTTGATTTGGTACTGGAAGTTGTGTAAGTTTTAAAGTTTGTGGGGCTATTGGATAGGTAATAGCTAATGGTCTGGGATAGGTGAGGGTTTGATAATTTCTAAATGGAATATGTGCAGTGAGAGCTAAAATTGATTCCTCATATAACTTTACAATTTCATAAGCATCCATAATAGTCAGAGGATTGGCCAGCTTAACTAATGGTTTAAGCTCATGTTTGAGAACACTAATATAACTGGAAACAAAGTAAGTTTCATTCAAAAGAGGGTTTATAATGGTCATATAGCTTGTCAAGTCCTCAAACCTTTCCTGATATTGGTCTACACCCTCAATCTATATAATTTGTTAAAATCATCCACCTTATCCCTCACATGCATTGAAGTGTAACTTAGCCATACAACTCAAAGAATTTCTCACTCTTTCGTAGCCACCCTCTAGGATTAGTTCCATTAAAATAAGAAAAATTGAGTTTTGATTTCAAAGTTTTTTGGTTTATTTTAGGCTCAGCAGGGTTAACAGGGGGAGCTAGAATAATAAATATGATTTTGAAAACTAGGTGGGTATTAAAAACTGGAGCTGGAGCTAAAGTGAAACCACAACGAATATGGTAAGTTGAAGGGGTGAAAAGAGTATGATTCAAGGGAAAAGAATTCTTAGTACCTGAAACTCCTCCAGCTTCAGCTATTGCTTGAACTGAGTGAGCAATGACTATCGCAGTGAGTTGAGCTGATTTAGAAGTCATCGGAGTGAGCTTTTGATCCGTGCTTTTGGTCGTCGGAAATGGCATCACCGAATTAGATACAGCTCGTTGCGACAAGTCCATGCTCGAGATAATGAAATCGAACTTCCGATTTGCATCCTTAACATCATCGAGTTGAGTTTGAAACTGATTCTGGTTCGTTTTTATATATTCGAACCTTTGGCTTGCATGCTCCACAAACAAAGAAAGTTGCACACGCATACCTCTCATCTCCGTTTTAAAGTTTGAATCTCTGAATTTGAGGCCGTGGTAGCTGAAGTTTGAGTCCCAGGCGGCTCTGATACTATTGTAACAAGATGATTGCTCTTGTTACCAGTAAGAAAGAGAATAGAGAGAATAGAGAGAAAAGAGAGAGAAGAAGATAAGGAAAAAAGAAAATTTTGATTCAATATCGGGGTGCCTTCCTCCGAGTACATTGACAGCATAAATAGCAGAGTATCCAACATTGGATTCTGGACTCTTCCTAATAGCTTGACACCCGTCCAATTCCACTAATAGAATTATGGACTTCTTTGAACATAAACCATAAACTAAAGAACTCAAATAGACGTAATAAATACTTAACTAACGACTACTAAGAACTTAGCTAAATCACTTAAAATTCAAATAATCTCTAATCATAACAGATTCTCATAATTATTTGTCTATTTTTTTTTTTCTTTTGTTTTGATAAGGTTTCATTATCTGTCCTTTTCTCTTTCTTTTTTTGTTCTTCTTCTCCTCATTTTGATAGAAAGTTTTCATTTCTTTTTCCTTCTTTATTTCTTCTCTATTTTCTAAATAATAATATTGTTGTAGTATTATTACAACAAGTATTAGACATAAAAGAAAATATTGGAAGCAATTCAAGAAGGAAAAGATTACATCTATATGGGTAGCATTGATATACTACACATGGAGAGCTAGAAACTAGAAGCTTTTCAAGGTAACAACTATACATGCTAAGATGTTAGTCACACAAATTTAAAAAAAATTATAGAAAGATTAGATATACTCAAACGGTCTGGAAAAGTGCACAATTGTAGCGGATTTTTGCAGAAAATATTGTGTAACTAGTGAATGTCTTGAGGCCTAAGAATTACAGCACCCTTTCTGGAAGGTAGTTGTGCAATTCGGTGCTCTTTAGGTGTATCTTTTGTTTGTTGTTATCAATAGTCATTCAAAGTATTATTTAAAAAATATTATTGCAATATTCCCATCAGATATCTCTCATGGGTTCACGAAGATTAAATTTGTTTTGGCATTGGCTTAATTGTGCTAAAATAAATAAATTTTAATTTAACTCAACTTAAAATTATTCGAGATGAAAATTATTCAAGATTATATAAAGAATCATCACTTCATTTCCCTAATAATTTTAACAATTGAGTGTTTACAAATGAAAATATGATAAACATAGATGTCAAATAAAAATAACCTAGAGCAAAGACAAAGGTATTATATTTAACTCCATTTATTATTTTTGGATGGGAGTTGAGTGACCTTTTCAATTTCTCTTAGAATTTGTCAAATCCATGGAAAACGGCCAGCCTATATTAATCCACAACACAATCAAAGAAAACATCCAAATCTAAAAGACAACTATATGAATCAAGTGGTTTTCTACATTAAATGAATGATTTGAATATAATTTTCCTGTACAAGTACACCACAAAATTCTATAAACAAATTAAATAAAATATTCTATTCCATGTACACAAATCTCTTCTGTTAAATCTTAACGGCCATGTGACGGAGATGACGACGTTGAAACTGACGGCGACGAATGTGATGAGCTGTACGACGTCGTCCCATGCTCTGAAGACCCTGTTCCATGAAATAAATCTGAGAAGTAATTTTGCAAATCATCAGGGGCAAATCTGACAACTGACTTCACTCCGCCACTTCTCAGTGTTTCCCGATACTTTTCGTAAAACGTCCGGTAACCGGAAATAACTTTTTTAGCCAACGATATTTTGACTCCATCTCGGAGTTTCGGGTCGGGTATAACCCACGAACTCTGCATTCGATACGCTTCCTCAAAACCCGAATTGAATTTAATGAACCAATCTCTTGCTTCCGGCGGAGACATCTCAGCCGTAGAATTTTCCGGGAATGACGTCAGTACTTTGCTCCATCCCATTCTTTCGTAATTTGAAATGTACTGTTTTACCTTCGCTTCATGCTTTAATAACCAATCGGATCCAAGCAAAAGCTTCAGGTTTGACTTTTTGACCTTTGAAACGACGTAGTTTAAGTTGTTCGCTAAGAACAGATAGGATAACGAAACATCCTTGTAGTGCTGAGCTTTGCCGTCAAGTTTGCATAAGAGGACGAGGACGAGCCATGCAAGGCGGACGGAGACGGCGGAAGAAGGCGAGTCATCGTCGTCGGGAGTTGGACTGAGAAAGTAAGATTCCGGCAACGGCGATTGAATCGACAGCGGCCAATCGACGATTATTTCAGAAAACGCACCACTGTAATCGCTGAGGAAAACGAGATAATTCATAACGTACCGAGTCAGAGGGTGGATACCACCGCCTGCCACCGCTTTGGATGAATCTTTCTGAATCGCCGATTCAAACTCCGAGAGCATAAACCTCGCGGCTTCGCCGAGTTTGACCAGTGACGTTACCGCCTGAGATTTCACCGCCGTCAATGAATTGAAACTAAAAATCAACTCTATTTCATCCCATAGCTCGGAAATTGAGTTGTACAAATCAAGCACACTGAACATTTTCTCTAGAGATAATTTCTTGTACTTTGCTACAATTTCTGGAAACGCAAAGAGCGTGAGTGCACTCTCTTTAGCAATTTCGCAGAAGCACGTTTCTCTGATTGCATCAGAAGCAGAGAAAACGTGATCACAGAGAATTTTTTCCCCTTGAAATAGAGTACTCACTGCTATCTTAACAGCACTTAACCAATTCTTCGTTTTCAGCTCCAGTGATGACCAATCCATTTTCTGAACTTGCGATAAGGTTAATTTTTCAACACCTAAATAATACAAGGTCTCGTCGACAACTGATTTTCGATTAAGTTTATAAATCTTAACGCACTCTGCACCATAACCAGCACCAATCATGCAATCAGCTATGGCTCTTAAATCAGCCATGACACGTTCAGACACTTTGTCAATCTCAGAAATTCGAGTACCTGAAACCGAAACCTCGGCCTCAATTATCTCATTAATTTCATCATCTTCGTCGGAAACACTGGACCGAGTTGATGCTCTAGAGGATCGAGAATTAGACACAGTTTCTGAGTCTAAGAAATAACGATTCCCAGATAAAATAGTGTACATTTCTTTTTGAAGTCTTTTCATAGCAATTTGCATGAGATTTTGAGCCTGAATAAGGAGTTCGGATCTTGAACTTTCTTTAATAACAAAATGCATACCATGTTGTAAGTTGTTTACAGCATCAATAAATTGATGTGCCTCTTCACGATAATCTCTGAAAAGATTAGCGACTCTATTGTAAGAACTACTGGAAGAGGATACGTCTAAATCCCATCTTTTAATAACTGCTCCAGCGTCGTTAATTGTTTCCTCCATTAAAGTTTCAGAAAAAGTAGTATGACGTGAAGGGGAATTAGAAGTAGTAGAAGAATGTTTGGGTGAAGAGAAAAAACCAGTCCTCATTTTGCTTCTTTCACAAGTAAAGATTTCAACTTTTAGAGAGAGAGAGAGATTTTGAGAAAGAAGATATATGTTGATTGATGGGATTTTGAACGATAGGGGTATATATAGAAAGGTGGCAGAGAAAGGTTGACTGAAGGCTAAAAGCGGCATTGAAAAGGGAAAGCAACGCGTGATTGTTTAAAATTTGACTTTTTTTGTGTTTGGATTTATTCAACTGTTGAGAGAGAGCCGAATTGGCTTTTTTACGAAGATTACAAAGGTCTTCCACTTGCCACCTTGGTTTTTAGATGTTTTTATATTTTTTTGGTCTCTTACAAAAGAATACCTCTTTCTATATTCTATATTTAATAACTTTTTAACTCCAATTTCTCACACATATATATATATATATTTAAGAGTTTGAGACCACAGAAATCAAGAATATTTTGTTATATCACACACGACTTTAGCTTAAAACAACAAGAGTTAAAAGTTTTTTTTACTCTCTTAAGCTTTGTGCTTAATTAATGAAGCTATATAAATTGAAACAGATAGAGTATTTATTCTGCTGGTGAGAGATAGAGACAAATTAAATTGCCTTTTAAAACATTTTTACGAAAATTACGAAGCTCATTCACTCGCCACTTTGATAATTAAAGAGTTAAAATCTTACAGATACGTCGTATGTGCAAAATTTTACTTAAAACATTTGTTATCGGTTAGCAACCCCAGCTGTTTCTTGCTAGGATAATTTCCTAAAAAGCTACATCGTTGTTCACAAATGACACAAATCCATTGAATTGATTTGAAAACCAGACTGCTAAGCTCTTTTACATAACACAACACAAGATATAAGCTCTTTTAAAGTTTGAGATACTATTTTGTATGCTATTAATTTCAATTCATGTGACGTAGTTTGATTGGATACGAAGTATGATAAATAAAAATAATACTTTGAAAGTTGCAAATTTAAACATTATCATAGCACATTTCTATAATTATAAAAGTAAGTCATTAAAAGTAAAATAAAAATTTAAATTAAATTATTTTAAATATAAAAAATTCATTCTTTAAAACAGACCAGTACAAAATTAATGCCGGAGTAATTAAAATACGAGCATAAATGAGAAAAATTCTGGTTTGACATTGATGGTCAATATTATCGTTTGGTAAGGGTCAAAAATATATGAATAAGCAAACTTCCATAGCAAATATTTACCCCGCATATCATTTGGTCATAATTGCTAAAGAATTCCATCTTTCCCCATATTGGTTTTTTAGCATTATAGTAATAATAATCATAATCTTATTTGGTGTCATGAGTTATGACTACTTCGCAGATAAGTTGGACTTACAAACCAAAGAATGAGTCAGTCCCTTTCTTCATACTGGGGTTTTACACATATAACCGGTCATATTAATTGTTTACTTTTTTTAGTCATATACATAGATTATATAAAATTATACATATGCAATACATAAATTACGCATATATTATACATTCACCATCTATTTTTAGTTTAAGTGCTAGGGTGAGCGGCTATTTGGATTAATTATTTTAGTTATTTTATTATAGAAAGAATCTTGATGTATAACGCTAGCGTTAGACTACTTCAAAATGAACTTTGCTCTTATAGAGTATAAGGTGAGACTTTTTCCACTCAAAACTCCAAACAAAAGGGAACAAATTCCCTCCCAATTTAACTATTTCTAATTGCTGAGTCTCGTGGAGCCACCATCTAATTGCAAATTAAACCGCTTTAATCTGAACTTGGTTGACAACATAAATTGTTTGTCAGCCTTTAATTATACTCAAAACGATCACTAACCTATATAATGTATTATTATTTTACCAAGACATAAAATTTTCTATTTTTTCCCCTATCAATTTGGTAGACATCTTTATTCATGTATGAAAAATAAGAACACGAGAAGTAAACATTAATAATGCGCCATTCGTCCAAAAAGTCTAATTAATTACTTGCACTTGCTTACGTATAATTAGTTGCTTGCTGTGCAGATGATAACTCGTATCAGTACTAAAATTATAAATTAGTCGCATTATTGCAAGTTGCTAATGATCTCTAATACTTATTTGAATCTATTATTATACTAAATAGACAGGCGAAATTGAACCTGCAACTTTAATTAGTTTCGTGCAATCTTTCAATGTTAGAAGAGTAATAATATGGTGTTTGATTAGAGTTTTTAAATTTTCATCTCCCTTCAACTAAATGATGTAATGGGATAATTTTGATTTTATATTAGCTTCTGAAAGTGAACCGTTGTGGGTGGACCTAAAGACTAGTACCTTTAATCTGAATATTTGTTCTATAAATAAATAAATAAACGAAGGTTTAGTAGGAAACCAAACGGAGGTCGAACTACGCAGCAGAACGATTAAATTCAAGTCGTTTATGATATAGCAAGCATATAAAAGCTTAAGTGCATAAAATGTTATTATAATGTAATTTTATACAAACAGAAGCTACTCGGGGGTCATTTGGTACGATAATAAGCAAAAATAATCTTGGGATAAAAATTTAGTATTGCTTATTAATCCTGGAATATTTATCCTTGAATTAAAAATAGTGTTGAAACAACTTATATCTGCCAGAAGGTGAAATAATAATCTCGGGATAAGTCATTCCAGGATAAAGTAGTAAAATTGACAATTCCAAAACTAATACAACATGTTAAACAACCAATAAAAAATAATACCAAAATAACTACTAATACTAGAATAACTAATCTTAATATAATTAATCACAACATAAATTGCCCAACATTTGTCACCAATTTTAATCTTCCATGGTCTCATCAGATGCTCTAATACTACGTTTTACAAAGTTTCTCAATTAAATTCCTAAATATGATTTAGAAAAAATATATTAAATAGCATAATTTCCAAGAATACACCTTAAGTACTGCCTAACTATTTAAATGTAATTCCACGTGTGAAATGTTTAGTCAAACCAACAATAAGAAGAAAAACAAAGGCCACTTCAGATTGTTGAATAGAATACGTCTAGGAATTCAGTTTTAAGAAGGAAAATAGAAAGTGGTTGATGCACACGTGGATATTAAAATTTGTCAAAAGTCCCTTCCTCTGACTTCATTGACTTTTCTCAAAGATGAGTTTTGGCATTTTCCAATCGTCATCTTCCAAGCTAAGAACATTTTTATGATGATTCGACTGTTGTTCAGCAGGTCAAATGACCACCAAATCGTTTGAACGAATTATATTAAAAGTTTAATTATATAAGTAGTGAATATAGGGGTAATTTATGGTCATTCAACTAAATGTTAGTTTCACAAAAGTCACTTAACTTTCATTTGTCACTTTAAAATAACTCAACTAATAGATTATAACTCTAAAGTCATTTTGGTTGTCCCTCGACATATACCCACCGGAAATCTGACATGGCAATCGAAGAAATCTGCTAATTGCACTTTTAGAATGCCACATCAGCATCTAATATCCCATTTTTAAAATTAACCCATTACTTCCTCATGTCCACTTTAATTAATTTTTTAAAATATTTTTGTGGTCCACAATATTTGATTTTTTCAAATATAAAAAAGAATTAACTTCTTTTTTTCAAAGTTACCGTTGGAGTAAACATGCTAGGAGTATTTGTTGTATTTTCTACGAACAAATTAAGGTTAATATGATAAATTAAGGAATTAAAAAGCTTAATTCCTTGATATGTGTGAAAACAACCAAAAAATCAATTAAAATAGACCGGAAGAAGTACAATTTTGTCCAACCTTAAAGCAAAGCGGATTAGCTCAAAATTAAATCACAAATTAAGGTTATGAAAAATAATTGGCCTATAAGTTCTTAATTTGTGATTTAATTTTGCGCTAATCCGCTTTGCTTAAATTTTGGACAAAATTATACTTCCTCCGGTCTATTTTAATTGATTTGTTGGTTGTTTTCACACATATAAAGGAATTAAGCCTTTTAATTCCTTAATTTGCCATATTAACCTTAATTTGTCCATTGAAAATACAACAAATACTCCTAGCATGTTTACTCCAAGGGTAACTTTGGAAAAAAAAAAGTTAATTACTTTTTATATCTGAAAAAATAAAATATTGTGGACCGCAAAAAAAGGCTAAGAATTAAGTAAAGTGGACCAGAGAAGTAATAGGTTAATTTTAAAAATGGGATATTAGATGCTGATGTGGCATTCTAAAACTGTAATTAGTAGATTTCTTCAGTTGCCATGTCAGATTTCCGGCGGGTATATGTTGAGAGAACAACCAAAATGACTTTAGAGTTATAGTCTATTAGTTGAGTTATTTTAAAGTGACAAATGAAAGCTGAGTGACTTTTGTGAAACTAATATTTAGTTGAATGATCACGGGTAAAAATATCCCAGAGAATATATAGTTGATGTGAGCAGGTATATTTAATTTGCATAGAAATAGGAGATAGTACTCTATATGTTTCAAAACGATTGTCCTAATTTGACTTGGCACAAACTTTTGAAATTTTTGAGATATGTGGTCTTAAATTAGCCATAGAGTTTGTGTGGTTGTAAAACTTTTGAAACTTGTGGTCTTAAGCCTGTCATAGCATTTATGTGACTATAAATGCTTCATATTAAGGAAATATTAAAAGATGTCAATCTTTTTAAAACGATTAATAAAAAAAATAGTGTCAATCTTTTTGAAACAGAGGGAGTACAAAAAAGGAATGTTTATAAACTCTAATGTTTCCATCCTACCATTCCTTACAGTTAAGGGAAAATTTGTTTAATTGTGGAAAATGAGTTTTTGCCTTATCAAATATTATGTGTTATGTGAAGGGGAGCTTTGACGTCACTGGTAAAGTTATTGTCGTGTGACTAGGAGGTCACGGGTTCGAGCCGTGGAAATAACCTTTTGTACAAATAGAAGGTAAGACTACGTAAAATAGGCTCTTGTGGTTCGGCCCTTTCCCGAATCTCGCACATCACGGGAGCTTAGTGCACCGAACTGCCCTTTTGCCGGCTACTCCTTGAGACTCCTGGAGCTCTCACAATGGCCATCTCTAATGACCAAACTGTTTTGCCTTAAAACCGGACAATAATTAAATTTACAAGTAGTTTTAAGGATATGTTATTTCACTAGGTACAAACTGATAAATGTCAGAATTAATGCTAGGGATTAATTGTAAATAAAGCTAACCAAAATAATGAACAACCACGGCCTTCGAGCTAGACCGCTCTCGAACCAGCTAAGTATGCTATTAAAAAATATGGACTTTAACAACAAAACTTGCAAGAGAAAATATGATATATTGCCTTGTTGTGCGTGAATGTATATGTTACAAAAATGATTAAGACCCTCTTTATATAGCAGAGGAACCCTATTTATGGTATATTTCTAATTACAGAAGTAAATCCCATGATAGGCTAAATATCCTATCCTAACTCGATATATGTCGAGATTCCCGCTACGATCCTCTCCCGATCACGGATATCTCAGCTTTTCGTTATTTGGCGTAGCATGCCTCTTTCGATATTTCTCAACTTTTTTCTCGCTTCGGTCTCGAATTGACCTCGATCTTGATCGGACAGTGATCCACGAGTTTACCAATCCATCTCTGTACCATGTTCCGATATAACTAGGGTCGGGCCTTGATCTTTCATCCCGATTTCAGTTAGTCGTATGAAATTAGGCACACCCGATTCTGACCGAATACAGATAGTTCTCTCATACTTTGGAGTGCAATAACAAGAAACGAATTGAGTCTTCGAATCTACCCTCGATTTATCATGTCGTAATCATCGTGACGTAAGCGGCAGGGGTGACCGAAACGTCCCATCGTTTCAGTTTCCTAGGCATTTATGGCGTGTCAGTTGTCGGTCGGCCACTAGCAACTTTGAACCGTCGTCGTGGAACCCATAGATAGTCCTTTTTTCCACTCCTTCAAATTTTACTTTCAATCTCTTCTGCTCTAATCTTCAAAGCTCCTTTCATTCCTCAAATTCCTCATTTGCATATCTTCAAGTTTTATTGCTAGCCTCTTTTTAAAACACCAAATATCCTAGTCTCTGTTCTTCCTTGTTTATAAAAATGGCTAAGACTTCTAAAACTGTCCCTCATATGGAAACCGCCTCTTCATCAAAGTCCGTTGGCGTCGCGGCCACAGCGGAACGTCCCCTTGAGGACTTCATTCCGACGAAGTATGCTACTACTGTTGATTTCAAGGTGGAGAACACACCCCCGATTCCTGGTCGATGTGAACCGATGTCGAGGTATGTGTGTACAATTACGTAAGGTCTCCTCGAGAAGGTGAAGGATGAGTGCAACTGGGTAAGAAAGGATGTATTAATTCCTGCCCTCGAGGAATCCATCACAACTCACGTGGATGGGTATCTAAGTGTCTATACTTACCCCTTCACGATAGCTCCCTTAGACCCCATCATCGTTGTCTTCTGCAAGAGGTACGATGTTACTCTAGGACAATTCTATCCGTTGTTCTGGAGGAACGTAATCCTTTTTCGATTCTTTGTAAGCAAGATCGAGGGCCATCCTTTTACCCTCGATCACCTCATGTGCCTTTACAGTCCCCGACTTTATCATGGAGGCATGATCAAGCTTCACCGCCGAGCCACCAAACCCCACTTTTCGAGCATAGATGAGACCCGCGACCGAGGTTGGATGGGCAGATTTGTCCGAATAAAGACTTCGGATCTAATCCCTGCCGAAGACATGTCGTTCCCCGAAAAGTGGAACATAAAACATAAGTACCATTTTGCCTTTGAATATTCATTTTGCCGTTTTGCTTCTTGCCTTCCCCTTATCTAAGTTTTTTGTGTTGTAGCTATGGCCGTTGTGCCGAAAGTGATCCCTGACCTGAGGCAATGGGCCGTGGGGTTAGTATCGCAAAAATATTACTCCAAGCGTGCCTGGATGGAGTTATCAAAGGGCCAATGGGAGGCCCGTAACCATGGTAATCTTTTTTCCTTAGAAAGGTTTCTATTCGGGTTTTGTTATTGTATTTACTTATATTTTTCATTTTTCAGGTCTCGGGAAATATGCGCCCATGAGGACTCCCTCTGCTGAAGGAGAGGCACTTCTCCCCCCCACCCTCCCCGAAACAGAGCAAAGAGAAGAAGAGAAAAGAGGTTCCGAGTCCTCCAGGCTCAGAAAAGAAAAGGCTGGTCAACAGACCCCGTAAGCCTAAGGGGAATGTCATCCATGTATCCCTGGAGTTCGCCCAACGGATAATGGATGGGAGCGAAGACGAAGACGAAGAAGAAGAAAACTCTGAATTGATGACTTGTGTGCGAGGTGGCACCGAGCTTCAAAGAACTATTGGACAGGCGGGAGCCGAAGCAGCTTTGCCTCGATCCTACTAGCCCGAGCCCAAAAGAGTCAAAAATACCTTACTTCGAGGCGGGGAGGCTACCGAGGAGGCAATCGAGGTCGATGAAGAAACCAAGCTCGAGACTTCCCGGAACGAAGACGATGCCTCTAAAGACCCACTTGGGGTAATAGTGATCGGGGACTCCTGCTCGTTCCCTCTTGTTCCGGATCCGATGATACGTGACGCTCGGGTTGCGGAGACTTGTCACAGAGAGGGAGCCCACGGTGAGGAATATTTTTTCCATGGCTATTTCACTGACGTGGAAGATGTCACCGGTTTGGGCGATTTGGACGTACAGAGGAAGAACTCAAATGAGGCGTCCTCAAACTATACACCGATCGACCAATTCTCGGCCCCCAGTGTTGACCCCGATCGTAAGAAGCCTCTTATAATCTCGATCCCAGAAGATACTCAAGTTTTCTATGCCCCCGTAGGGGTGGCAAGCTATCTTTGATGCTTGGTCACTGAAACGGACCAGGCAAAAATAGATGCAGTGGACATTGCCTGCTTGTTCAACGAGTCCCAGCATGCTCTGAATCGGGTAAGTTTAAGGGCCGTTATCTTTTCATGACTTTGAATTGTAGATATCTCTAACATTTTCTTCCTTTCTCGCAGGCTTCAGTGTTGTACCATGAGGCTTTTCTCCGAATCCGAGAGGAACGCAAGGCCGAGGTCCAAGGCCTCACGGAGAAATATGATACTTACAAGCTTCTTAGTAAGAAGCTTCAGGTAGACCTGGTGGAGGCTCGAGAAGAGCGTGCCGAGATGGCCAAGCAGTTATTCTGAGTTCTTCGTGACAACTAGGCTGAGTTGGAGATAATGACTAACGATCCATTTCTGCAGATCCGACAAAGGTTTGAACAGATCAAGGACTTCCAAACTCAAATAGATGAAGTGTGAGCCGAGGCCGAAGAGTTCAAGGGATGCATGGACATTCTAGCTGCACAGAAAGAAAATGCTCAAGAAGAGTTGGATACGGCTAAGTCACAGCTTCGATATGTAAAAGAGAATGCCTCGGTTCAGGCGAAGAAGTTCGAGGAGCTCAAGTCTAATTTAGCCAATTTGGTCAAAGAGCTCGAGGTTGCCAGATCTGAAGTGGTCATGGCCAATTCTAAGGCCCGGGCTACTTCGACTCAATACAGAGTCGACGCCAAAGCCACTCTCGAGCAGGACAGGGGCATGGTGAATCATTTGAAGTGGCAGGCCCAAAGGGAGGCTCTCGAAGGGGTCATTGAGCAAAGTTTTGACATATCTGCCGAACTCGAGATTGCCAAGGCTGAGGAAGCAAAGGCTCGGAAGTTAGCATTTCCTAACGAGAGTTCCGAGAATGCGAGCGGATCTGGTAGAGAATACTCCAAGGGTGAAGAAACTTCCTCTAATAATAACTGTGCTACTTAGGCCTAGTAATTTTTGTTTTTGCTTCGAGGCCGATCGACCCTTGTAAAGAAAAACTTTGATATATGAAAACTTTTTTCTTTCCATGGTTCCCAAATCCGTTGTCTTTTAGTTATTTTATGCAAATGTCAAAGTACTTTAGCGCACAGTTATATGGTTGTATTCAACGGTCCCAGATCGGACATTCGAACTTAACCTGAGGCAGTTTCTGATAAATCTGAGCTGAGTGAGATCATTTATCCGGACTCGTAATAAGGTAATCTTTGGGTTTGATGTTCGAGTGAGAATGTTATCTCGAATTCAAAATCAGGTGGCCCTTAGGCTCGAAGAATAGTTCCCGAGTGGGAATTTATTCGAACTCGAGTTAGTAGCCGAGTAAGAGTAGTATTTCGAACTAAAAGTGAGAATAGCCCTTAGGCTTTCGTATTTGGCCGCTCTATCCTTTGTAGAACGATCCTTTTAACATATATAAGGCTTTCTTCCCTTTTTTTTGCTTTCAAGAATTCATGTTCGCAAAGGTTGTAATGCTGTAGCATGAAATAATGAAGTCGTGTTCGAGAGTTCGAACAAATTATTGCTTTAATTTCCTTTCTGGTTTAAGGCGTTATCGGAGTTTGATATTTATCGATATTTTTTTCTCGAAAATATCTTAAGAATTAGGATTCCGCCGAGGGTAGCCTTTTAGAACCGGTTGTGAAAATGTTTGAACGCCTGTTTTGTTACGGAATTTGGACGTCTCCGAGTCGTGTTAATTTGGCCGTAGCCTTTTAATTCAGGATTTACCCCTTGGGCTTAGTTTCCCGTTTTACTTCGAGCTTTCCCGAATCGTCAGTCCCCGAGTAGGGCGGCTATGGCTTATAAAAATTGAGGTTTGCCTTTTTAAGGTCTTATAATATCGAGATTTTAATAATTAGGTCTCTTCTATTTATCTCGTCTATTCTTCGGACGACAGTCCCCGAGTGTGGGGTTAGTTGTTCGAACTTCAGTTGTGATTGGCCCTTAAGCCTGTTTATAAAATAGATCAAAAAGTATGAATTTGTAAAGTAAAAAGAAAATTAAGGCATGAGATATTTGGCAAGGAAAATTTACTTTTCTAAATGGATACACGCGAAAATGTTTGATGTCAGGGCTTGAGCAACCTATATGTGCACGGTTCACTTGATCGTTTGGCCCTTACAAAATCTACCTATCGAGACCCTTCTGTCACGAAGTGATTTCCTTGCAACAAAGTTGACAGGGGTGATGCCCCCCAGTATTCGAGGTTGATTATAGAGAAGCCTCGGATACTATTGAATTGTTCTACGTTAGCACGAACAATGGTTGTCTCGTTAAAAATCTCACCGGAAAAAATCCATTTGGGACAAAAAAATAAGTCTAAGAGAAAAAGAGTGCAACGCGTGCTTTCAGACCTTAAGACTCTGTGTCGAAGAATACATCACCGTCCTCGATCGAACACCTGCAATTGGTTAACATAAAATATAAATGAAAATGGAGAAGGTCGTACCTTAGCAGTAGTATCGCTTTAGGAGTGATACATTTCAATTGTTTGGTAATTGTTCGCCGTTCATCGTGCCGAGCCTATAGGATCCCTTTCCGATGATATCGAGGACCTGATATGGCCCTTCCCAATTTAGACCTAGTTTTCCTTCATTCGGGTTTTGAGTGTTGAGGGTGACTTTCCTTAGCACCAAGTCCCCAATTTTAAAGTGTCGAAGATTGGTTCTTCTGTTGTAGTACCTTTCGATCCATTATTTTTTTGCGGCCAATCGAATGAAGGCGGCCTCGTGTATTTCATCCAGTAATTCTAAGCTCGTATTCATGGCCTCGTTATTCAATTCTTCTGTTGCATATCGAAACCTGAGGCTAGGTTCCCCGATCTCGACCGGGATAAGAGCTTCGGCTCCATAGACCAAAGAGAGCGGTGTTGCCCTCGTGCTGGATTTCAACGTTGTGCGGTACGCCCAAAGAACCTAGGGCAGTATCTCTCTCCATTTTCCCTAAGCGTCGGTCAATCTCTTTTTAAGATTTTGAATGATGATTTTGTTGGTCGATTCGGCTTGTCCGTTCCCGCTGGGATGGTATGACGTTGATAGAATCCTTTTAATCTTGTGATCCTCGAGAAATTTAGTCATTTTGCTGCCGATGAATTGTTTCCCATTGTCGCACACAATCTCAGCAGGCATCTGATATCGCCCAAACTCACACCACTAATTTAGGTTGAGAAGCGGTCGATGCAATAATAAAAACCCAACGTGAGTCGGGGTCGATTCCACAGGGAGGTTGATGGGGGATTAGGTATATACCTAGTGTGCATGTACGACGTGCCTAAGATTACACTTCCACATTTTCAATTGTTGTTTCTACTTCTACTTTTACGCTAATGCTTGTAATTGTAAAGCTAAGAGGCCATGTTTTTGGTTTTGTTTATTTTTCAAGTTATAAAAAATCTAGGGTTGCGACTTCTGCCAAGTTGGTTACTTAACGGATTTAGAGCTTTAGGGCATGTTTGGTTGATTGAGATACAATATATAAATCACACTCAATTACTCACTTTATACCTCTCGGTTGTTTGAGTGATTTTGCCCAATTTGGCTTTCTCAAGTCCAAATGGGTATCTCATGAAACAAGTGATAAATGCTCAAGTCGGGTCTTACTATCTCTAGATTCGATCCTTAATTAGGGCTATCAATTTCTTGAGTTCACCCCAATTCTTGTTAGCCAAGTTTTCCTAGACTTAGTCTCACTTTCTCAAGAAAAGACTAAGTCAATTAGGCATGAAACAACATTTGCAACCATCAATTCTCAAATTCATGCAAGAACTAGGCTAAATATCATATTCCCAATCATGAATAATCCCTAAATCAATCATCCATTAAGTACCCATACTAGGATTGGGTCACAACCCTAGCTAAGGGTTTAGCTACTCATGGAAAATGAAGAAATTAAAGAAGAAACTAAGATAAAATGCATAATAATTGATTAAGGAAAGAAAATCTAATGTTTAAATACTAAACTAGTACAAAGTTACGCAATACAGTAAATAAAAATGGCTCTGAGTGTTCAGGTGCATAAAAACTTGACCTAAAAATGACAATAAGATCTATTTATACCCAGTTGAAAATATCTGCCAAAATTGCCCTTGCGAAGATTGTACGGCCGCACAATTATGAGTGCGGTCCGCACTTCGAGATTGACTGGTCATGTTGGCTTTCTGCGGTCACATAAAAGTGATATTCGGCCGCACTTCCTCCAATTGTGCGGACCGCACATTTCTGAGTGCGGCCGCACTCTTGCTCTTGGACTGGATCTGGGCTTCATTCTGCGGACCGCATATTTATAAGTGTGGTCGCATTTTGGCTTCCTACAGCTGCACAATAATAGTGCGGTCCGCACATCTTTAAGCTTCCAACTTTCAAGTCTCTGAATCTAGCCTTCTACGGCCGCACAATAATTGTGCGGTCCGCACTCTGTGAAGAAATTCTATCAGTGCATCTTCAGAGTTTGCGGCCGCACTCAGTATTGTGCGGTCCGCACTGTAGCCTTTTTGCCTTGTTTTGGTTCTTGTCTAATTTTACTCTTTTTTGAGTTGATTTTCACTTCTTTGGATCGTTTTCCAATATTCCTGCAAGAAAGCACAATTCATTAGTTCTCGAGAATACCTTTAAGCATTTTTGAGCTAAAACGTAAGTAAAAGAGAGTAAATAAGCGGTAAAAATCCCTACTTATCAACTCCCCCAAACTTAAGCTTTTACTTGTCCTCAAGCAATTAAGGCAATTTCCCACCTCCACTAGAAAAGGGCTATTTCAGCTGGCCTAAGTTGAATCAAACACACATCAATTGGGACCAACAATTACCCACACACTCATGAATCATTATCAAGCTTATGATTTGAATGTTAAAGCACAAATGGCTTTAATGTGACGCTTGAGCATCAAGGGTTGACTTTGTTCATCAAGGAAGCTCGCACTTTCATGCAGGTCACTGTGGATCCCAAACTCCTCCTCCTATACTCTCCGGAAGCTCATCTCACTCACAAATGAAGAATTCAATTCAATGACTCGAGAAAGATTCGCTCATCACTCTCAAAAGAATGTCACAAGCCCGGCTCTAAGTACCATATGCTTGCCCCTCATGTAGATTACCACTAATGTAAGATCGCTCGACTTAAAATCACGTAGGGCTTTTTCGGCATGTAATGAAGGCTTTTGGACTAAGGAGGGAAATATCAGAATGGAATTGGTTCATCTTTCCTTTAGCACTTCATATTCTCTTTTTGGCTCTTACTCTGTCAACTCTTTGAGTCATTTGCTTTTCCCTTGGGGGATTAGAGAGACCTGACATCACTCTTTCTTTGTCATGCTATTCATACTTTCCTTCTTTGTTATCTCCATGCCTTGAACTTTTATTTTCTTTTACATCTTTTCAACCCTTTTACATTATTCACTTTCTTTTTATGTTTTTCTTTTGTTCTTCCTTTCTTCTTTTTTTTCTTTACCTTTCCTCTTCTTCATTTCTTTTCTCTTTTTATGCCTTGTGACCATTTTTAAACTCCTCGTCTCTCCCCCAAACTTATGTTTTTACCATTTAAATCACATGAGTGTTAAAGAAAGTTCGGGTACTAAGAGAGAGTCACTATAAAACGGGTAAAGGCTTGTAATGTGGTTATCGAATAAAAAGACTTTAGGCTCAAAAGGGTTTACTAAGGATGATATCATTTGTGGGCCATGGAAGGTTTCAAAACGGGTCAAGAAAATCCTACAATCACTTCTCAAGCCAGGTTAACTTAGAATTTTGCCTAGAAACATATTCGGGGCAAGTTATACACCATTCACATGGGTACTTGGACTTGTAACAACATACCTCACCTCTCACACAACCGTATTGTCAAAGAGAATAGAATCGAGGGCCCACAACAACCGCATTCAAGATTGAAAATCGCTAATGGTTCAACTAAACCATCCGATGATTGCCTATGTCAACACAAGAGTCACAAGGTCACTAACTAGGGCTATTTCTTTACAAAAACTTGTTTTTAACCATAAGCGCGTAGTTAAGTGTGTTGGTACCAAGTGA
The DNA here is from genome assembly GCF_000390325.3 of Nicotiana tomentosiformis. Lineage (NCBI taxonomy): Eukaryota > Viridiplantae > Streptophyta > Magnoliopsida > Solanales > Solanaceae > Nicotiana > Nicotiana tomentosiformis. The sequence continues at coordinate 115,368,243 of NC_090822.1, forward strand.
AGCATGCTTGACCCCTATTATTCATTAATACTACTAGTTTCTACCTACTCATCAAAACCTGACTGGATCCCTTAAGAAAGTTGTCACGCCATCCATCGTTGGGAAGAGTTACCCGGTTCACACAAGACCCACGTTTGGAAAGAACCATAGCATTAAGAAAACCAAAGGCTTATTGTTCACTAAAATAGAAAAATAAGCGAACAAATCAAAAAGAAGCTAATAAAGTAACTAAGAAGCTATACTATTAAGAAAACAAAATGAAGAAGCTATGAAATAAATTACTGAAAGTAAGAAAAATGAATATACAAACCAAGAGGAATAGAATATATACACAAGGGATGAATATATACATAAAGAGGGAGAAAATAAAAATAAAAGAAAAAGAGTATTAAAGTTATTACAGGCCCAAAAGTAATCAAATGTCATCAAAATGTATCACAGTCATCCAAAATGAACCAACCTTAGCATAATCAAAACAAAAGAGGATAGAGAGTAAAGAAAACTCCCTATGTGGTCTCAGGGTGACTGGCAGCATCACCACCCTCAGTCTCCTCCAACTATATCTCATTATCACTGGGCTGAGGGACAACAGGGTTGGTGAGCATCTGAAGCATCTCCTCAGCAGTGGGGGCAGTGAGATCTGGCTCGTCAGACTGGCCAACTGGTGTCTCTGATGATGGTGTCGCTGGGTCAGCTGGTACTGATGGATCTGTCCCCATGAGTAGGTCAAAAGGCAAATCACTTGTTGCTGTTATCTTCGTCACCTCCTTTCTCAAACTTTCCACTGCTTTATTTGAAGCCTGGGATTTCCTCATCTTCTTCACCTGCTTGGTCAACTCCTCAATAGCACCCCCGTGAGCCACCAGTGTATCCATAATAGTCTTCTGGTTGTCCAGAATCTTTTCAATGTTTTCTCTATTGACGGAGGGAGTTGTGGTGCTGTTGGGGTAGAGGATTGTGCTGCAACAGTACTGGATATGTCATACAACTTAGAAATGGCTGTCTGCATCTAGTTGTTGAGGCTCGCCAAAGTCTGGGAGACTCACAGCGTAGTGAGAGGATAAGTGGATGAGGCTGGCACTGGTAATGCAGCTAATGGCCTAGAAGATGAAAGTGGTGGCATTTCGATTGTCCCGGTGGAAGGCCCGACTGATGTGGAGGGCATGGGAGTTGTAGATGGCTCAGCAGCAGACTCGGAACCCATCACGGATGGCTTATCAGACTGGCCAACGGTGGTAGTGACCTTACCCTTGAACTTTGGGTTGTCAGCACCCTACAGGTAGTACCATAAGAAAGGCTTCTTGTCCTTTACTTTTGCGGCATGTGGCCTCGGCTCCACCTTGGCATCATTGAAATACTTTATGAGGGTGTTTGGATAAGGGTAGGACTTTTTACTTTTTCGGACCGCCAATGTGATGTTGGTTGACATGATGGCACCCACATTGATCGGGTACCCCACCATAATAGAAGCCACCAGAACTTCCCGGGGAAGTGGGAGGTTGTTCTCATTCAAACTCGGATCAATCCGGTTACACACAAAGGTTTGCCACCCTTTTGCTTCAAAATTGAGGGTGGCCCGAAGGATATGAACTCCTGTTGTAATCCATGGTGGTGATGGTCCTCAGGCAGCCAAAATCGCAGCTAGCCAAGGGCGAGCTTCATCACCTAGAGCCAACTTCTCTAGGTACTGGACTACCTCCACATCTTTGAATCCCACATAAGTTTTCAAAGAGCAGGCGTCGAAGCGGACTTTCAAATTTCTCACCTTTGTCACCTTCTTGATGTGAGCCACATTGGCGTAGAACTCCCTAACCAAGTGCTCATTTGCATCGATGTCACTGTGGGTGAACCACTTCCACCCCTTGCGCTCATGAAACTGTCTAAGGACATTTGGATTATGAATATCCAAATCCTTCATTAAGAACTATCGCTCAAGTGTGAGCGACCTCTAGGCCACAATTCCTGAAACCTGTTGAAGGCTGTCAAGCTCACGAACCGATCCTCCCATATTTCCTTTCTCTTCGGCCTCTCAAGGTCGCTCACTCGAGTGTCCCCTCCTCTACCATAATCCAGGACATCATCATCATCGGCATCAATAGCTACTAGTGCCAGAGAAGTAGGTGTAGAGGAGGGCTCGGAACCCTGGCTTCCTGCATCAAAACCCCCAGAAGAACTAGATGTAGGTTTGTCGCGCAATTGATAACGCCCAGTGGATTGGGATGGTTGGGAATGGCCTCAGGTTGGACCTCCATTGAATGACCCTCAGAGGCTTCTCTGGATGGGGCATAGAAACGGGATTCTGAGGGCTCTGTGGCCCTTCCTCTCCCGGTGGTCAACATTTTAGCAATAGACTTCGATTGCACTCGCAGAGGACGAGTGCCTTTTCCTCTGCCTCGGGAGGATTCACCTCTCCCTTTTGACGTATCGCCACAACCACGTGATCTAACCATTGTGTGCAATATAAATTACATATGTCAGTTGAGTTCAAAACAATTCAAACATTTGCAGCACAACAGTCATCTGAGGGGACAGTGCGGACAGTACAATTCTGAGTGCGGCCGCAGACTATCTAGTGCATACTGCACAATTGTGAAGTGTGGTCGCACCCCCTGAAGTGCGGACCACATAATTGTGAGTGCGGCCGCACATCCTGAAGTGCGGACCGCATAATTTTGAGTGCGGCTGCACAAGTCCAATCCTGAGATACTGATTCTCTGAAGTTCAAAAGTGCGGTCGCACACATTTTTATGCGGCCACACAATTTTTCTGTGGACCGCACAATTTTGAGTGCGGTCCGCACTTTTCAAGAACAATATTTTCCCTATTCAAGTGGTTTGCGGACCGCACAAATTTGTGTGCGGCCGCAAAATTTGAGCATTTACGACAGTAAAGTTAGGGTTCATGCAAATGTTTACAATTTAGACATAACATGCACAAATTAACATGATTAATGGTCTACCCAATCCCTAATGAACATATATGAAACTAACCACATGATTTTAAGCACCCATGACTAACAATTGACATTTTAGGTCTAAGAATAACTCTACCACAAAAGAACAAAAACTAAAAGAAATTGCAAAATCTAAAGACGTAATGAACATACCAGTTATGAAGGATACAGCTAAGAATCTACACTGATGAAATGAAGGAAGATTGTGAACTAATTGATCGTGCACTGTGTTTTCTTAGGGTTAAAGAACTCAGAGTAGTAAAGTTGTGAATAGTGCCTTGAGGTTTTATTTATAGGTTGAACAAGTTGCCACAAACCTAAGGATAGTGCGGACCGCACTCTATACCTGGACCTTGAAGCAACTCTGCGGTCCGTATAAAAGTGAGTGTGGCCACAGAATTTGTGCGGACCGCACAATTTTATGTGCGTCCTCAGATTGGCTATGAACTTTGACAGGCCAACTTCAAAGAACTTACAATTTTGGTCTTCCAGTTGTGTGACCGCATACAGAATTGTGTGGCCGCAGAGTGATTTTTGCTACTGCCTTTAGAAATGTGCGGTTCACACAATTAATGTGTGGTCCACACTCTTTCAACACTTAGCCAAATTTTGACACAGTCCCTGCAATGCACATCCATTCTTGTATACACTTCAAAACTAGTTAGCACAAAACAAAGCCTATCTAATGAAAAAGAAAAGGACACATGGGTTTCCTCCCAAGAAGTGCTTGATTTAACGTCGCGGCATGACGCAGGTTACCATCAATCACTTGAAATAAATTAACGCCACAACGTGGATATCATCAATTTTGCCAAGATAATGTTTTACCCGGTGACCATTGACTCTAAACACCTCATCATTCTTGTTCTTCAAGTCTAATGCACCAAATGGTGTCACATGCACAACCTCAAATGGACCACTCCACTTGGATTTCAACTTTCCCGGAAACATCCGCAACCGAGAATTGAAAAATAGCACAAGATCACCTTCTTTGAACTCCTTGTTCCGGATGTACTTTTCATGGAGGTACTTCATCTTGTCCTTGTACAAGGACGATCTTGAATATGCATTTAATCGGAATTCATCAAGCTCATTCAATTGTGCCACCCTTAAGTTGGCGACGACATCCCATTCAAGATTGAGCTTCTTAAATGCCCACATAGCCTTGTACTCAAGCTCCACCGGTAGGTGACAAGCTTTCCCGAACACTAACCGATACGGAAACATACCAATCGGTGTTTTGTAAGCCGTCCTATAAGCCCAAAGAGCATCATCAAGTTTCTTTGGCCAATCCGTCCAGTTGGCATTCACGGTCTTTGACAAAATACTCTTGATCTACCAGTTGGAAACTTCAACTTGCCCACTTGCTTGAGGATGATATGGGGTCGACACTTTGTGAGTAACACCATACTTTGTAAGTAAGGTATCAAAAGCTTTTTTTACAAAAGTGCGATCCCCCATCACTAATAATGGCCCTTGGAATACCAAACCTTGTGAAGATGTTCTTTTTCAAAAATTCCACGAAACTCCGAGCTTCATTGTTGGGCAAAGCCACCGCTTCAACCTACTTTGACACATAATCCACAGCTACCAATATGTAAGTGTTCCCACAAGAGCTCACGAATGGACCCATGAAATCAATGCCCCACACATCAAAAATGTCAATCTCCAAGATGGTGGTGAGCGGCATCTCATTCTTCTTAGAAATCCCACCGTCCCTTTGACATTCATCACAACGCTTGACTAGATTGCTAGCATCCTTGTAAAGAGTAAGCCAATAGAATCCACAACTCAACACTTTTGTTGCCGTTCTAGCTCCACCATGGTGACCACCATATGGCGAAGAGTGGCAAGCCTCAAGAATTTCCATTTGTTCCTTCTCTGGTACACATCGTTAAATCACGCCATTGGTACAAATCTGAAAGAGATAAGGCCCATCCCAATAATAGTCAAGGCAATCTCGTTTGAGCTTCTTCCTTTGGTTTGAAGAGAACTCATTCGGTACAATGCCACTCATAAGATAATTGGCTAAGTCGGCAAACCATGGCATCCCAGTCATAGAGATGGCTAGGAGTTGCTCGTAGGGAAATGAATCATTTATCTCAAGGACATCATGTGGCCTCCCCTCCTCCTCCAAGCGAGACAAGTGGTCCGCCACTTGGTTTTCACTACCTTTGCGGTCTTGAATCTCTAGATCAAACTCTTGCAAAAGAAGCACCCACCACATTAGTCTTGCTTTAGAATCTTTTTTGCTCATCAAATATCGAAGTGTCGTATGGTCGGTGTGAACAATCACCTTTGTACCCATCAAGTACGGGCGGAACTTCTCCATAGCAAAAACAATAGCAAGGAGCTCTTTTTCGGTCACTGTGTAGTTGACTTGGGCATCATTCATGGTCTTACTAGAATAGTAGATCAGATGGAAGATTTTGTTGATACGTTGCCCTAACATCGCTCCAACCGCCACATTACTTGCATCACACATGAGCTCAAAAGGTAGGCTTAAATCCGGTGCGGTGATAATAGGAGTAGTAGTCAACTTAAACTTGAGCAATTCGAATGCCTTCATACAATCTTCGTTGAAATAGAACTTGGCATCCTTCTCCAAAAGTTTGCACAAGGGGTTTACCACCTTAGAAAAGCCCTTGATGAATCGGCGATAGAACCCCGCATGAACCAAAAAGCTCCTCACTCCCTTCACGGATGTAGGGGAGGGAGTTTGGAGATCATCTCAATTTTTGCCTTATCGACCTCAATACCATGCTTTGAAATTTTGTGGCCGAGGACTATGCCTTCCTCGACCATGAAGTGACATTTCTCCCAATTCAAAACCAAGTTTGTTTCCTCACATCTTGCCAATACCTTGTCCAAGTTGTTCAAGCACTCATCAAAAGAATTGCCCACCACGGAAAAGTCATCTATTAAGACCTCAAGAAAATCCTCCACCATTTCGGTGAAGATGGCCATCATACACTGTTGAAAAGTTGTCGGTGCATTGCATAACCTAAATGGCATCTGTGAGAATGTGAAAGTACCATAGGGACAAGTGAAAGTAGTCTTCTCTTGGTCCTCAGGAGTAATAAGAATTTGATTATAGCTGGAGTATCCATCAAGGAAACAATAAAAAGCACGTCTGGCCAACCGATCAAGCATTTGATCAAGAAATGGAAGTGAAAAATGATATTTCTGAGTGACTTTGTTGAGCTTCCGATAATCCATGCACACTCTCCACCCGGTCACCGTTCTTGTAGGAATCAATTCGTTCTTGTCATTAGTGACCACAGTCATGCCCCCTTTCTTTGGGACACATTGCACCGGAGAGATCCACGAGCTATCGTAAATGGGGTAAACTACCCCGGCATCCAACTACTTTATAATCTCCTTCTTCACTACCTCTTGCATTTCTTCATTTAATCTTCTTTGATGTTCAACTGAGGATTTGGCATCCTCCTCCAAAATAATCTTGTGCATGCAAAAGGTGGGGCTTATACCCCGAATATCCACCAATGTCCATCCTATAGATTTCTTCCTCTTTTGGAGCACCGCCAAAGTTGAATCTACCTGCACGTTAGTTAAGCAAGAAGAAAGAATAACATGTAAAGTAGAACATAGGCCAAAAAACTCATACCTGAGATGTGAAGGCAATGGCTTTAACTCCAAAGTGGGAGACTCCTCGATTGAGGGCTTTGTTGGAGGAGTCTTCCGGTTCTCAAGATTTAAGGACAATTTTCGGGGTTCATAAGTATACGACCCCATTCCTTGTAATGCATCTACACATTCCACATAGTCATCCCTCTCATCATCATCATGATTAAGCAATACGGCTTCCAAGGTATCATCAACATTTATCATTGCACTAGCATTATCAACAAATACCTCGGTCACTAAGTCCACAAACGAACAAACTTTGTTGCTATTCTGTTGCCTCATAGATTTGCACACATGGAAAACCACCTTTTTCATCGCCCACCCAAAAGGTGAACTCACCGGCTTCCACATCAACAAGAGCCTTCCCCGTAGCAAGGAAAGGTCTACCCAAGATAATAGGCACCTCATAGTCTACTTCGCAATCAAGAATCACAAAGTCCGCCGGAAGGATGAACTTATCAACATGGACCAACACATCATCAATAATACCCAATGGTCTCTTCATAGTATGATCCGCCATTTGTAACCTCATAGATGTGGGTCTTGGTTTCCCAATTCCCAAAGTTTTGAACACCGAGTAGGGAATCAAGTTGATACTCGCCCCTAGATCACAAAGAACTTTGGCAAAGTCGGCGCTTCCAATAGTGCAAGGGATTGTGAAAGTGCCGGGATCTTCCAATTTCGGAGCCATTGAGTGCACAATAGCATTCACTTGATGTGCCATCTTGATAGTCTCACAATTCATTGATCTTTTCTTTGTCACTAAATCTTTCATGAACTTTGCATAACCGGGCATTTGTTCCAACTCCTCAACCAATGGCACATTAATGGATAAGCTCTTCATCATGTCAATAAACTTCTTGAATTGGTTCTCACTATTTTGCCTTGCAAGCCTTTGAGGGTATGGAGGAGGAGGCCTTGGCATTGGTGCCTTGGCCTTTTGCACTACCGGTTCTGGTATGTCAATCACGTGTTCCCTAGACGGGTTCACTTCTTCTTGGGTCTCCTCCACATTCTTATCAATATCAATTCTCACTTCTTCATTAGCTTGAACCATATTGCTTGGAATCTCATATTCTTGAACCACTACATCATCATCCACAATTCTTCTTTGATTTGAGGTGGTTGCATCTCCACCTCTTCCACTCCTTGCTGTTACGGCCATGGCATGTCCCATGTTGTTCCCACCCTTCGGGTTCACTACTGTATTACTAGGTAGTGCCCCCTTAGGACGAGTGTTTAAAGCTTACGAAATTTGCCGCAATTGAACTTCCAAATTGCGGATTGAAGTGTTGTGAGAGGCTAATTGAGCATCAGAGTCGGCATTTTTCTCCATTATTTGCTTGAACATATTTTCGATTCGTCCCATCTCATTGTTGGAAGAACTAGAACCTTGAGACGGATAAGTAGGCGGGTTGTTTGGTTGTTGATACATCGGGAGCCTTTGAGAGCCCAGCCCTCGATTCCCTTGGTTACCGTTCTAACCTTCTTGGTTGTTGCCTCCTCAATATCCTTGATTGTTGCCACCCCAATTGCCTTGGTTTCCTTGATTGTTCCAATTGCCTTGATTATTGTTATTATTCCAATTACTTTGACTGTTGGTACCACCACTCCAATTGCCTTGGTGATTTTAATTGTTCCAGTTTCCTTGATTTCCTTGAGACCGCCATTGTTGGTGATTCGGGCCTTGAGAGCTATTCCTTTACCCTTGGTAGTTATTTACATATTGCACTTCTTCCTATTTCTCATTGTATGATTCGTCTTGGTCGAACCCACTATCATTTTGCATAAATCGTTCCACACGGTTTTGCACATGTTGACCATTTTGCCTTCGCTTGTTCACCATCATATTGACACCTTCCATTGTATTTACTTGCTTAGGACCTTGAACCTGTTGAAGTTGAGCTTTGGCTGATTGATTCATTGTAGTGGTCAACTCGGTAATTGATTGCCCATGATCATACAATTCTTTGTGTAAGTGAATCACATTTGGATCGCCTTGAGGAACATTTGCTCTACTTTGCCATGCCGATGAAGTATCTGCCATTTCATCTAAGATCTCACAAGCTTTGGTATATGGTGTTGTCATGAAATTTCCACCGGCAAGTTGGTTGACCACGCATTGATTGGTAGTATTGATCCCTCTGTAGAAGGTTTGTTGAATCATCGCCTTGGTCATGTCATTATTCGGGCACTCTTTCCCCATAGTGCGGTACCTCTCTCATATCTCGTGCAAAGGCTCAATGGATTCTTGTTTGAATGCTAGAATATCGTCTCTAAAAGTAGCCATATTCTCAAGAGAAAAGAACTTGGCAATGAATTTTTCTGCCAATTCATCCCATGTATGGATAGAATAGTTTGGCAATATTTCTAACTAGTCCAAGGCTTTCCCCCGTAGAGAAAAGGTAAATAGTCTCAACCTTTAAGCATCCTTGGAAATGTTGGTCTGTTTACTCCCCCAACAGGTGTCCACCAATCCTTTCAAGTGCTTGTACGCATTTTGATTCAGAGCCCCGGTGAAAAATCCCCGTTGCTCAAGCAATGAAAGTTGCCCTCCCTAATGCGGGGCGGGACTATGGCACTTGCATACCCTTCATTCGGCAACACCCGGTGTGGAGACGCTCTTGGTAGATTTGGGGGAGGAACGAGAATGTTGTCTTGAGGCGGTCGACCTCGTCTATTTGCTTGAGGTTCAAGAGGAACCTCTTCAACTGGGTCATCTTCCACGTCCACATCCCCCAATGGCATGTTTCCGAGAGGATCATTGTTGAGAGCTATTTTTGTACCTACAATCAAGTCACAAAAAGATTAGTAACCCGGAAGGAAAAGAAGACAAGTCAGACACAAAACCAAATATATAGCTAAATCCATCTTGTTCCCCGGCAACGGCGCCAACAATTGATGTTACCCAAACTCACACCACTACTTTAGGTTGCGAGGCTGTCGATGCAATAATAAAAACCCAACACAAGTCGGGGTCGGTTCCACAGGGATCTTGATGTGGGATTAGGTATATACCTAGTGTGAATGTACGACGTGCCTAAGATTACACTTTCACATTTTCAATTGTTGTTTCTACTTCTACTTTTATGCTAATGCTTGTAATTGTAAAGCTAAGAGACAATGTTTTTGGTTTTGGTTATTTTTCAAGTTATAAAAGATCAAGGGTTGCCACTTCCGCCTAGTTAATTACCTAATAGATTTAGAGCTTTAAGGCATGTTTGGTTAATCGGGATACAATATAGCAATCACACTCAATTACTCACTCTATACCTCTCGGCAGTTTGAGTGATTTTGCCCAATTTGGCTTTCTCAAGTCCAAATGGGTATCTCACGAAACAAGTGATAAATGCTCAAGTCGGGTCCTACTATCTCTAGATTCGACCCTTTAATTAGGTCTATCAATTTCTTGAGTTCACCCCAATTCTTGTTAGCCAAATTTTCCTAGACTTAGTCTCACTTTCTCAAGTAAAGACTAAGTCAATTAGGCATGAATCAACGTTTGCAACCATCAATTCTCAAATTCAAGCAAGAACTAGGCTAAATATCATATTCCCAATCATAAATAATCCCTAAATCAATCATCCATTAAGTACCCATACTAGGATTGGGTCACAACCCTAGCTAAGGGTTTATCTACTCATGGAAAATGAATAAATTAAAGAAGAAACTAAGATAAAATGCATAATAATTGATTAAGGAAAGAAAATCTAATGTTTAAATGCTAAACTAGTACCAAGTTACCTAATACAGTAAATAAAAATGGCTCTGAGTATTCAGGTGCACAAAAACTTGACATAAAAATGAAAAAAAGATCTATTTATACCCAGTTGAAAATATCTGACAAAATTGCTCCAGCGAAGGTTGTGCGGCTGCACAATTATGTGTGCGGTCCGAACTTTGAGATTGACTGGTCAGGTTGGTTTTCTGCGGTTGCATAAAAGTGAGATGCGGCCGCACTTCCTCTAATTGTGTGGACCGCACATTTCTGAGTGCGGCCGCACTCTTGTTCTTGGACTGGATCTGGGCTTCATTCTGCGGACCGCTCATTTATGAGTGCGACCGCATTTTGGCATTCTGCGGCCGTACAATAATGGTGTGGTCCACACATCTTTAAGCTCACAAACTTCAAGTCTCTGAATCTAGTCTTCTACAGCTAATTGTGCGGTCCGCACTAATTCTATCAGTGCATCTTCAGAGTTTGCGGCCACACACAGTATTGTGCGGTCCGCACTGTAGCCGTTTTGCCTTGTTTTGGTTCTTGTCCAATTTTACTCCTTTTTGAGTTGATTTTTACTTTTTTGGCTCGTTTCCCAATATTCTTGCAAGAAAGCACATTTCATTAGTTCTCGGAAATACCTTTAAGTATTTTTGAGCTAAAATGTAAGTAAAAGAGAGCAAATAAAAGGTCAAAATCTCTACTTATCAGCATCCCGAATCGACATATAATGTGGTCCCAAATAAAGTCTATGACTTCTTTTTCTCTGACTTTCTCGAAAGCTTGTGCTTCAACCCACTTAGAAAAATAATCAGTCATAAATTAAATAAACTGAGCTTTACCTGGAGCCGATGGTAGAGGTCTGACGATATTCATTCCCCATTTCATGAACGGCCATGGGGATAAGACCGAGTGGAGCTACTCCCCCGGCTGGTGAATCATCGGCGCATACCTTTGGCATTTATCGCATTTTCGAACGAACTCTTTGGTATTATTTTCCATATCAGCCCAATAATACCCTGCTCTAATAACTTTGTGAACCAGTGATTCGGCACCGGAATGGTTCCCACAAGTACCTTCGTGAATCTCCCGTAGGACATAGTCAGTGTCTCCTGGTCCCAAACATATCGCCAATGCCCATCGAACATCCTCCTGAATAGCGTTCCATCCTCGACCAAGGTGAATCATGTTGCCTTCGTGCGTAGAGTTCTTGACTCATTCGGATCTGATGGGAGTTTCCCGTTCTTTAGGTATTCAATGTACTTGTTTCTCCAATCCCAGGTCAGGCTTGTAGAATTTATTTCGGTGTGGCCTTCTTCGATTAATGTTTTCGAGAGTTGTACGACAGTCCTCGAGTTAAGTTCGCCATCCTCAACCGATGATCCCAAGTTTGCAAGGGCATCAGCCTCACCGTTCTGTTCCCGAGGTATGTGTTGTAAGGTCCACTCTTTAAACTAGTGCAAAGTTACATGTAGCTTGTCCAAGTATCTCTGTATTCGATCTTCTTGGACTTCGAAAGTTTTGTTGACTTGATTTACCACAAGTAGAGAATCACATTTGGCCTTGATGACCTCTGCTCCCAAACTTTTAGCCAGCTCGAGATATGCAATCATGGCCTCATAATCGGCCTCATTATTAGTTAACTTCGAAGTTTTGATAGATTGCCTAATTATTTCACCTATGGGTGGATTTAAAACGATGCCCGACCCGGACTCTTTCGCATTCGAAGCGCCGTCTTTGAAGCAGTTCCACACCCCCGATGGCGTACCCTATTTTAATAATAGTTCCCTTTAGACCTCGGGCACAAGGGCTGGCATGAAGTCGGCCATGAAGTCTGCCAAGGTTTGAGATTTGATGGCCGTTCGGGGTTGATACTCAATATCATACCCGCTGATCTCGACGGCCCATTTGGCCATTCGACCCAAAAGTTTGGGTTTGTGCAAGATATTGCGAAGGGGATAGGTAGTTACAACACAAATCCGGTGACATTGAAAATATGGTTTTAATTTCCTAGAGGCGCTTATTAAAGCAAGTGCTAATTTTTCTAAGTGTGGGTAACGGATCTCGGCCTCACCTAAGGTTCGACTAACATAGTAAACAGGGAATTGCGTACCTTGCTCTTCTCGAACTAGGACCCCACTTACCGCTATTTCCGAGACTGCTAAGTATAAGTAGAGTTGCTCATACGCTTTCGGAGTGTGAAGTAGTGGTGGGCTCGACAAGTGTTGTTTTAATTCTTCCAAGGCCTGCTGATATTCTGGGGTCCATGCAAAATTGTTCTTCCTCTTAAGCAACGAGAAGAATCAGTGACTCCTCGAAATGAATCGCCCCAGGGCGGCTATGCGCCCAGTTAGCCTTCGCATGGCCTTTACATTGTCTACGACCTTGATATTCTCAATAGCTTTGATTTTATCGGGGTTATTCTCAATTCCCCGATTGGACACCATGAAATCGAGAAACTTGTCCGAGCCGACCCCGAATGCGCACTTTTCTGGGTTGAGATTCATATTGTACTTCCTCAGTATATCGAAGGTTTCCTGTGAATGCTTTAAATGGTCCTCTGCTCGCATGGACTTAACTAGAATGTCATCAATATAAACTTCCATAGATTTCCCTATTTGTTCTTCAAACATTAGATTCACTAGGCGTTGATAAGTTGCACCAGCATTTTTTAGTCCGAACGGCATTACGTTATAACAATAGGTGTCGTATTTAGTGATGACCGAAGTCTTTTCATGATCCTCCAGGTTCATCTGTATTTGATTGTACCCGGAGTAGGCATCGAGAAAACTGAGAATCACATGGCCGGTCGTGGCATCGATCATGAGATTGATATTCGGCAAAGGAAAAGAATCCTTAGGGCAGGCCTTGTTCAAGTCTTTATAGTCTATGCACATTTTAAGTTTATTTCCGTTCTTCGGGATTACCACTACGTTTGCTAGCCAATCGAGATACTTTACTTCCCGAATGGATCCTATTTTGAGAAGTTTGGTTACCTCGTCCTTGATGAAGGCATGTTTGATCTCGGACTGGGCCTTCTTTTTTGCTTCACCGGGCGAAATTTTGGATCCAGACTCAACTTGTGAGTGGTAATTTCTGGCGGGGTCCCTGTCATATCGAGGTTGGACCAGGCAAAACAATACATATTAGCTTAAAGGAATTGAATAAGTTTTTTCCTGAGCTCGGGAGTTAATCCCGTTCTAAGGTATACCTTTCGATCGGGTAGATGCTCGATCAGTATGAGTTGTTCCAGCTCTTCGACCCTTGATTTTGTGGCGTCAGAATCATCGAGGATTATGAAGGATCAAGGGATCATATAGTCATCATCCTCGTAAATTTCCAGTTCCTCCGGTTGGGCCGAGGCTGACGACTGTGGTTGCTATTTGACTTCTAGCTCTCCCTTTGACTTCGATCTCTTTGCTGATGAAAGTGCCGATATCGGTGTCACCTCATCGATCGCAAATATCTCCTTCGCACCGGGTTGCTCCCCGTACACTATTTTGAATCCCTCCAACGTCGGGAACTTCAGAACTTGGTGAAGGGTCGAAGACACTTCTCTCATGTTATGGATCCAAGGCCTTTCGAGCAGGGCGTTGTACCTCATGTCGCCCTCGATTACATGGAATTTTGTTTCTTGGATGGTCCCGACCACGTTCACTAGCAAGATAATCTCACATTTTGGTGGTTTCGCTCACCATATTGAAGTCGTTAAGTACTCGAGTTGCGGGCAGAATTTGATCTTGTAGGCCGAGTTGTTCTACGACCCTCGATCGAATAATGTTGGTCAAGCTACCTGGATCAATCAAAACACATTTAGCTTGAATTTTATTCATAAGGACAGATATTACAATGCATCGTTATGAGGTCGTTCAATCCCTTCCGCATCCTCGTCATTGAAAGACAAAGTCTCTTCTCGTAAGTAATCTCGTGCTCGTTTTTCTCTTGTGATCGTCACTTTGGTGCGTTTAAACACTGGTCTTTGTGGAATATCGACCACTCCTACAATCATATGAATCACGTGTTGTGGCTCTTCCTGCTCGTTTTGCCTGTTTGAATCTCTGTTTCTTAAAGTGATTCTTGGCTCAATCACTTAAGAATTCCCAAAGGTGCCCCTCGTTGAATCTTTGTCCTCGATCATTCCTTCTATCATTCCGAACGGTGTTCCGTACAAGGCCATTATCTCTCCGATCTCCACTGTATGGCTGATATCAATCTCTGTTCAATCGCGGTTCTCGGTCGAAGTCCCTTTTAACTCTTTCCACGGGACTGTTAGGATAGACTGAACCGGTTGGAGCCCCAAATTGATCATCATCGACCCTGATCTTCGACTAATATCGATTATGCACGTCGGCCCAAGTGACAGCTGGATACTCGATCAAATTTTGTTTCAGCTGTTGTGAAGCTACGAAACTTCGAGCATTGAGGCCTTGAGTAAAGGCTTCAACAGCCCAATCATCGGTGACCGGTGGCAAATCCATCCGTTCCATTTGGAACTGAGACACACATTCCCTGAGCATCTCGTTGCCTTTTTGCCTTACCTTGGAAAGTTCCGATTTTCTTGTGGCTACCTTGATAGCCCCGGCATGTGCCTTTACAAAAGAATCTGCAAGCATAGCGAACAAATCAATAGAATTAGGTGGTAAATTATGGTACCATAATGGCGCACGTGTATGATTTTCCCGAACTTCTTCAGCAACACGGACTCAATCTCATCATCTTCCAAGTCATTTTCCTTAATGGCGCACGTGTATGAGGTATTGTGCTCGTTTGGATTTGTTGTCCCATTATATTTCGGGATCTCGGGCATACGGAACTTCTTGGGTATTGGCTTCGGATATGCACTCGGGGGAAAAGGTTTTTGGACAAACTTTTTGAATCGAGTCCTTTCAACATCGGTGGTGCCCTCGGGATTTGGTCGACCCTGGAATTATAAGTTTTCACTTTCTTATCATTTTCCTCGATCCTTTTTTCTCCTGTTTCGATTCGCTTCGTTAGATCCTCAGGCATCTTTATGATAGCAGGATTGGTCTCCGGTTCTCCTCCATTCGATTTCTTTGATACCGATTCGGCTCTATGAACAATTTCTTGCGATGGCTCGATCTCGATCCTGCTTGGCACACGATTCTGATTCTGAAGTTGTGCTATTGCAGCTTTTTGAGTCTGCAACATTTCGAATATCATTCAAAGGCTAATCCCGCCTTCTCCACCGCCCTATGCGTTTTGATCAGCTGTTCGAGCATATCTGCGGACGCTATTTTCAGGATCGGCACCCAAATTCCCATTAATAGCAATATGGGAGCTGACGTCGATTGGATCCACGACCGGAGATCCATCGGTGTTTACTGGAAGTACTCTATTTTCTTGGGCGGCTATGTTGTCATTCTCGCCATAGAGACCGATGCCATCGTCTATAGGTGTGGGTGCTACTTGAGAGTTTGAGATGTTGATCCTGGAATCAAAGACACTTCAAAGAACAAGCGTAAAATTATGTGTGTTACGAAAAATTGTACCAAACAATCACTATTATCTTTAGCCCCACGGTAGGCGCCAAACTGTTTTGCCTTAAAATCGGACAACAATTAAACTTATAAGTGATTTTAAGGATATGTGATTTCACTTGGCACAAAGTGATAAATGTGAGAATTAATGCTAGGGATTAATTGTAAATAAAGCTAACCAAAATGATGAACAACCACGGCCCTCGAGCTAGATCGCCCTCGAACCAGCTAAGTATGCTATTAAAAAGTATGAATTTTAACAATAGAGCTTGCAAGAGAAAATATGATATATTGCCTTATTGTGCGTGAATGTATACGTTACAAAAATGATTTAGACCCTCTTTATACAACAGATGAACCCTATTTATGGTATATTTCTAATTACAGAAGTAAATCTCATTATTGGATAAATATACGATCCTAACTCGATATATGCCGAGATTCCCTCCACGATCCTCGCCTGATCACGGATATCTCGGCTTTCCGTTATTCGGCGTAGTTGGCCTCTTTCGATCTTGCTCAATCTCTTTCTCGCTTCGGTCTCGAATTGACCTCGATCCTGATCGGCCAATGATCCACGAGCTTACCAATCCATCTTTGTACCATGTTCCAATATAAATGGGATCGGGCCTTGATCTTCCGTCTCGATTTCGGTTAGTCGTATGAAATTAGGCAAGCCCGATTCTGATCCGTGGGATGTTATATCTAAATATGAATGATAATCGAGGCTTGTAACTCTTGCAAAAAATTGACCATTCATTAAGTAATTAATACTATTAACTAATTCATGAGGAAAAAAATAGATTAGTCGAAATGTTGTCTTATGCATGAGGTTTTAACGTGTGGACTAATAATATTAGCTTGCGCACTAACCATATAAGACTGCATTCGCAGTGGATTAGCGCGTTTGACTTCGGATTAAAAGGTCGCTAGTTCGACTCCCACTGTGGTTGGAGTTGTTTGTATTTTTTTGTTTTGCAATTAATAGTTGTTCACTGTAATACGACAAATTCTGCGTTTGCTAAAAAGACCAAGATTATTGTTTGATCTTCGTATCTGTTTCCACATTTTTACCGAACTGTATTGTTTGAATGTTAAAATATCATAATTAAGTTTTAACAACTACAGCATCTTCTTATATTACAAAACAAATTATAATTGAGCTACTTAAGGGACCCAAAATAATTCTAGCACAGAAAGATGCATATCTCCCAAAGCACTCTTCCCAGTTTTTGTGCATACTACCTATTACTAGTGGGATCAAATCTGTGTTATACGTGAAAAGAGGAAGAGACAAATAGGTAAAAGAAATGTGATCAAACTTTCCAGATATAAGTGGAATAAAAGTAAAGTTAAAATACATATGTTCCGCGAGAATGCTTTGAGAAAAAACAAAACCTTGTTACAAATAATTATGTAATGGTGGATGTCCATAACTCATAAAGAAGTAATACCCACTACTCTTCTCCATTATCTCCGTAACTAAGTAATACCCACTACTCTTCTCCATTATCTCCGTAACTCCCATTACTCTGTAACTCTCATACCTCCATAACCTCCCCATGATCTCAACGTTTAATGTCATGTTTATGGCATTCTTTTGTATACCTCTATGTAATGCTATAAATAGAGGATGAGAAGTGACATTGTACACACTTAAAGACTTGATGAAATAAAAAAGCTATCTCTTCTTCTCTTATTCTATGTACTTATTTTCTTGTTTTACATTGTTATTTTGAGCTTAATTTCTTAACAAATTTATATATTTGTTTCCCAATTAAGAGTCAGAAAAATAGCACCTAGACTCTCTTTGCCGCTAACAGAACCTATTAAGAATGGTAAGTTTTATTTTCCTTTCAGGTATATTATTTGGCATGTATATGTTAAGCCAAGAAGACTCAACTTCTCGGAATTTTGCAAGACATGTATTAGTATCTCGATAATCGGAGAAGAGAAAATTCAAGATAATCTCCATTAATACGAATTCTTGCACAATAATCACGACACTCGATCAAAAGTGTAGAAAAAGAAGTGTAGACAGGATCATGCATAAAAGTTGCACGCATAAGGCAAACAAAATAACAAAACTCCAACTTCATAATGCAATAATAGTAGTAATACAAAATATAACATTGCAAAATGGCAAAAATAATGATCCTCAGCTTTGCTCTAACATCACAAACTATCTAAGTTGGATCAATTCAAACCTTAATGGCATACTTTCTAATTGGAAAGTACATCTCTTTCTTCTTCTCCCTTTCAGTCTTCAAAGATGCCTGCATATTGAACCATGATTAAGTTATTAACATGAAGCAAAGAAGCAAGAGTCTGCGCAGCGAAGAAGAGGTGTAACAAGAGAATCTATTTCTGTGAATTCAAAATAAATGCTCTCAAGTCTCAACATAACAAGTAATCCACTATATAGCAGCTTCAATATTACCATTTAGATAGAGGCTATCGGGTCAGTTCTTGGGAAAAAACCTTTTAAAACTTCAGCGAAATGATCATGCTACGACCATCCAGGTTTAAGCTTATAGTGGCAGCGACATATAATGACGAAAACACTTTTTTCAAAACAAACATGGTTGAAATTCAAATCTTGAATTCGACAAAATATCAATCGTAACATTCCACTAGAATGAAATATTGCAACAATCAAGCAAATACTCATTTCTGAGCAAATCTAATGCAATTTTAACAACTTTCTCACCCAAAAAAAAAAAAAGCAAAATGAGCATGCCGCATCTAGAGCAACTTTTGTGGGTGTGATGATGATTGGTGTAAACACTACGCTGAGCTATTTTCGGAGAGGTCGGAAAACCTGTTGCTAGGTCTATTCCTCTTCTTAGATTTGTATGCTATAGGGAAAAAAGAGGTCTCTATCTCCCCTTATATTTTCTATTCCCTTAATCCAAAGAAACAACAGAGTATTACAAAGGAATATGATCAAAGACATGTGAACATTAAGGAAGCCAAGTTGGGAGGAAGCAATGGATGATATTCAGATCTCTTCACATGTTATTTAAGAATGGAGGTATCCACTAGATACCTGCTAACTTCCACCAGCACAAACACCAGGTAACTCTGCTTAGGCAAATGAAATGAATTACCTATGTTTTTTGGTCTTCTACTGGGAGGTGCTATACAGATAATCAGTAACTATTAAGGGCAACAAGACAAATGTTATTTTTCCTCATTCATGAGATCCACTGTACAACTCGTGAAACACAAATGGCACAAAAGAATCCTTAGAAGATGAAGATGTCTAATAACATTAAACATTTTGATGCATCAAAGAAAATCACATATCAATTCAAGCCTGACAGTGAAATCCTAAGAACCTTTACATATATCTATGAACAACATGGAATTCAATTATCCCTTTCGTCAACTATTCGAATGACCAACGAGTGGAACATGTATTACTCCACCAAACAAAAAGCATCAGCTTTAGACCAAAATCGTTTAAAAGATCAGAACAGCATAGTGATAAAAACGAGAAAATTGAAATACCTGATGTTTGGTAAGACGTTTACGAATGGCCCTAGTCTTCTTGGGACGGAGGTCAAGAGGCAAGTACTTCTTGTTCTTATAAGCTTCTCTCAATGCTGTCTTCTGCTTCTGTGATATCACTGTCAATACTTGTGCTATTGACAACCTCACCACCTTACTGCATCAAACCACATTTCATTTCAGACCATTACTCTCCATTAATTAACCCCCCCCCCCCCCAATTTACAGTAACTATTTATATATTCACTACGTCCCATTTTATGTAATAATTTTTTAGTAGCCATATAGTTATAAGAAAAAAAGACTTTTGAACCTTGTAGTCTAAAACAAGCCAAAGCCATAGATATTTACGTGACTTCTGCTACTATGGTACTGCATTAACAACCCACATTTCATTTCAGAACATTAATCTCTCCATCATAAAAAAACCCACAATTTACAATAACTATTTATATATTTACTACGTCCCATTTTATGTGACGTTGTTTGACCCAGCACAGAGTAAAAAAAAAAAAAAAAAAATTTAGAAACCTGTAGTCTAAAACAAGATAAGACATTTGTGTGACTTCTTCTTCTGTGATACAACATTAACCCACATTTCATTTCTGAACACTAATTTCTAAATATATTAATTTTCATTTGGACAATAAAAATTAAAAGGGTAGAAAAGTTTACATTTTGGAGAGTTTGTTAGGGGCACCGCCAGTGACCTTAGCAACACGGAGGAGAGCAAGTTCTGCTTTCAGATCCTTTAACTGAGCCAAAAGCTCAGTCTTTGATTTTCCCCTCAGCTCATGAACTTTGATTCTTGCTAATACAACCAAAACAAAAACTCAATAAAATCGTAAAAAACATAAGAAGTTTAACAAAAGAATTATGGTTTCACTTACCCATTTCTATCACACACTCTCTCTCTCTCTCTCTCTCTGTGTGAAGTACTAAACGGCGATGTTAATTATGAGACCTCAGAAACCCTAATAATTGGCAGCTGATAAGAGAACAGAAGGCTGCTGATCTCGCACGTGCCAAGAAAGATATGGGCTTATAAAGTTTTTTAGCCCAATGTGTTATAAATTTGTTGGGCTTTGCTTCTGTGGAATTTGAGGCCCATTCTGGTTCTTTATCTTATGTGACCTTGTGAAAAGTCTTTTTACCACTAGACCTCATTTGAGATGTGAGACACCAAATCTAACATAAATACTCTCTAAAATTTATATCTATTTCAAAAAGAAAGTTATAATAATTTTTTGATTCAAAGATTCTCATTTTACTCTTAACGATAAATGAAGTGACATACTTAAGATTTCAATGACATTTTGACATGTTACCCACGTTAATAATTTAAATCATATAATAGAATGAACAACTATGACTTCCCAAAAATAATTGCTCCATTTGAGCTATGAGACACCAATTGTTTATACGTTTAAGACTCAATGATAATTATGATATATTATACACATCTTTAGTTTACTATCAGAAAATAAAATGCAGGTTTCCCAAAATCTGCATATATAGTAGAAAGTGCAATTACCGTAGCGTTCCCTTCATCTTTTCAAGCTAAATAGAGAATAATAAAAAATTATATATTGTTTGTGATGTACTAAGAGAAAATATTGAAAAAATGTCAAAATATCTCTAACACATTAGATTTGGCTTAGATTTACTCTGCTTCTATCTATTGGGTCATAAATAAGTACGCTCAATATTATTTTTGTGTTATAAAAGAAAAACGTCTTATCTTTGAGCGTCACTCTAAATGGGTGTTGACTTTTTTTCATTTCTCACATTACAAATGTTTTTAAACTAATGCCTTTTAACTTAACATTCCATGTGATTTGAGATTTCTTCATCTTTAGATGGCTAATAATACAAACAAAATTTGCGAGAACTAAAGATAAGAAAATATTATAGGGGGAGAAAGGAGAAGTTCATTACATTGTTGATCATATCGTTAATTCAATTAAATCTTTGGTAAGTGCAACATGAATTTTACAGGATCTACATGCATAGAAATCACCAGCGAACCGAATTAGCATTTTTCAGGCTAACTGAAATCAAGATCAGAGCTTTGGTATAAGCAGCGAAAAAATTAATACACTTTTAACGGTATAACGGGACTCCACCAAAAGACAGTTACCCCCTTTTTAAAATAAAATTGAATGCTTGATTTCAAGAAATATAGTAATATCAAACACGAGAATGAAAGCTTGAGTGCTCATTACTAATATTTTGCTTGTAAGTGAGTTTGGATATGTGTTGTATCGTTTTCGAGTCCCTTTTTTCCATTCCAAGTTGATATTTATATTATTTTTCAAGTGATTTTGCTCTATTTTTTATATAGTATTATTTTCTATTTTAAAAAAATCATAAAAATATTACCCTTATACATATACTCTAATAAATTATTTTGTGAAAATGTTGGATGACATCCGATCCCTTACTATCTGCCATCGGGAATGAGAGTTTCGGTGGCATACACAAAAAAAGAAGAGAAGAGGATATGTTGTTTTCGGTGTATATGTTTCTTGAGGTAAAATCGATATTTATAATACCTTTAGAAGTTTGTTTTCTATTACAACAAACACTATTTTTTAAAATGACATACTGAATAAAATTGTACTGGTTGTCCGTCTTTAAATATTATTACTGTTTTGATTTTATTGTAAAATTAAACTTCTTCAATATTGAAAGCCTGAAACTCTTGTTTGGACGTGGAAATCGGAAGCTAACACTTATTTATTGTTGAAATCGTTTGAATTGATAATATGTGCTTAGATTTTTAGTTCATGCACTGATCTAGTGATTTGCTTTAAGAATCTCAAACTTAATTCGTGGTCCTTAGAAAATATTGAAAAAAATAAAATGAGTCTTCTTGATTTGGTATTATTTGATTAACTTTATGATTAAGGAATGTTTGTATTGGTATTTAAGGGTCTTATTTCAAATTTGAGATCATCTGGAACAGATTTGGGGTGATTTGATCGAAACTAGAATCAAAACTTCGAAGAACACTTTATTGAACAACATAAATAAATTATAGACTTTGATGAACAATTTAATAGTTAGGTCGATTGCAGATAACATAAAAGTCATGCAAATTTGGTAGATATTGGTGACGATTTAACAAGCACAAAAGCATGCCAAACCAGTTAGAGTTTGTAAATCATTTTAACCAATAGGTCGAATACAGATAACACAAAGTCATGCCAATATTGTAGTCATGTGAATCATAAAATCATGTGAATTGAGTAGAGTTTATGAATAATTAATAATATAGGTAGAGTAAATATAGTCATATGAATCATGTGCAAATACAATATGATAGTACTGAAAGTGCAAGAAGGAGGGGGGTGTAGACTTTGCACAGCGAATGATTTCAGTAGAAATGAATTAAATAAACAGAAAGGTAAGGAAGACACAATAATTTTTATACTGGTTCAGTACCGGTGTGGTACCTATGTCCAGTTCCCTTGGGTCACAAGAGTTCTCTTAGATCTTTGATAAATGTTTACAGTAGTGAAGGTTTTAGTACGTTCACCATCAAAGATATACAACAATAGTGATTTTTGCAATGTTGACGCAACTCTCGTTTTGTGTTCTAACCCTTCCTATCTTTTGTGACACTTGTAGAGTCAAGAATACATTGTTTGTACTAAAAACTAGAAAGGCTTAGAAACAGATGATGTAGTTGCATGATCGTCTTCCTGGGTTTGCCAGTCTTCTTATAAGAGAGTTTAGGTAGCCGTTGCAGATTGATCTTTGATTGAGGCACAGAATCCTCTAAGAGATTTGACCCAAGGGGTGCCTCCGAATCCTGCACAAGAGATGGGTTGGATTCGTTTACGTCCTTCCCTTTCATATCCATATTCAAGGGAGTGATTTGTGGCTTGATTTGGTTGATCAATCTTTAGTATCTTCAGATTCTAAATCAGTCCTTGAAATACGGCCAGATATTCTTTAGCAGTTGCACTTGATATGTTTCTTTCTTGAAAGCCTCGATGTCCTTTGATTTAGCCTTGACTTCCTTTAGCGCCTGGACTTGATTTTATTTCCTTTTTGATGGCTTTGACTTTCTTTGATTTAGCATCGTTCTTGTTGCCTTCATCTCGTTTCCTTTCTGATGTCCTTACTAAAAGGACTTCCTTTGAAGTAGTGATGCCTCCTAATTTCCTGCAATTAAATAGATACAGTTAGATTTGCACTATTGTCATCATTGAAACTTAGGTGTAATAATCTTCCCCTTTTGATGATGACAATCAAAATAGAGTAAATAGAGTATACTTCCCTTTCATAGCTTAAGATGCCTGCTCCCCCTGAGTTGTTGCTCTGGTTTACTCAATCACGTTTCTCCCCCTTTGACATCAATCAAAAAGAGAAAAAAACAAGTAGATACAGAACATACAAAATAAGGTAGATAATAGACAAAGTAGTTAGGGTAGCAGAGGTTATGCCTTCAGCAGAGGCATATAGTAATGGTTCTTACAGACCAATGCAAAAGTAGTTCACAAAATAAAAGCAAATAATGACAAAAAATTGTTTTTAACACACGCACACACTGCCTTAGTTCCTCCCCAGAAAGTACTTCAGGGTATTGATCACTTTGGTGCAGAAAGAGTCATAGGAGGTTTCAACTTCTTTGGTAATTTTATCCATCTTTTCTGTCATGGAGTTGAATACCCTAATTCCTTGCCTCCTCGTGGCTCCCATGTCCATCCTGAGCTTGGCCATATATGTATATGTTTCTTTGATGACTTCCCTAATCTTGTCCACTTGTTCTTTCATTGCAATGAGTAGGATTTTTACCCCATCTAAACTTTGCTGAATCTGCTGTAGGTTGTTAGTGGCAGTCGACTGAGGCTCTATTGGTTTAGTAGGTGCTTCGACCCGCATTGGAGCACTTTCAACTTTGGCACGCCTGACCTATCCATCGTCACTTAAGGTGTAATCCATCATAGCAAAGGTTGTCTTATCATAGGTACTAGTAATGTGCTTGGGTGAGAAAGGTGAAAAGTCAACCTTCACGACTTCAAGAATATGTGAGATGAGCAAACCATATGGTAAACAAGTAGCAGAAGAGGATATATCCCTGAAACTTTCAAGCATATACTAACGAATCCACATGAACCAGTCAAGACTTTTATTGTTCAGAAGATAGTAAAGAATAAAAATATCTCTAGTAGTCAAAGTGCTGAGGGACCCAGTTCTAGGAAGTAAGGTAGTGGCTATCATGTGGGCTAAAATGCGGTATTCAAACTTGAGATTTTTAAGACCAATGTAAGGAGGGTTATCAGACAGAAAAGCTTTTGCCTCTTCTACGGAAACTTCTAAGTCTTTGGGCCAGGAATTTTGTACAAAAATATCATAACCATGAAACTTAGCAGACAATATCTTTTCAAATTGATAGGAATCAAGAACAATCTGATTGCCTAAAACTATGGACTATAAGTCATCTTTCTCATTAACAAACAGATTTGCATAAAACATCCTTACATGCTCTTCATACACAAAATTTCCAATAGTATCAAACAGAGGAGAAAGACATTGAAAGTCAAAAATAGCAATCACATCACAGTGCAAAATTTTCATAAGAGAGAGACTTACAAAGCGTCCATAAGCCATAGATTTAGATTTATAGGACTCAAACCTTGATTTCTCACTTGGTCCATAGAAGTTCAGTTTGTCCTCTGGCCCAAAATATGTACTTTCCACTTTCTCTTTCTTGCATGCAGGCCTTTTGGGGATTTCCTCCATAGGCCTTTTTCCTGCTTTTTTCTGGCTAATAGGAAGATCTTCCGATGATTCACTGCTTCCATTATCGGTTTTTCTTTGCCATGGTAGAGGAATTCTGTGAGAAGAGATGAAGAATGAAAAAGGAAGGTGATACTTATCTAGGCTTTTGGAAGGTTGAGGAGTTGCATCGGTTAAGGGAAAAGTCAGGTATAGAAGGAAGTGACACTTCTGATGAGTTGTTTCGGCGGCACCAATGGAAGTGTAATAATGACACTCACATCAAAATTCATATACTCATCAATTAAGCAAACTAAGAAAGGAAGAAAAATATTTTATGAAAGAATTTTTACATAATAGACGTAATACAAATCTTCTTGTGCAGTAGACAAAATCTTTCTTCCAAAAGAGGTTTTGTAAAAATATCAGTAAGTTGAGACTCAATATTAATGAATTCTAACATGATATCACCTTTTGCAACATGATCACGGATAAAATGATGCTTAATTTCTATATGTTTTGCCCTAGAGTGATGCACCAAAATTTTTGACAAATATATAATACTTATATTATCACAAAATATAAGAGTAGAGTTAAGGGACAAATTAGAATTGAGAAGTTGATGCATGATCCAAAAAACTTGTGTACAAAAACTTCCACCATCTAAATATTCTGCTTCAGTAATTGACAAGGCAATACAATTTTGTTTCTTGCTATGTCATGAAATTAGTGCATTTCCCAACAATTGGAATGTGCCACTAGTATTTTTCATGTCAATCCTATCACCTGCAAAATTTGCATATGAAAAACCTTTTAAAACAAAGTTGTTAGAATGAGCACACCATAATCCTAATTCAGTGGTTCCAATAAGATATCTAATAATGCGTTTAACTGCAGTAAGATGAGATTCTTTTGGAGCCGACTGAAATCTTGCACATTTACATGCACTGAACATTATATCGGGTCGACTAGCAGTGAGATATAATAAAGATCCAATCATTCCTCTATACATTGTTTCATCCACATTTTTTCCATTCTTGTCTTCTTCAAGCGTAGTTGTTGGACTCATTGGAGGTCCAATGAACTTTGCATTCTCTATACCAAACTTCTTTATAAGTTCCTTGGTGTACTTGATTTCGCTAATAAAAATTCCTTTGGGAGATTGTTTGATTTGCAGTCCAGGAAAGAAAGTTAGCTCTCCCATCATGCTCATTTCGAATTCTCCTTTCATAATGTGAGCGAATACTTCACATAATACAGATTAGGGCTTCCAAAAATAATATCGTCAACATAAATTTGAGTAATAATATTCTCTGAATTTGAGTGCTTAATGAATAGGGTTGTATCAATATTACCTCGTTTGAAACCTTGATTTAGGAGGAAAGAACTTAATCTTTCATACCAGGCTCGGGGGTCTTGCTTTAGTCCGTATAGAGCTTTAGACAACTTGAATACATGGTTTGGGAAGCTGTAACTTACAAAGCCAGGAGGTTGTTTCACGTATATTTCTTCAGATATGTATCCATTTAGGAAGGCACCTTTTACATCCATTTGAAATAATTTGAATCCTTTATGAGCAACAAAAACAAGTAGTATTCGAATAGACTCTAATCTTACTACAGGTGCAAAAGTTTCATCGTAGTCGATTCCCTCTTGCTGAGAATAACCTTGAGCAACTAGTCGTGCTTTGTTACGAATGACTTGACTAGACTCATTCAACTTATTTTTGAAGACCCATTTAGTTCCTACAATGGAAACATTTGATGGTTTTGGAACCAAGTCCCACACTTTATTTCTTTTAAATTGATCAAGTTCATCTTTCATAGCTTTGATCCAGTAGTCGTCTTTAAAGGCTTCATCAACCTTCTTTGGCTCAAGTTATAATATTAAGGCCATGTGAGAGTTGAACTTCTGAGATCTTCTCATAGTGATACCCTCATGTGGATTTCCAATGATGAACTTGTGGGGATATCCAAATTCACTTTTCCATTCATTTGGAATATTTGTGATTAGCTCCTTTTCCACAGTGGTTGATTGTTCAACATAAGATAATTCCTAGATTTTAATGTGTTCCTCAGTTGACTGATTCGACTGGTCGACTGATCGTGATTGTCTTTTCCTGCAACAACAAACTTTGGGACAATAGAGATTTCCTCATCTTCAGGAAGTTTTTCGTTCCTTGAGTGAGGGTTAGTATCCAAAAAAATAACATGAATAGATTCTTTAGTGCATAAAGTTCTTTTATTGTAAACTTTATATGCTCTACTTGAGGGAGAATATCCAAGAAATATACCTTCGTCGCTTTTTGGATCAAACTTACCCAAGTTTTCTTTTTCCATTATTGTGAATGAAGCATTTGTATCCAAATGGGTGGAAGTAAGTGATGTTGGATTTCTTACCATTCCATAGCTCATATGGAGTCTTTTTAAGAATGGGTTGAATCAGACATCTGTTGATAATATGACATACTGTGCTTACAGATTCTGCCCAGAAGTGGTAAGGTAGGGAGTTTTTCACAATCATGGTTCTTGCCATGTCTTGCAAAGTTCTGTTTTTACGTTCTACCACTCCATTCTGTTAAGGTAATCTTGGCGAAGAGAAGTTGTGGAAAATTCCTTGATCGTTGCAGAAGTTTTCAAATGTTATGCTCTTGAACTCTTTGATAAGTAGGAATTTTGACCGCTTATTTTCTCTCTTTTACTTACGTTTTAGCTCAAAAAATGCTTAAAGGTATTACCGAGAACTAATGTAATATGCTTTCTTACAGGAATATTGGGAAACGAGCCAAAGAAGTGAAAATTAACTCAAAAAGGAGTAAAATTGGACAAGAACCAAAACAAGGCAAAAAGGGCTACATTGCGGACCGCATAATATTGTGTGCGGCCGCAAACTCTGAAGATGCACTAATTGAATTTATTCACAGAGTGCGGACCGCAAAATTATTGTGCGGCTGCAGAAGACTAGATTCAGAGACTTGTAGTTTGGGAGCTTGAAGATGTGCGGACCGCACTATTATTGTGCGGCCGCATTCATAAATGTGTGATCCGTAGAATGAAACCCAGATCCAATCCAAGAGCAGGAGTGCGGCCGCACTCAGAAATGTGAGGTCCGCACAATTAGAGGAAGTGAGGCCGCATCTCACTTTTATGCGAGCGCAGCCAACCTGACCAGTCAGTCTCAAAGTGCGGACCGCACATAGAATTGTGCGGCCGCACAACCTTCGCATGGGCAATTAAGTCAGATATTTTTAGCTGGGTATAAATAGATCTTTTTGTCATTTTAAGGTTAAGTTTGTTGCACCTGAACACTGAGAGTCATTTTTATTTACTGTATTGGGTAACTTTGTACTAGTTTAGCATTTAAACATTAGATTTTATTTCCTTAATCAATTATTATGCATTTTATCTTAGTTTCTTCTTTAATTTCTTCATTTTCCATGAGTAGCTAAACCCTTAGCTAGGGTTGTAACCCAACCCTAGTATGGGTATTTAATGGGTGATTGATTTAGGGTTTATTTATGATTGGATATATGATATTTAGCCTAGTTCTTGCTTGAATTTGAGAATTGATGGTTGCAAACATTGATTCATGCCTAATTGACTTAATCTATACTTGAGAAAGTAAGACTAAGTCTAGAAAAACTTGGCTAATAAAAAATTGAGGTGAACTCAAGAAATTGATAGCTCCCAATTAAAGGGTCGAATCTAGAGATAGTAAGACCCGACTTGAGCATTTATCACTTGTTTCGTGAGATACCCATTTGGATTTGAGAAAGCCAAATTGGGCAAAATCACTCAAACTACCGAGAGGTATATGGTGAATAATTGCGTGTGATTGATATATTGGATCTCGATCAACCAAACATGCCCTAAAGCTCTAAATCCGTTAGGTAACCAACTAGGCGTAAGTCGCAACCATAGATCATTTATAACTTGAAAAACAACCAAAACCAAAAACATTGTCTCATAGCTTTACAATTACAAGCATTAGCGTAAAAGTAGAAGTAGAAACGACAATTGAAAATGTGGAAGTGTAATCTTAGGCACGTCATACATTTACACTAGGTATATACCTAATCTCACATCAAGCTCCATGTGGAATCGACCCCGACTCGCGTTGGGTTTTTATTATTGCATCGACCGCCTCGCAACCTTAATTAGTGGTGTGAGTTTGGGCGATATCAATTTTTGGCGCCATTGCCGGGGATCTAAACGGATTTAGCTATATATCTAGGTTTGTGTGTGATTTATCTTCTTTTCCTTCTAAGTCACTAATTTTATTTTTGAATTGATTATAGGTATAAGAATGGCTCTCAACAATGAGCCTCTCGGGAATTGTCCATTGGGGGAGGAAGTGGACGATGATCAAGGTGATGAGGTTCATCCCGAACCTCAAGTAAATAGGCGAGGCCGACTGCCACATGATAACATTACCAACGCGCCCCCACCTCTACCAAGAGCGGCTGCACATCGGGTGTTGCCGAACGAGGGTTATGCAAGTGCCATAGTCCTGCCCCGCCCCGCATTAGGGCGGGCAACTTACAAATCACCAATGTGATGCTTACATTGCTTGAGCAACGGGGATTTTTCACCGGGGCTCCGAGTCAAAATGCTTACAAGCATCTCAAAGGGTTCGTGGATACTTGTTGGGGGAGCAAACAAACTAATATTTCCGAGGATGCACTGCGGTTGAGGCTATTTCCCTTTTCTCTACGGGGAAAGGTATTGGACTGGTTAGAGAGATTGCCCAATCATTCCATCCATACATGGGATGAGTTGGCGGTAAAATTCATTGCCAAATTCTTCTCTCCGGGGCATATGGCTACACTTCGGGATGAGATTTTGGCGTTCAAGCAAGAACCTAATGAAACATTGCATGAGAATTGGGAAAGATATTGTACCATGGTTAAAGAGTGCCCGAATAATGATATGATTGAGGCCATGATCCAACAAACCTTCTACAGGGGGATCAACACGACAAATCAATGTGTGGTAAATCAACTCATCGGTGGGGACTTCATGACCACGCCATATGCCGAAGCATGTGAAACCTTGGATAAAATGGAAGATACCTCATTGGCATGGCAAAGTAGAACCAATGTTCCTCAAGGTGACCCAAATGTTATTCACCTATACAAGAACTACATGATCATGGGAAAGCTATTGCCGAGTTGACTACCACAATGAATCAATTGGCCAAAGCTTAGCTCCAACAAGTTTAAGGGTCGAAGTAAGTGAATGCGATGGAAGGTGTGAATATGATGATGAACAAGAGATGAAAAAAAGGTCAACAAGTGCAAAACCGTTCGGAACAATTTGTGCAAGATGATAGTGGGTATGACCAAGGTGATTCGTATAATAAGCAAGAAGAAGAAGTGCAGTATGTCAACAATTATCAAGGCCAACATCAACAACAATGGTGATCACAAGGAAATCAAGGAAATTGGAACAATCAAGGCCACCAAGGCAATTGGAGTAGTGGTAACAAAAATCAAGGTAATTGGGGGGAATAACAATAATCAAGGCAATTGGAATAATCAAGGTAACCAAGGCAATTGGGGAGGAAATAATCAAGGCAATTGGGGTGGCAATAACCAAGGGGGTTGGAATAATAATAACCAAGGGAATCGGGAGTCGGGTTTTCAAAGGCCCCCGATATATCAACAACTAAGCAACCCGCCCCCTTATCCGTCTCAAGGTACTAGTTCTTCCAATAATGAATTGGGACAGATTGAAAATATGTTCAAACAAATAATGGAGAAAAATGTAGACACCGATGCTCAATTAGCCTCCCACAACACTTCAATACACAATTTGGAAGTTCAATTGGGGAAAATCTTGCATGCTTTAAACACTCGTCCTAAGGGGGTACTACCTAGTGATACGGTGGTAAACCCGAAGGATGGGAACAACATGGGACATGCCATGTCCGTAACCACAAGGAGTGGAAGAGGTGGAAATGCAACCACCTCAACTCAAAGAAGAATTATGGATGATGATGTGTTGGTTCAAGAAGATGAGACTCCGAGCAATGTGGTTCAAGCTAATGATAAAGTGAGAATTGATAGTGACGAAAGTGTGGAGGAGACACAAGAAGAAGTGAACCCGTCTAGGGAGCAAGTGATTGACATACCGGAATCGGTAATGCCAAAGGCAAAGGCACCAATGCCAAGGCCCCCTCCTCCATACCCTCAAAGACTCGCCAAGGAAAATAGTGAGAACCAATTCAAGAAGTTTATTGAAATGATGAAGAGCTTATCCATTAATGTGCCATTGGTTGAGGCATTGGAACAAATGCCCGGTTATGCAAAGTTCATGAAGGATTTGGTGACAAAGAAAAGATCAATGAATTGTGAGGCTATCAAGATGACACATCAAGTGAGTGTTATTGTGCAATTAATGGCTCCGAAATTGGAAGATCCTGGCGCTTTCACAATCCCTTACACTATTAGGAGCGCCGACTTTGCCAAAGCTCTATGTGATTTAGGGGAAAGTATCAACTTGATACCCTACTCGGTGTTCAAAACTTTGGGAATTGGGCAACCAAGACCCACATCTATAAGGTTGCAAATGGCGGATCGGACTATGAAGAGACCATTGGGTATTATTGATGATGTGTTGGTTCGTGTTGATAAGTTTATCCTTCCGACGGACTTTATGATTCTTGATTGTGAATTTGACTATGAGGTGCCTATTATCTTAAGGTGCCATTGATGTGGAAGCCGGTGAGCTGACCTTCCGGGTGGGCGATGAAAAGGTGGTTTTCCATGTGTGCAAATCTATGAGACAACCGAATAGCAATGAAGTTTGTTAATTTGTGGACTTAGTGACCGAAGTGATTGTTGATGATGCTAGTGTCGTGATGAATGTTGATGATACCTTGGAAGCCATATTGCTTAATTATGATGATGATGAGAAGGAAGGCTTTGTGGAATGTGTAAATGCTTTACAAGAAATGGGGTCGTACACCTATGAACCCCGGAAATTGTCCTTAGATCTTGGGAACCGGAAGACTCCTCCAATAAAGCCCTCAGTCGAGGAGCCTCCCACTTTGGAGTTAAAGCCTTTGCCTTCACATCTCAGGTATTAGTTTCTTGGCCCGTGTTCTACTTTACCTGTTATTCTTTCCTCTTGATTGACTAACGTGCAGGTAGATTCTACTTTGGCGGTGCTCCAAAAGAGAAAGAAAGCTATAGGATGGACATTGGCGGATATTCGGGGTATAAGCCTCGCCTTTTGCATGCATAAGATTATTTTGGAGGAGGACGCCAAACCCTCCGTTGAACATCAAAGAAGATTAAATGAATCAATGCAAGAGGTAGTGAAGAAGGAGATCATTAAATGGTGGATGTCGGGGTTGTTTACTCCATTTTCGATAGCTCGTGGACCTTTTCCGGTGCAATGTGTCCCAATAAAAGGGGGCATGGCTGTGGAAACAAATGACAAGAACGAGTTGATACCCACAAGGATGGTCACTGGGTAGAGTGTTTGCATGGACTATAGGAAGCTCAACAAAGTCACTCGGAAAGATCATTTTCCACTTCCATTTCTTGATCAAATGCTTGATCGGTTGGCCGTACGTGCTTTTTATTGTTTTCTTGATGGATACTCCGGCTACAATCAGATTCTTATTACTCATGAGGACCAAGAAAAGACTACTTTCACTTGTCTCTATGGTACTTTCGCATTCTCGCAGATGCATTTTGGGTTATGCAATGCACCGACAATTTTTCAACGGTGTATGATAGACATCTTCACCGATATAGTGGAGGCTTTTCTTGAGGTCTTCATGGATGATTTTTCCGTGGTGGGGAATTCTTTTGATGAGTGCTTGGACAATTTGGACAAGGTATTGGCAAGATATGAGGAAACAAACTTGGTTTTGAATTGGGATAAATGTCACTTCATGGTCGAGGAAGGCATAGTCCTCGACCGCAAAATTTCAAAGCATGGTATTGAGGTCGATAAGGCCAAAATTGAGGTGATCTCCAAACTCCCTCCCATACATCCATGAAGGTAGTGATGAGCTTTTTGGGTCGAGCGGGGTTCTATCACTGATTCATCAAGGACTTTTCTAAGGTGGTAAGCCCCTTGTGCAAACTTTTGGAGAAGGATGCTAAGTTCCATTTCAACGAAGATTGTATCAAGGCATTCAAATTGCTCAAGTTTGAGTTGACTACTACCCCTATTATCACCGCACCGGATTGGAGCTTACCTTTTGAGCTCATGTGTGATGCAAGTGATGTGGCGGTTGGAGCGGTGTTAGGGCAACGTATCAACAAAATCTTCCATCCGGTCTACTATGCTAGTAAGACCATGAATGATGCCCAAGTCAACTAAACAGTGACCGAAAAAGAGCTCCTTGCTATTGTTTTAGCTATGGAGAAGTTTTGCCCGTACTTGATGGGTACAAAGGTGATTGTTCACACCGACCATGCGACGCTTCGATATTTGATGAGCAAGAAAGATTCTAAAGTAAGACTAATGCGATGGGTGCTTCTTTTGCCAGAGTTTGATCTTGAGATTCAAGACCGCAAAGGTAGTGAAAACCAAGTGGCATACCACTTGTCTCGTTTGGAGTAGGAGGGGAGGACACATGATGGCCTTGAGATAAATGATTCATTTTCCGACGAGCAACTCCTAGCCATTTCTATGACCGGGATGCCATGGTTCGCCGACTTAGACAATTATCTTGTGAGTGGCATTGTACCGAATGAGTTCTCTTCAAACCAAAGGAAAGAGCTCAAACGGGATTGCCTTGACTATTATTGGGATGAGCCTTATCTCTTCCGAATTTGTACTGATGGTGTGATTCGATGATGTGTACCGGAGGAAGAACAAATGGAAATTCTTGAGGCTTGCCACTCTTTGCCATATGGTGGTCACCATAGTGGAGCTAGAACGACAACAAAAGTGTTAAGTTGCGGATTCTATTGGCCTATTCTTTACAAGGACGCTAGCGATCTCGTCAAGTATTGTGATGAATGTTAAAGGGCTAGTGGGATTTCTAAGAAAAATGAGATGCCCCTCACCACCATCTTGGAGATTGACATTTTTTATGTGTGGGGCATTGATTTCATAGGTCCGTTCGTGAGCTCTTGTGGGAATACTTACATATTGGTAGCTGTGGATTATGTGACAAAGTGGGTTGAAGCTATGGCTTTGCCCAACAATGAAGTTCGGAGTGTGGTGGCATTTTTGAAAAAGAACATCTTCACAAGGTTTGGTACTCCAAGGGCCATTATTAGTGATGGGGGATCGCACTTTTGCAACAAAGCTTTTGATACCATACTTACAAAGTATGGTGTTACTCACAAGGTGTCAACCACCTATCATACTCAAGCAAGCGGGCAAGTTGAAGTTTCCAACCGGGAGATCAAGAGTATTTTGTCAAAGACCGTGAATACCAACCAGACAGATTGGTCAAAGAAACTTGATGATGCTCTTTGGGCTTATAGGACGGCTTACAAAACACCGATTGGTATGTCTCCGTATCGGTTAGTGTTCGGGAAAGCTTGTCACCTACCGATGGAACTTGAGCACAAGGCTATGTGGGCGTTGAAGAATCTTAATCTTGAATGGGATGTTGCCGCCAACTTAAGGGTGGAACAATTGGATGAGCTTGATGAATTCCGGTTCCATGCATATTCAAGTTCGTCCTTGTACAAGGACAAGATTAAGTATCTCCATGACAAGTACATCAAGAACAAGGAGTTCAAAGAAGGCGATCTTGTGCTATTGTTCAATTCTCGGTTGCGGGTGTTTCCGGGAAAGTTAAAGTCCAAGTGGAGTGGTCCATTTGAGGTTGTGTATATGACACCCTTTTGGTGCATTAGACTTGAAGAACAATAATGATGAAGTATTTAGAGTCAATGGTCAACGGGTGAAACATTATCTTGGAAAGGTTGATGATTTCCACATTGTGGCGTTGATTCATTTCAAGTGATTGATGGTAACCTGCGTCATGCCACGACGTTAAATCAGGCGCTTCTTGGGAGGCAACCCATGTTTCTTTTCATTTTTTTTATTTTCTTCCTTTTTTAGATAGGTTTTGTATTGAGCTAACTAGTTTTGAAGTGAATTGCAGGAATGGGTATGTATTGCAAGGACTATAATTGAAAAAATTGGCCAAGTGTTAAAATTATGCAGACCGCACCAAAATTGTGCGGACCGTACAAAAAGGATTGCAGTCGTAGAGAAGGCTCTGCGGCTGCACAACTGGAGACCCAAAAACATGAACTCTCTTAAGTTTGGATTTGCAGAAAATTGGCCAAAATGCGGCCGCACCCAAAATTGTGCGGACCACAGAATTTCAGTTTAAAGAGCAGGTAAAGAGTGCGGGCCGCACTCACCTAACTTTTTGACCAACTTGGTCAAACTATAAATAAAGCTTTTCAACACTATTCACACTTTACGCTCTCTGAATTCACAAGCCCTAAGAAAACACTGAAATCACAAAATAGTTCACAAATCACCCTCAATTCATCAAGTTAGTTTCTCACCTGCATCATTCATTACTGGCATGTTCAATCCATGTTAGATTTTTGTCCATTTTTCTTAATTTTTATTTTTTTTTATTTGATTAGTTTAGTTATTTTTAGGCCTAAAAATGTCAAATGTGCTTAATATGTGCTTAAAAACTCATGTGGGTAGTTTCATATATGTTCATTAGGGACTGGGTAGACCATTAATCATGTTAATTTGTGCATGCCATGTATAAATTGTGAAAACTTGCAAGAACCCTAACCTTACTGTCGTAAATGTTCAAATTGTGTGGCCGCACACAAATTTATGCGGTCCGCAGACCACTTGATTAGGGAAAAAATTGGGCTTGAAAAGTGCGGACCGCACTCAAAATTGTGCGGTCCGCAGAAAAATTGTGTGGTTGCATAAAAATGTGTGCGACCGCACGTTTGAACTTCAGAGAATCAGTATCTCAGGATTGGACTTGTGCAGCCACACTCAAAAATTTGTTGTCCGCACTTCAGGATGTGCGACCATACTCACAACTATGCGTTTCGCACTTTAGGGTGTGCGACCGCACTTCAAAATTGTGAGGTTCGCACTAGACAGTCTGCAACCGCACTCAGAATTGTGCGGTCTGCACTGTCTCCTTTGATGACTGTTGTGCTGCAATTGTTCTGCAAATATTTGAATTGTTTTGAACTCAACTGACCTATGTACCTTGTATTGCAGACAATGGTTAGATCACGTGGTGGAGGTGATACATCAAAACAGAAAGGTGAATCCTCCCGAGGCAGAGAAAAAGGCACTCACCCTCGGAGAGTACAATCAAAGCCTATTGCTAAAAAGCTGACCACCGAGAGAGGAAGGGCCATAGAGCCCTCAGAATCCAGTTCCTATGCCCCATCCAAGAAAGCTTCCGAGGGTCATTCAATGGAGGTCCAACCCGAGGCCAGTCCCAACCATCCTAACCCACTAGGCATTATCAATTGCGCAACGAACCTATATCTAGTTCTTCTGGGGATTCTGATTCGGGAAGCCAGGGTTCCGAGCCCTCATCTATACCTACCCCTCCGGCACTAGTAGCTATTAATGTCGATGATGATGATGAACCAGATGATGGTAGGGGGGGGGGGGACACTCAAATGGGAGGCCTTGAGAGGTTGAAGAAAAAGGAAATATGGGAGGATCGGTTCATAAGCTTGACAACTTTCAACATGTTCGGAGAATTTTAGCGACAGTTCTTAATAAAGGATTTGGATATTCATAATCCAAATATCCTTAGACATTTTTGGGAGCGCAAGAGGAGGAAGTGGTTAACCCACAGTGTCATCAATGCAAATGAGCATTTGGTCAGGGAGTTCTATGCCAATGTGGCTCACATCAAGAAGGGGACAAAAGTGACAAAGGTGAGAAATTTGAAAGTCCGCTTCGACGCCTGCTCTTTGAGCACTTATTTGGGATTTGAAGAAGTGGAGGTAGTCCAGTACCGAGAGCAGTTGGCTCTGGGTGATGTAGCTCGCCTTTGGCTAGCTGAGATTTTGGTCGCCCGAGGACCATTACCACCATGGATTACAGTAGGAGTTCCTATCCTCCGGGCCACCCTCAATTTTGAAGCTAAAGGGTGGCAAACCTTTGTGTGTAGCCGGATTGATCCGAGTTTGAATGAGAACAACTTCCCACTTTCACTGGCAGTTCTAGTGGCTTCTATTATGGTGGGGTACCCGATCAATGTGGGTGCCATCATGTCAACCAACATCACATTGGCGGTCCGAAAAAGAGAAAAGTCCTACCCTTATCCAAACACCCTCACAGAGTATTTCAATGATTCCAAGGTGGAGTCGAGGCCATATGACACAAAAGTAAAGGCAAAAAAGCCTTTCTCATGGTACCACCTGCAGGGTGCTGACAACCCAAAGTTCAAGAGTAAGGTCACTACCACTGCTGGTCAGTCTGACGAGCCATCGGTGGTGGGTTCTGAGGCTGCTGTTGAGCCATCTACAGCTCCCATGCCTTCCACAGCAGCCGGGCCTTCCATCGGGACAGCCGCAATGCCACCACCTTCATCTTCTAGGCCATCAGCTGCATTACCAGTGCCAGCCTCATCCACTTATCCTCTCACTGCGCTGCGAGTCTCCCAGATTTTGACGAGCCTCAACAACTGGATGCAGACAATCACTTCTAAGCTGTTTGACATATCCAGTACTGTTGCAGCACATTCCTCTACCCCAACAGCACCACAGGTCCCTCCGTTAGTGGAGGAAACATTGAAGAAGATTCTGGACAACCAAAAGACTATTATGGATACACTGGTGGCTCACAGGGGTGCTATTGAGGAGTTGACCAAGCAGGTGAAGAAGATGAGGAAATCCCAAGCTTCAAAGAAAGCAGTGGAGAGTTTGAGAAAAGAAGTGACGAAGATAGCAGCAGCATGTGATTTTCCTTTTAACCTACTAATGGAGACAGATACACCAGTACCAGCTGACACAACAACACCATCAGCAGAGGCACCAGCTGGCCAGTTTGACGAGCCAGATCTCACTGCCCCCACTGCTGATGAGATGCTTCAGATGCTGACCAACCTTGTTGTCCCTCAGCCTAGTGATGATGAGATACAGAGCGAGGAGACTGAGGGTGGTGATGCTGCCAGTCACCCTGAGACCATATAGGGAGTTTTCTTTACTCTACCCTCTTTTGTTCTGATTTTGCTAAGCATTGAGGATAATGCTTGTTCTTATTCTGGGGGGTGGTCTATTTTGGTTCATTTTGGATGACTGTGATGACATTTTGATGACATTTGATTACTTTTAGGCCTGTAATAACTTTAATACTCTTTTTATTTTATTTTTATTTTCTCCCTCATTATGTATATATCCATCCCTCTTGTATATATTCTATTCCCCTCGGTTTGTATATTCATTTGCCTTACTTTCAATAGTTTATTTCAAAGCTTCTTCATTTTGTTTTCTTAATAGTATAACTTCTTAGTTACTTTATTAGCTTCTTTTTGATTTGTTAGCTTCTTTTTTTTTTATTTTAGTGAACAATAAGCCTTTGGTTTTCTTAATGCTACGGTTCTTTCCAAAGGTGGGTCTTGTGTGAACAAGGTGGCTCTTCCCAACAATGGATGGCGTGACAACCTTCTTAAGGGATCGAGTCAGTTTTTGATGATTAGGTAGAAACAAGTAGTATTAATGAATAAATAAGGATCAAGCATGCTTCACTTGGTACCAACATACTTAACTACGCGCTTATGGTTAAAAATAAGTTTTTGTAAAGAAATAGCCCTAGTTAGTGACCTTGTGACTCTTGTTTTGACTTAGGCAATCATCGGGTGATTTAGTAGAACCATTAGTGATATACAATCTTGAATGCGGTTGTTGTGGGCCCTCGACTCTATTCTCTTTGACAATCCGGTTGTGTGAGAGGCAAGGTATTTTGTTACAAGTCCAAGTACCCGTGCGAGTAGTCTAGAACTTGCCCCAAATGTGTTTCTAGGTGAAATTATAAGTTAGCCTTGCTTGAGAAGTGATTGTAGGCTTTCCTTGACCCGTTTTGCAACTTTCCATGGCCCACCAATGATATCATCCTTAGTAAACCTTGTTGAGCCTAAAGCCTTTTTATTCGATAACCACATTACTAGCCTTTACCTGTTTTATAGTGACTCTCTCTTGGTACCCTAACTTTCTTTAGCACTCATGTGATTCAAATGGCAAAAACATAAGTTTGTGGGAGAGACGAGGAGTTTAAAGATGGTCACAAGGAACAAAAAGAGAAAAGAAATGAAAAATACAAAAAGAAAGTGAATAATGCGAAAGGGTTGAAAAGATGCAAAAGATAGAAAAAGTTCAAAGTATGGAAAAAACAAAGAAGGAAAGTATGAATAGCATGACAAAGAAAGAGTGATGTCAAGTCTCTATAATCCCCCTTAAGGGAAAAGAAAATGACTCAAAGAGTCGGCAAAGTAAGAGCCAAAAAGAGAATATGAAATGCTAAAGGAAAGATGGACCAATTCCATTCCGATATTTCCCTTCTTAGTCCAAAAGCCTTCATTACATGCCGAAAAAGCCCTACGTAATTTCAAGATAAGCAAGCTTACATTAGTGGTGATCTACATGAGAGGCAAGCATATGGTACTTAAGTCGGGCTTGTGACATTCTTTTGAGAGTGATGGGCGAATCTTTCTCGAGTCATTGAATTGAATTCTTCATTCGTGAGTGAGATGAGCTTCCAGAGAGTATAGGATGAGGAATTTGGGATCCACAGTAACCTGCATGAAAGTGCGAGCTTCCTTGATGAACAAAGTCAACCCTTGATGCTCAAGTGTCACATTAGAGCCATTTGTGCTTTAACATTCAAATCATAGGCTTGTTAATGATTCATGAGCGTGTGGGTAATTGTTGGATCGAATTGATTTGTGTTTGATTCAACTTAGGCCACCTGAAATAACCCTTTTTCTAATGAAGGTGGGAACTTGCCTTAATTGCTTGAGGACAAGCAAAAGCTTCAGTTTGGGGGAGTTGATAAGTAGAGATTTTGACCGATTATTTGCTCTCTTTTACTTACGTTTTAGCTCAAAAATGCTTAAAGGTATTCTCGAGAACTAATAAAATGTGCTTTCTTGCAGGAATATTGGGAAACAAGCCAAAGAAGTGAAAATTAACTCAAAAATGAGTAAAATTGGACAAGAATGAAAACAAGGCAAAAAGGGATACAGTGCGGACCGCACAATATTGTGTGCGGCCGCAAACTCTGAAGATGCACTGATAGAATTTCTTCAAAGAGTGCGGACCGCAAAATTAATGTGCGACCGCAGAAGACTAGATTCAGAGACTTGTAGTTTGGGAGCTTGAAGATGTGCAGACCACACTATTATTGTGCGGCCGCATTCATAAATGTGCGGCCCGCAGAATGAAACCCAGATCCAGTCCAAGAGCAGGAGTGTGGCCGCACTCAGAAATATGCGTTCCGCACAATTAGAGGAAGTGCGGCCGCATCTCACTTTTATGCAACCGCAGAAAGCCAACCTGACTAGTCAGTCTCAAAGTACGGACCGCACATAGAATTTTGCGGCCGCACAACCTTCGCAGGGGCAATTTTGTCAGCTATTTTTAGCTCGGTATAAATAGATCTTTTTATCATTTTTAGGTTAAGTTTGGTGCACCTGAACACTGAGAGCCGTTTTTATTTACTGTATTGGGTAACTTTGTACTAGTTTAGCATTTAAATATTAGATTTTCTTTCCTTAATCAATTATTATGCATTTTATCTTAGTTTCTTCTTTAATTTCTTCACTTTCCATGAGTAGCTAAACCCTTAGCTAGGGTTGTGACCCAACCCTAGTATGGGTACTTAATGAGTGATTGATTTAAGGCTTATTTATGATTGGGTATATGATATTTAGCCTAGTTCTTGCTTGAATTTGAGAATTGATGGTTGCAAACATTGATTCATGCCTAATTGACTTAGTATATACTTGAGAAAGTAAGACTAATTTTAGGAAAACTTGGATAACAAGAAATTGGGGTGAACGCAAAAAATTGATAGCCCCAATTAAAGGGTCGAATCTAGAGATAGTAAGACCCGACTTGAGCATTTATCACTTGTTTCGTGAGATACCCATTTGGACTTGAGAAAGCCAAATTGAGCAAAATTACTCAAACTACCGAGAGGTATAGAGTGAGTAATTGCATGTGATTGATATATTATATCCCAATCAACCAAACATGCCCTAAAGCTCTAAATCCATTAGGTAACCAACTAGGCGTAAGTCGTAACCCTAGATCTTTTATAACTTGAAAAACAACCAAAATCAAAAATATTGTCTTGTAGCTTTACAATTACAAGTATTAGAGTAAAAGTAGAAGTAGAAACGACAATTGAAAATTATGGAAGTATAATCTTAGGCACATCATACATTCAAACTAGGTACATACCTAATCCCACATCAAGATCCCTGTGGAATCGACCCCGACTCGTATTGGGTTTTTATTATTGCATCGACCATCTCGCAACCTAAATTAGTGGTGTGAGTTTGGGTGATATCACTCTCCTCCATGGTTACTTTTGATAGTGGAGATGTAGTATCTCTTTTCACGTTGTACCCTCCTACATAAGACTTCAAAATTCCTTAGAGCTTCATCTTTATGACTCAGAAAAATAATCCAAGTGAAACGAGAAAAATCATCTACGATAATAAAAGCGTATTTTCTACCACCAATACTAGCAGTTCTAGTTGGACCAAATAAATTCATATGCAAGAGTTGAAGAGGTTTAGTAGTAGAAATAATGTTTTTGATTTTTAAAGATGAACGAGTTTGTTTTCCTAATCGACATGCATCACAAATATGATCTTTTGAAAAATCTAGTTTTGGAAGACCAATGACAAGATCGCATTTAGAAAGTTTTTGAATAGTATGCATGCTACATGGCCAAGCTTCTTATCCCATACCCAGGGATCATCAATCATAGACGCTAGGCAAATTTGATTACCAAGACTGTCTATATTACTAATAGTATAGACATTCATGTCTCGATTACCAGAAAGAATAACTTTACCTGATTCATCATCAATAAACCAACCATATTTTTTTAAAACGAACCTCATAGTCATTGTCACATAGTTGACTGATACTGAGAAGATTGTAACCAAGTTCATCAATCAGGTATACTTCGTCTACG
This sequence comes from Nicotiana tomentosiformis, assembly GCF_000390325.3. NCBI lineage: Eukaryota > Viridiplantae > Streptophyta > Magnoliopsida > Solanales > Solanaceae > Nicotiana > Nicotiana tomentosiformis. The sequence continues at coordinate 115,410,447 of NC_090822.1, forward strand.
TCACATGTTGAGCTGAGAGGAACTCTTCTAACTCCAATTACATTTCCTTTTGATTTGTCTACAAATGTGACATCTTATCCATCTAATTTGGTGACCGTCTTGAACAGTTGTTTGTCACCAGTCATATGTATTGAACATGCGCTATCAAGATACCATTTCCCTTTTCTATTCTTCTTGCGATGTTTCTGCAGAAAAAGAGAATTACTTGTTTTAGGTACCCAAGCTTTCTTGGGTCCTGAATGGTTAGTATTCTGAGATTAGCTTGACTGAAGGGCTTGGGTCGCCAGACCCATCTCCTATTGTTCTTGAACCTTCAATGGTTAGAAGTATGACCAAGTTTTCCACAGTAGAAACATGAGGGATTATTGGAATTTTCAGAGACATTTTCTCCTCTGATTCTAAACCTGCAATGGTCAAAGATGTGCCCATTTTTACCACAATAAGTACATGAAGAAGGATTTCTAGTTCTAGATGGAGGATTGTGAGGAACAAATTGATTTGATCTAATTGATCTATGACTAGTGGATTTTCGTAATCCATTCAGTTGAAGTTGAAGTTCATTAACTTCATCTTGAAGCATATCTCTTTCAATCTCACATACTTCTAACTTCAGAGTCCAATCTTTCTTTTCTCTTTGGATTTTTCGAAGTTCATTCAGAACATTCTCAAGATCTACAAGGGCAATGTCAATAAATTCTTGAAGTTCATGACAGTTAGGACATGTAGGAAGACGTACCTCACTTGTACCTTCGTCTGCCATGAGACCAACTTCACCTGAGGTTTTCATCGCTATCTCCATCGATGGCCATAAAACACATGTTGGCGATTTCTTCGTGATCATATTCTTCTTCATCACTCTAAGCTCCATAGGATTTCTTCTTTTGAAAGTTCCTGCTGAGTTTCTTTTTCAATTCAGGGCATTTAGCTTAAATGTGTCCACGTTTTCAACATTCATAGCATCTTCCATCATTTTTATCATTATAATTGTTCATCCTTCCTTTTCTGAAGTTTGATTTACCTCTCCTGCTATTTCTGTTTTCCTCATCATGTTTGTTACAACTTGAGAGAGCATAGCTATATTTTCATCTTGTTCTCCTCCTTCCTCTTCCTTTTCATTTTCTGGTTCAGCCACAACTGCTTTGAATGCAAATGTCTTCTTCTTTTCTTGTTGAATCTGCCTGTCTAAGTATGTTTTCTCAAATGCAATTAGATTACCTCTAAGTTCATCATAGGATATCTTGTCAAGATCCTGACATTCTAGAGCAATGACTTTGGGTTGCCAAATCGTGGGAAGACTTCTTAGAATTTTTCTTACATGTTCTCCGCTTTTGATTGGTCTACCAAAAAACTTTAAATCTCCAAGGATTTTTCTGAACTTGGAGAACATTTCCTCTACTGATTCTCCATCCTTCATTTGAAATAATTCATAGTCTCAAACTTGGAGATTTGATCCTTGTTTCTTTCACTTTATTGGTTACTTCATATGTGACCTCTAATTTATCCCACATTTCCTTTGCAGTTTCATAGCTTGATATCTTTTCATATTCTTCTCCATTGATAGCATTGTACAACAGATTTTTTGCTTTAGCATTCACTGTTATGATAGATGATTGTTCTTCAGTGTAATCATCTAAATCAAGTGGATCGGTTGATACTATGACTTGGCCATTTTCATCTTTCTTTGGCGGAATTGGAAGATTTTCCTTTTTGATCACGCGCTAAACTTTAATGTCATATGACATAGTGTAGGTCTCTATACGTACTTTCAAATGAGAAAAATGTTGGCCGTTAAAATACGGGGGTCATACCTGAGAAGTTCCTTCTTGAAATAGCGCTCCAACGACTATATTTGATCCCATGATCTTTTCCTCACTTGCTGTTAAGCAAAGTTTGTGAGCCTTGCTCTAATACCAATTGAAAGTACAAGAAGGGGGGGTGAATTATAGCCGATTTAAAAATCTTAGTTGACTGAGTGTAAGTTTAGTCAACTAGACAATGCACAGTGAATGATTTAAGTAAAAATGAACTAAATGAATAGAAAGGTAAGGAAGACACAACAATTTTTATACTGGTTCAGTACCGATATGGTACCTACGTCCAGTTCCCTTGGGTTATAAGGGTTCTCTTAGATCTTTGATAAATATTTGCAGTAGTGATGGTTTTAGTACGTTCACCATCAACGATATACAGCAACAATGATTTTTTCAATGTTGACACAACTCTCGTTTTGTGTTCTAACTCTTCCTATATTTTATGACACTTGTAGACTCAAGAATACAATATTTGTACTAAGAACTAGAAAGGCTTAGAAACAAATGATGTAGTTGCGTGATCGTCTTCTTGAGTTTTCCAGTCTTCTTATAGGAGAGTTTGAGTAGCCGTTGCAGATTGATCTTTGATTGAGGCACATAATACTCTAAGAGATTTGACCCAAGGGGTGCCTCCGAATCCTGCACAAGAGATGGGCTGGATTCGTTTACGTCCTTCCCTTTCATATCCATATTCAAGAGAGTGATTTGTGGCTTGATTTGGTTGATCAATCTTCAGTATCTTCAGATTCAAAATCAATCTTTGAAATACGACTTGATATTCTTTAGCAACTGCATTTGATATGTTTCCTTCTTGAAAGCCTCGATGTCCTTTGATTTAGCCTTGACTTCCTTTAGCGCCTGAACTTGATTTTGTTTCCTTTTTGATGGCTTTGACTTCTTTTGATTTAGCATCGTTCTTATTGCTTGATCTCGTTTTCTTTCTGATGTCCTTACTAAAAGGATTTTTTTTTGAAGTAGTGTTGCCTCCTAATTTCCTGCAATTAAATGGATACAAATTAGATTTGCACTATTGTCATCATTGAAACTTAGGAGTAACAAGTACTTGATTATTCGTACCTCCTCCAATAAATTATGTTTCAGACTATCTAATTAATTAATTTGTCGGTAAGAGTTCGATTCACCACCTTTTGATCCCCTTTCCTATTTCCCTTTCAAAAAAACAAAAAACCCAAATAAAGGTGATGAGGGTGGTAAGCACCCTTTCATCCTTAATTACCAGAGATTTCGAGTTCGAGTTTTGGGTATGCAATCGTTTTTGTTAGGAAGCGTTTTGTTCTCCAATATGGGACTTTTTGACACGTTAATTTGGCCCTGGCCAAAATACGAGTATCAAATACCGGGTAGAAATAAAAAAGCAAACAAACTGTAACACCATATAAGAAAGCTAAGGAGGAGAGAAAGCAAATTATAAAAGTAAATAAACCAAAAAAGATACACAGAAAGAGTCAAAAAAGCATAGAAGGCTAATTGGATAGACGTATATCTCAAGCCAGTAATGGTGCGCCGCTCCAAGTCAATAAAGAGCTTCTCTCCATATTATCAATTAAATATAATCCCTTAATGAATGGACCAAATTCTACCTTTTCTTTTTTTTTTTTCCCGGGGATTTTTTTCCCTTGCCGACCAAAGTTTAGCCAAGAAAATAAAGTATAAACTAGACAAAAAGAATATGAAAGTTCCAATTTTGAACTAAAGCATCATCAATCTTTCAAGTAATGATTCAGAATATTTCTTAATTCAGACAGTAGAGTAAAAAAACGGTAGCCCAGTGTACATAGTATTTCGTATTCAAATAGAATTTGGGGATGGACCGTACCATTAGGGGTGTGATGTAGACAACCTACCCTAATACAAACATTCATGACTACTTTCACGACGTGATCTATATGTCACATGCAAACAACTTTATTCCAAGATTCCCTTTCAATCGGTATAGGAAAGAAGGTATAGAATTCCACTCTTTTGTACTGTTCAATCAATTCATGGAAAGAGGGGCAAAACCCAAAAGCAAAATAAGGCCACCTAATACAAAATTGAAAACAAAGTTACAGAGAAAGTGGTGCTTTGCTGGTACTATTGTAACATACAACCCCAAAAAAAAGAAGCCATGATTATGACTGAACATTAAGTCCTCACTCCAAAGAAGAGAAGCTTCTTGTCTTCTTCAAGTTGGATTTCATATACTTTATTTGCACTACCAACTGGATCCAACTAGCTATAGGAGGTCAATTTTATTGCATACATGACCACACTGAATATGCTAAGAAAGGAAAGAAATGGAATCTATGCATAGACAAAGAGAAAACTTAGAGGGTGAGGGGTAGCACCTTACCAAGCACTGGATATCGTTCTTGTACTCGAGCCTGTAGTTGATAGGTCAAATCTCTCTATCAAAATGATTGAATTGAGGCTATACTATGCACTTGGAATGGGAACCTATTTGTTTAGGTAACATTTAAATTGGCTATCGTTCTTGCACCCGAACTTGTAGTTGGTAGGTCAAATTTCTCTATCGTAGTGATTGAATTGAGGCTATACGCACGATGCACTTGGAACGGGAACATATTTGATTAGGTAACATTTAATTTGTTTACCGGTGAAATGTTAAATGCAAATATGCAACATTATCAACTAGTACCGAATCCCTTCCATATACGAGTTTTAGGAGGTCAATCACATGTATAGCAAAGAGCCTGTTTGATGTGTTAGTACATCCTTGTAATAAATATGGGTATGGTCATTCTACTGAAAAACAGAGAGAAAAGTTTGACAATTTAATGCAACACGTCAATCATGCATCTCTTGTAATAATGCAACATGATTCAAGAAAAGAATTAAGGTATTCAAGTAAATTTCATCGTGTACCTACTATTTTCGTGTTCCAAGTAATTCTTACTAGTGGAAAAAATTTACCTAACCGTTTTTGCTTAAATATATAAATAGAGGTCAGTCTACCAGAATCGAAAAATAATTTTATTTTTACACAGGTGTGGTTTTCTATTAGTTCTTTCAAAAACCTTTTATATTTGTCATCCTAGAGACAATAATCGCATCACCACTTTCACAGGCATGAAGATAGTGGAACATCAATAATGTTTAAAACCTTATTATTTTGACGTGTTTCTACCAAAGCGTGAACCATCATTTGGCAACGCGTGCGGTTCTTATATGATAATATGCCGTTCCTCATCATCAAATTCTGGCAATCATACATCAGCAGTTGCACTTGGCTAGTTGGCTCTCATATTACTCCTCAATTGCACACATAATTATTTTCAATCCAATATATATCATATACAATGACGAATTCGAGATTTGAATATTATGAATTCCTGTAGCAACATCAAACGTTAATATATACTATATAATAATTGACTTCATAATATATTTATATATATTTAGTAAATTTTTTAAATATATATATATATATAGTAGTATATATATAAGGCAAAAGGTACTAACTTCACGTGAACCCATAACCAATACGGTAAATCCTTCCATGATTATTTACCACTCCCACTTAATTTAAGCTAGCGTTTGAACATAAATTTAGTTGAAACTTGATAAATGAGTTTTTGAAGTTGTGTTGAAAATAATTTTTAAAATTTAAAATTGTATTTGGACATGCATATTATTTGAAAAAATCTTGAAGTTTTGTGAGCAAAAGGATAATTTTCACCCAAAAACTGTCATAAACCAATTTTTGGGAACTTGAAAAATCTTTCAATTTTTTTACCCAAAAAATCATCATATTCCGCGAACAAACAAGCTGGGTGCCAAAATCTATATATTTAAACGGGTGCTTAATTAACATTTTGTCCTGTCAAATTTTCAAATTCTAGTGTTGGTAAACTTTCAGTCTTTATCTTTGGTCAAATGTTCTGCAACTGCTCGACAATCATAAAAATAAGTGATCTGGAAAGTTGTAATTAAACAATAGGACATTCGTAGAGACAAACATGCCAGCCTTATAATCAGTTTTGAAAATTATAGAAAAGTAAGAGAAAGAAAAAAGGAGCCCTTCCCAAAAATATTCAAAGGCTTGATTGTTTTCGTTTGTTCCAAGAAATTATCATCACAGAACACAAGAGAATCAAACAAACTCTTTTTAGCTTTCTATTCTTTTTAATACAAAAGATACTAAATAACACAATATTTACAAGCCCACGACATATAATAATGCAAGAAATACACCATTAACGGCTAATTTAGACATTTTTAAACAAAACACACTCGCTACAGAATATTTTGAAACTAATACATCAGTAATTAATCAGTATCTTTTGTTCAGACCATTGGAGAGGACGAGGACGAGTACGAGGAAGAGGAAGTAGTTGGAGATGGCCAAAATTGTGCATTCTTCACCTTAGAAATACTTGCCAATACTCCTAGTGGAGTCACATCGCCGATAATTGTAACTTTCTTTGAAGGGAAATCTATTTTAAATGATTTCACTCCTGCATATTTTAATTCAAAAGTATTACTTTCCGTTAATTGGATAATCTATATCCCTAATCAATAATATACGTACTAGCATTGAAGAAACTAGAAAAAGAGAAGGGAAAAAACATTACAAAATTTAGTAGTATTATTTTACTTGCCTTCCATTCTGGAGATATGTTTTCTTACTTTCCCTTCACAACCTTTGCAGTGGATTGACACCATCAATTCCACAACCTATCAAACGTTCAAAAAGAAAAAAGAGTTTAAGTATATTAAACTATACTGATTATGTGAAAAATCTTTACATGAAACACACAACATGTTACTATAAAAGAAATGCAAACCTGTTCACGGGCACAAGAACGAGTTGATGATGATTTATAGACACACAAATCCTTTGAATAAACTGGTGAAGGTTTATAGACTGGGGATTCAATCGAACGAGTTGATGAAGATCGATACATGAGACGTTCATTTGTGCTTTTAGCCCTTAAGGATTTGCTAGGAACCAAAGCATGAACATCTCCAGAACTATGATCTGAAGATAAGAAATCAATGAATGGAGTATCACTTAACAAATACCTAGAAGAATAACTAGGAGGGCTAGAATTAGCTAAGTCAGTAATATCAGCTGAGCTTTTTCGACGTAATTCACTTGGTTTACTAGAGCTTTTTCTACCCTTTTGATAATAATTTTTAGGATCAAATGGAAGTTGAGAAGAAGAACAAGGGACTACTGGTGTTTTGATTTTTGAACGGTCACCTAATCGATCAATTTTATGATCAAGATGCCTAATGCCACGACGTACCATAGTACGTTGATCCATGCTTGAACATATGGCTGTAGAAGCAGGAGAAGCACAGAACAATTCTATGGATTTCATTTTTTTTGGCCAAGAAAATGATGAAAACTCAGAGGAGAAGTTGAAAATAGCCTAGTTAGAATATTGCATTAAGTTATGAGAAAGGATGGAAGGGGAAGAATACTATAGGAAAGATTTTTTTTTTCCAAATCTGAGGCTAAGTGATGAGCTTATAAAGTAGCTAGTGGTAGACTTGAAGTAGATGGAATACTATGAGATGTGTGCACGAAGTATCCTGCGTTCATGCACGGTACAGGAGGAGTGCACCCCAAAAGATATGATATAGATAGTCTATTATGATGCAAGCATGGCTAATTCAACGACTTAAACTCGTGACTTAAAGGTCACACAAAAATAATTTTACCGTAGATCCAGGGCTCCACTTTTTTCGGATATTAAAAGGAGAAAAATAAGTTACAATATAAGTTGGAAAAGTAAAAGATGGCTACACAGGCCCCAGAACAATTGATGAATATTGTAAACCTTAGGGGACACAGGATTCATCTGGAGCTCTAAAGTTGTGTTTGCACTTTTCCTTTTCTGCTTTTATTTTTGTTTTATGTTTTAAGCTGTATTGGGTAGGTATAAGCGCTAGACAATGCTATTTTTGGGTTTAATATACACCTATAATATACAAGAATTTTTTAATTGTCAAGTCATCTAAAAAATAATTATAAGTACGGCGAAGGGCCAAATATATCCCTGTATTTTCGAAAATGGTCTAAAAATACCCCTCGTTATACTATTGGGCTATATATACCCTTCCCGTCATACTTTGGAACAAATACACCCTTATTTTGGATGTAGTCGACGTGTCAACACCATATGAAAACGATCCATTTCTTTTTTTTTTACCCGATCCGTTTTTAAAAACCCACCACCCGACCCATTTTAAAATTCAGTTTTTTTAAAGCATATATTTTGTAAAAACTGAAAAAAAAAAAAAAAGGAATTTGCAAAATATATATTTTTAAGTCTTTTCAATTTTTTTAAAGTATGTTTTTTGTAAAAACTGGAAAGAAAAAAATTTAAAAAAAATGCTTTAAAAACTGAAAAATAATTATACTGTAAAAACTGGAAAAAAAAGGAATTTTCAATATATATATATATATATATATATATATATATATATATATATATATATATTTTAGTTTTTTCAGTTTTTTAAAGTATTTTTTTGTAAAAACTGAAAAAAAAGATTTTGCAAAATATTTTTATTTTTTTAAAATTAATGCATATGTAGTCCACTGCTTTAGGAGAGTCTTTTTTTTTTAGTTTTTTAAAAAAATATTTTTTTCAGTTTTTACAAAAAGAAATACTTTAAAAAAACTGAAAAGACTTAAAAATATATATTTTGCAAATTTCTTTTTTTTTTTTTTTCAGTTTTTACAGAATATATATTTTTCAGTTTTTAAAGCATTTTTAAAAAAAATATTTTTTTTTCCAGTTTTTACAAAAATAATACTTTAAAAAAACTGAAAAGATTTAAAAATATATATTTTGCAAATTTCTTTTTTTTTTCCTTCAGTTTTTACAAAAAAAAATTTCAGTTTTTACAAAATATATGCTTTAAAAAAATTAAATTTTAAAATGGGTCAGGTGGTGAGTTTTTTAAAACGGATCGGGTAAAAAAAAAAAGAAATGAGTCTTTTTCATCTGGTGCTGACACGTGGCACTCCATCCAAAATAAGGGTATATTTGTTCCAAAGTATGACAGGAAGGGTATATATAGTCCAATAGTATAATAGAGGTATTTTAAAACCATTTTCGAAAGTACAAGAATATATTTGGCCCTTCGCCGTTATAAGTAACTATTCACAAGAAGTTAAATCAATAATATGAGAATAAAATACATACTTCGGTAGAATAGGTTAAAATACATAGATAGTGTCAAAATACGTCGGTATATAAGTCAATTAGTCTTTTTTTTAAAAATTATTTTTGTGACCTTTGGAATGAATGATTAGGAGCATTAATAGCAGCAAATGTGGGAAAATTCGTAGACTAATTAAGTAGACCTTATTATTGCCATATCATTGCCCACAGGACTTGACTGTTAGGAAAATTTCATATATATGATAACCATGGAGGTCAAATCAGGCTAACCGAAAGTAGCCTTTCTTGTCTGCTTTGATATTTGTTCCTCACAAAATTATCTATCAATCTTTACTTCCAAGTTCCAATCTCATGTACCTATTTTGAAATTGGGATAAGCTTTTCTATTGTCGTTGTAGTTTGGTGAATCGTATTTGAAATTGGGCAGAGTTGTTTTTGTACTCGTCGATACGTCACGAGTACGAGTAATAAAAACAATCACTAATACTTATATTGTGAAATTTTGGGATTCGATTCTCTCTCACATGTGAACATAAAATACCTTGTATTTAGGTGTGTCATTTTTGCTAGTTTGGTGAGATAGAGACTTAGCGTTCCTCTTTAACTTACTTCCTTACCAAATGAGAAAAACGGCCCTTTGACCTTACATTCACTCCTCTGTCTTTCTTATGTATAACCTAACCAAATATAGCCTAAGAAACTTTTGTTAAGATATAATTAAATAGTATTTAAAATGTGATTTTCCTGATCATTTAAAAAATTATATGACATGATTATACATTCATCTTGATATCAGAAAAACATATTTTATTTTTTATATTACTAATTCTACATTCTTTTTTGGACGATTACTTTAATTATCATTTAGGTGATCTTCTAGTGAAAACAAATCTTTTCACTTTTAAACTGAGAAATAATTTCATGCAACTCTTTTATTCTTGAGAATTCTAGTTTTGGAGATTATAATTGCGATTAGATGTGAATTTTGAAAACATTACACATTTGCACACATGGAATTTAATACTCTGCAGTCTGCACTATCATCAGAGATTCCCCTGCACAGATTTTCTTGAAGTCCAAACATTCCGATTTCTGCCTCAAGAATTGAGCTATATTAATTGTATTTAACTTATATTATCTGAATAAAATTTTAAAAGAAAAAAGTTAAAGACTAATGACCCGGATTTGGGACCCAAATTTCAGGAGTACAATTGGATGAAGACAAAGTAAGGGTCAATTCCAACAATTACTTGCGGAAATGGTTAAAGATCTAAGACAAACAAAGCTGAGCTAATTCAGGAATTAATTCAACTAATAACAAAGCCAATAACCCGTTGGAGCTCACGTGATAAAGTGTTTATTTCAAGATTGCTCTCTAATTAAAATAATTATTCAACCTCATTGGTTTTACTAATTTATGATATTTTACTGCAAAAGAAGTAGTTTTTCCGGGGCCTGAATATTCATGATACCAAAATTATTCTCCTGAAGTGTTTCGTAGACGGGAGGGGAGCCTTGGCGTAACTGGTAAAATTGATGTCATGTGACCAGGAGATTCGAGGCGTGGAAACAACCTTGTTTACCCTCCAAATCAGATAACAATTAAATTTGTTAGTGATTATAACGACATATGGATTAACTTGATACAAAGTGATAAATTAGATTGCAATTGAAATAAATAACGATAGATTAACCACAAACCACATGAGTTGAATGATTTCGGCTTAGGAAAGTAGACCACCCTTGAATTGAATGCACTTTATTTGACACCAAAATATCAAAGAGTAAAAACTTAGAGAATGTATTACCTATTAGTATATGTTACAATCCTTAATGAATTGTCAATTCCCCTTTATATATTGAGGGAGACCTACCCTTTAGGGTATTATTTTATTGTACTATAAAATATATAAGTCCTTGATTTTGAAGACCGTTGGTTCCTTTTTTGACTAATTACGTAATTTCTGCCATAATGATTGGTTAATGGCAAGAATCACGGACCCCTGTTGGATAAGTTGACAGAGCTCGATTTTAACCGTACACAAATCGTCCCCTCGTTTTTCGGAGAGTAGGTGACGGAAAACGACATGAACCTCAGATTCTCATTTCGATATATCATAACGTAAAAGACAAAATACGACGTCAAATTCCTTTGTTTTTCGAAGAGTAAATGATGAGAAACGATATGGGCTCCCGATTCTCACTTCGATAAATCATGACGACGGATTCATGACGTAAGTGATAAGAACAATTGAAAACGTCCCATTGGTCTAGTTTTCAAGGCATTAAATGAGTGTCAGTTGATGGTCGGCCAATACAGGAAGCGAACCGCCGTTCGAGAAAACTATAAATACCTCTTTCATTCATTCATTAGAACGTTTACATTCAGATATTTGCTCTTGTGTTTTGGGAAAACTTCAGCACTCTCATCTACTAGTTTTCTGAAAGCTTAAGTTCAAACTTTTTCCCTTCTGGTTTTCTGAGAGTTCTTATAAGTTATCTGATAATTATATCTTCTCTTCTAGTTCTTTTGAAAGTTTACATAAGTTATTTCGCTAAGCACACCTCCTCTTTTACCAACACTTTCTTCTCCATTGTTTATTAAAAAAATGGCAAAGACTTAAAAATCTATTCCTCAAAAAGAAACCCCTTCTTCCTCTAAACCATCTGAAAATGTTTCGCATGCTGCTACTGAGGAATCAACACCGGAACCCCCTCTAAAGTCATTTGTCCCCTCGGGGTGCCCAACCGGGGCCGACTTCAAGATCGAGAAAACCCCCTTGGTACTAGGTCGGTGCGAGCCGGTCTCGAGGTACATATGTACTATTATTGCTAGCATCCTCGATAAGGTCAAAGAGAACTGTAACTGGGAATATAAACTCGTAGTGGTCCCTACCCCCGGGAATCGATCACCACGTACGTGGAGGGTTCTTAAAGGGTTTACACTTACCCTTTCACGTTGGGTCCTTTAGACTAATTATCAAAGCCTTTTGCAAAATGTATGAAGTGACGCTGAGGCAGATCCATCATTCATTTTGGAGGATTGTTATTCTACTTCGTTTCTTTGTGAGCAAACTCGAGGGGTGGCCATTTACCCTCGACCACTTCATGCGCCTTTATAGCCCTCGACTTTACCGGATTAATCAAGCTCGCACGTCGAGCCACTAAGGCCTTATTCTCGAGCATCGACGAGAATCAGGACCGGGGCTTGTTGGGCCGATTTGTTCGAGTGAGGACCTCAGAATTAATCCCGGTTGCAGATATGCCATTTCCTGAGAAATGGAACATGAAACGTATGTATAACTTCCCCTTCAAGATTTCTTTTATTGCTTTTCTTTTCCCTCCCTTCTCATCGATGTTATGTGATGATGCAGTTGTTGCCCAGATGTCAGATGCTGTTTCTCGACTCAAGGAGTGGGTCGAGGGCATTGCGACACATAGACCTTATTCCGAGCGCTTATGGCATGATCTTTCGAAGGGCAGATGGGAGGCCCGTAACCATGGTGAGAATTTTTTCTCTAAGTTATATTTGATCTTACTTTCACATCATTGATCTCTGAATTGTTTTACTTTCTTTTTGCAGGTTTACCAAAAGATGTCAAAATGAGGCCTCCATAAGCCGATGACGACATATACGTCAACCCCCCTGCTTCGAAGTAGGATAAAGAGAAGAAAAGAAGAAAAGCTCTGAGTTCCTCGAGCCTTGAAAAGAAGAGACAGAGGAAGCAGCTGGCGTGCAAACCTAAGAATGCCAACGCCCGAGAACTCTCATCGGATTCACTCAATCAGTTGAGGGATAAGTCCGAAGAAGAAGAAGAAGAAGATTATGAATTGGTGACCCGTGTGAGAAGCGGTTCCGAACTGCCTCAAGCCATGGAGGCCATAAAAGAAGTAGTGGTTGAAGTCTCCAAACCAGGGAGGGTCGAGATTATTTTGCCCCGAGCTAGGGAGGTCAAAAAGAAGACTGTGACTGGTACTTCTCGGTCAGAAGGTAATGTGCCTAAGGAGGTGCTTGGGGTGATCGTTTTCTCTGGATCACCTTCATTTACCGATTCTATAATAAACGAGGCTCAGACGTTGAAAGGTAACCTCGGCGAAGGGGCCCAAGGAGTAGCAGATTCTTTCCACAATTTCTTCAATGGCCTGGATCCTACCACTTCGGAGGATATCACCGGTTTGAGTGACTTACCGGTTCCGAAGAAGATACCGTCCCCGGGAGCTGGCGGGTCTTCTTCAAGCCCAAAATTATTGAATCAGTTCCCAGCTCCGAGTGTTGATCCTACTCGGAGGCGAGCAATTTATATGTCCATTATGGAGGACGCCCGAGTTCTCTCTGCCCCGGTGGCGATTGCTAGTTACCTTCGATGTTTGGTGACCGAAGAGGATCAAGCTAGAATGAATGAGGTGAAAGCGCTCTGCCTATTCAACGAAGCTCAACAGGCGCTGAATTGGGTAATTTCGAATGTCCCTTCATTATGTACTTAGATTTAATCATGAACAATCCTAACATTTTTCTTTGTGCTTGCAGGCCTCGGTGCTTCATCACAAGACATTTCTCCAATATCGGAAGGAGTTCAAGCATCACGAGGCTATGACTCGAGAGCTTGCTGAGAAGAAGGATGCTTACAAGCTTCTTAGTGAGGCTCCAGGCCGAGTTAGAAGTGGCTCAGAAGGAGCATGCCGATTTGGTCGAGCAGGTAAGACGAATATTCAAACTTAGTGATGATGATTCAGACACATTGGCTAACGACCCTAACCCACAGGTTCAAAAGAGACTTGACCAGATCGAGCAGATCCAGGTGGAGATGGACACGGTGAAGGTTGAGGCCGAAGAATGGAAGAAAAATTTGGACCTCCTAGCATAGGAAAAAGAGACTGCTCGGGCGCAGTTGGCTTCGGCTGAGGTTCAGCTTCGGGCTATAAGGGAGAAATACTCGGTGCAGGTCAATACGATTGAGGGACTCCAATCACAGTTGAACTCGGCTGTTACTGGTCAAGAAAACCTGGGCAAGGAGTTTGAGGCGGCCAAGTTAGAGGTCGTCGTGGCCAAGACCGAGGCCGATTATAAAGTGGCCCAGTTCAAGGCCGATGTCGAGGCCATTCAGCAACAAGCGAGAAACATGGTGAAGCATGCGAGGTGAAAATCCCGAAGGGAGGCCCTCGAGGGAATCCATGCTCAGAATTTTGACATATTGGCTGAAATCGAGAATGCCAAGATATGCGAAGCCAAGGCCTGGAAGCTAGCTTATCCCGAGGGGTTTGAAGAGTCTGATGGGTCCGATGGTGGCGAAGACCCCGTAAGCGATGATGTAGCCCCCGTGGAAGATTAGGCCATTTAGGATCTTTTTACTTTTTGTACTATCTTTTTGTTGAGGTCGTTTCTTTGTAAAAAATATGTATCGGGGCTATTCAACTCTTGTAAAGAAATTTTGATATATATATATATATATATATATATATATATATATATATATATATATATATATATATATATATAAGGCTTTTCTCTTTCATCACTTTTGGAATTTTCCTTTGCTTTTTTATTTATCTTCGCAAAGGTCGAAATGTCTTAGCATGAAATAATTATGTTATGTTCGAAGGTTCAAACAAACCTTGCCTTTAACATTACTTTGTGTCAAGGCATTATAGGGATTCGATGTTACCGAAAACTTTTCCCCAGAATAATTTAGGTTTATATCTTGCCGAGGGTAGCTTTTAGAACCGATTATAAGAATTTTTTGAAGGTCTTGTTTTTTTTACGAGTCTCGGACATATCGAGCCGTGTTAATATGGCTGTAGCTTTTTTAGTTCAGACAATACCAAATAAGCTTCATTCCCTCTAGTGCTATTAACTCGGAATGGCCTTAACATTTTAATTCGGGCAATGCCAAATAAGTTTCATGCCTTCGAGTGTTTTTAACTCGGAACGGCCTTAGCCTTTTAATTTGGGCAGTGCCAAATACACTTCATGCCCTCGAGTGTTTTTAACTCGGAACGGCCTTAGCCTTTTAATTCGGGCAATGCCAAATAAGCTTCATGCCCTCGAGTGTTTTTAACTCGGAACGGCCTTAGCCTTTTAATTTTGGCAATGCCAAATAAGCTTCATGCCCTCGGGTTTTATTAACTCGGAACGGCCTTAGCCTTTTAATTCGGGCAATTCCAAATAAGCTTCATGCCTTCGAGTTTTATTAACTCAGAATGGTCTTAGCCTTTTAATTAGGGCAATGCCAAATAAGTTTCATGCCCTCGAGTTTTATTAACTCAGAACGGCCTTAGCCTTTTAATTCGGGCAATGCCAAATAAGTTCATGCCCTCGAGTGTTTTTAACTCAGAACGACCTTAGCCTTTTAATTCGGTCAATGCCAAATAAGCTTCATGCCCTCGAGTGTTATTAACTCGGAATGACCTTAGCCTTTTAATTCGGGCAATGCCAAATAAGCTTTATGCCTTCGAGTTTTATTAACTCAGAATGGCCTTAACCTTTTAATTTGGGCAATGCCAAATAAGTTTCATGCCCTCGAGTTTTATTAACTCAGAATGGACTTAGCTTTTTAATTTGGTAAAAGCCAAATAAGCTTCATGCCCTCGAGTTTTATTAACTCAGAGTGGCCTTAGCCTTTTAATTCGGGCAATGCCAAATAAGCTTCATGCCCTCGAGTGTTATTAACTCGGAATGGCCTTAGCCTTTTAATTTAGGCAATGCCTACAGTCCCCAAGTGAATTGAATGTTCGAACTCGGATTAAGGTGGCCCTTGGGCTCGATATATTTAGGGGGTCGGGTGTAGGAAATTCCTTGAGAAATGCAAGAAACGTTTTTTTAGGACAAGATGTTTATGTGCAAAGAAGAGTCTTCTTTTTTATTCTTGTGCATAATAGTTGTATATGTATACATGTTTTGTGCCAGGGATCGAGCGGTTTGAGCAGGCACGGTTTATTTGACCTTTTGGACCTTTAATAAATCCTATTGATCGAGACCCTTCAATCACGAAGTTTCTTCCTTTGTTAAATTCGATATCCGAGGATATTGCCCCCCCCAGTGTTCGTGGTTGACCGAAGAGAGGCCTCGAATGCTGTTGTGATCATTGTCACTGGTTCATAGGCGACCTTCGATTCTAAGTTACCACGATTTACTTGTTGCCTCGTTAAAACCTTGTCGGAAAACCCATTTGGGACAAAGCCGGTTTAAGGGAAAAAGAGTGCAACGCGTGCTTTCATACCTAGGATCTCGCATCATCCCTTGTTGGTCACCTTCAAGTGTTAGTTTGAAATGTAAAATAAAAGAAAGAACGGTGTTGTACCTTAGCAGTAATATCGCTTTAAGTGAGTTATATTCCAGTTGTTCAGCAACTGTTTGCCGCTCTTTTCTCCGAGCTTGTAGGAACCTTTTCCGGTGATCTCGATAATTTGATACGGTCCTTCCCAGTTTGGCCCCAATTTCCCTTCGTTCGGGTTTCGGGTGTTCAGTGTAACTTTTCTTAGTACTAAGTCCCCGGTATTAAAATATCGAAGGTTGGACCTTCGATTATAATATTTCTCGATCCGCTGTTTTTGGGCGGCCAACTGGACAAGGGCGGCTTCGCGCCTTTCATCTAATAGTTCTAGGGTCGTACTTAGAGCCTCATCATTCGATTCCTTTGTTGCATGTTGTAATCTGATGCTCAGTTCTCCGACCTCGACCCGTATTAAAGCTTCGGTGCCATAAACCAAAGAAAACGGTGTGGATCTGGTACTAGACTTCGAGGTTGTACGGTACGCCCATAGGACCTCAGGTAGCATTTCCTTCCATTTTTCTTTGGCATCGATCAACCTCCTCTGAGGTTTTGGATTATGGTTTTATTGGTGTATTCTGCTTTTCCGTTCCCACTAGGGTGATAAGGAGTGGATAAGATCCTTTTGATCTTATGGTCTTCAAGAAACTTGCTTACTTTACTGCCAATAAATTATTTGTCATTATCGCACACAATCTCGACCGGTATTCCGAATCGACATATAATGTGGTCCCAGATAAAATCGATGACTTCTTTTTCTCTGACCTTTTCATATGCCTATGTTTTCACCCATTTAGAAAAATAGTCAGTCAGAAATAAAATAAATGGAGCCTTACCAGGTGCCCGTGGAAGGGGGCCAATGATGTGCATCCCCCATTTCATGAACGACCATGGTGACAAGACCAAATTTAGCGGCTCTTCTGCTCGATAAATTATCGGAGCATGCCTTTGGCATCCATCACATTTTCGAACAAACTCCTTCGCGCCTTTTTCCATATCGATCCAGTAGTAACAGACTCTGATTATTTTTTGAACTAGTGATTCGGTGCCCGAATGATTTCCACAGGTACTTTCATGGATTTCCATCAAAACGTATTTGGTGTCTCCTGGTCCCAAACATATCGCGATTGGGCCATTGAACGTTCTTCTGACTAAGGTTCCATCCTCGGACAAACTAAACCGGACTGCCTTCGTTCGTAGGTCCCTCGATTCCTTTTGGTCCGAGGGCAGTTTTTCGGTCTTGAGATATTCCACGTACTTATTCCTCGAGTCCTAAGTTAGGTTCGTTGAGTTGATCTCGGTGTGACCTTGTTCCACCACCGATCTTGTAAGTGATACAATTTCTCCCGAGTTGATCTCGTTATCTTCGACCGATGATCCCAAGTTAGCGAGGGCATCAGCTTTGCTGCTTTGATCCCGAGGTACATATCGCAAAGTTCATTCTTTGAACCGATGTAATGTCACTTGTAACTTGTTCAAGTATCTCTGCATTCGTTCTTCCCTGACCTCGAATGTCCCATTAACTTGGTTTACCACAAGGAGTGAGTCACACTTGGCTTCGATCACCTCTGCCCCCAAGCTTTTGGCTAATTCAAGGCATGTAATCATGGCCTCATATTCGGCCTCGTTGTTAGTCAATTTCACAGTCTTAATAGATTGCCTAATTATTTTATCTGTTGGTGGATTTAGTACGATGCCAAGATCGGACCCTTTTGCGTTTGAAGCGCCATCCGTAAAGAGGGTCCAGATTCCCGAGAAAGTCTCCGAGTTAATCAATAACTCTCTTTCAACCTCGGGTATTAAGGTCGGCGTAAAGTCGGCCATGAAGTCAGCCAAAATTTGGGACATAATGACGGTCTGGGGCCGATGCTCAATATCGTAACCACTTACTTCCACGGCCCATTTGGCCAATCGGCCCGAGAGTTCGGGCTTATGCATCACGTTCCTTAACGAGTAAGTTGTTACGACACATATGTGGTGATATTGGAAGTATGGTTTTAGTTTCCTGGAGGCGCTTAGCAAGGCGAGCGCCAGTTTTTCTAGGTGAGGGTACCTAGTTTTGGCCTCATCTAAGGTCCTACTGACATGATAAATCGGAAATTGCGTACCTCGTTCTTCCTGAACTAGGACTCAACTTACCGCTATCTCCGAGACCGCCAAGTACAAGTACAATTGTTCGTTGTGAAGCAGTGGTGGGTTCAATAAATATATTTTGAGCTCCTCTAGAGCTCGTTGACATTCAGGAGTCCATGAGAAGTTATTCTTCTTTTTCAACAGTGCGAAGAATCGGTGGCTCTTGTCGGACGACCTTGAAACAAATCGCCCAGAGCAGTTATGCGCCCGATTAGCCTTTGCATGGCCTTTACATTGTCTACGACCGTGATATCTTCTATGGATTTGATCTTGTCAGGGTTGATCTCGATTCCTCGGTTGGATACCATGAACCCGAGGAATTTACCCGATCTAACTCCGAACGCATATTGTTTCGGGTTCAACTTCATATTGTACTTCTTCAATATGCTAAAGTTTTCTACAATTATTTTAAATGGTCCTCCGCTCGCAGGGACATAACCAACATATAGTCAATGTAAAATTCTACCGATTTTCCTATTTGTTCTTCAAACATCCGATTTGCTAAGCATTGGTATGTGGCACCAACATATTTTAATCCAAACGGCATTACATTATAATAGTATGTGCCGTATTTAGTGATGAAGGAGATTTTTTCCTGATCATCTGGGTCCATCCGTAATTAGTTGTACCGAAAATAGGCATCGAGAAAAATGAGGATCTCGTGGTCGGTCATGGTATCGATCATACAGTCGATGTTGGGCAAAGGAAAAGAGTCTTTTGGGCATGTTTTATTCAAATCTTTGCAATATACATGCATTTTAAGTTTATTCCCTATTTTAGGGACTACCACTACATTTGCTAACCAATTCGGGTATTTAACCTCCCGAATAGACCCTATTTTAAGGAGTTTAGATACCTCGTCCTTGATGAAAGCATGTTTGACCTCGAACTGGGGCCTCCTCTTCTGCTTGACAGATTGATTTTCGGGTACATGCTTAGTTTATGAGTGGTTATCTCTGGTGGGATCCCTGTCATATCAAGATGAGACCAAGCGAAATAATCTATATTAGTTATAAGGAATTGAATAAGTTTTTTTCTAAGCTCGGGAATTAACTCCGTGCCCAGGTATACCTTCCAATCGGGCAGATGCTCGACCAATATAACTTGTTCTATCTCTTCGACCGTTGATTTGGTTGCGTCAGAGTCATCAGGGATTATAAAAGATCGGGGGACCCCGTAATCATCATCTTCATAAGTTCCCTGCTTATCCGATTGGGTCATGGCCAGTGTCGGTGACTGCTATTTGGCCTCTTGATTTGCGCTCGAATTTGGTTCCTTCGATGTTGTGAGTATTGATATTGGAATCACTTCTTCGACTGCAAACATCTCTTTTGCGTCCGGTTGTTCCCCGTAGACTGTCTTAATCCCTTCCGGAGTTGGGAATTATAACACTTGGTGAAGAGTTGAGGGCACTACTCTCATGTTGTGGATCCACGGCCTTCCGAGAAGGGCGTTGTACCTCATGTCTCATTCGATCACATAAAACTTGGCCTTTCGTATGGTTCCGGTGATATTGACCGGTAACGTTATCTCCCCCTTAGTGGTTTCACATACCATGTTGAACCCGTTTAGAATTCGGAATGGAGGCACGACTTTGTCTAATAGACCGAGCTGTTCCACGATCCTCGATCGAATGATGTTGGCCGAGCTACCTGGATCAATCAACATACGTTTAATTCAAGTTTTATTTACGAGTACAAATATTACCAGTGCATTATTGTGAGGTTGTATGATCCCTTTCGCATCCTCGCCATTGAAAGATAAAAATTCCTTCCGGTGCATAGTCTCGAGTTCGTTTCTCCCTAGTGATGGATACTTTGGTGAGTTTCAACATCGGCCCTTGCGGGATATCGACTCCACCGATGATCATATTTATGATGTGTTGAGGTTAGGTATCTTCTTGTCCTGTCTGTTTGTTAGAATCCCTGTTTCTAAAGTGGTTCTTTACTCGGTCGCTCAAGAATTCTCGAAGGTGCCCATTGTTGAATAAACAGGCTACTTCTTATCTCAGCTGTCGACAATTTTCCGTTCTATGACTGTGAGTGCCATGATATTTACACATCTAGTTAGGGTCCCTTTGAGCTGGATCGGATTGTAGAGGTCGAAGCCATTTGGTATCATTGATGCGCCCGATAACTGATACGATGGCGGCAACTTCCACATTAAAGTTGTATTCTGATAGCCTCGGTGCTTCTTTAGGCCCGATGGACCTGTCAAAGTTGTTTTTGGTCATGAGCCCCTGGTTGCTTCGACCTTGATCATTTCTCCTTTCGTTTCTTCCGGAGTTCTGCCCGGACCCACTGCTCATCCGATATCTATTATATGGTAGATATCGATCACTATTTGATCTTGGTTCACGATCGATGTCTCTCTTGACTCTGTCTAAGGTTCTGATGGGATAAACAGACTTCGAGGGGGCCCCGAGTTGGTCATCTTCGACTCTGATTTTTGATTGATACCGGTTATGTACATCTGCCCAGGTAATGGCAGGGTACTCTATCAGATTCTGTTTCAGTTGGTGTGCCGAGCTCCGAATATTGAGTCCCTGAATGAAAGCTTGAACAACCCAATCATCAGCGACTGGCAGTAGATCCATTCGTTCCATTTGGAAACGGGACCCGAATTCATCTCATTATTCTTCTGTTTAACTTTGAAAAGGTCTGATTTCCTAGTTTCGACCTTGATGGCACCAACATGTGCTTTCACTAAAGAGTCTGCAAACATAACAAACTAAGTTGTGATACCATGTCATAGCTCCATTTGACAGGGTCTCCCCGAATATTTTCAGTAGAACATACACGATCTCGCTGTCTTCCAAGTCGTTCCCTTTAATGGCACACGTATAAGAGGTTACATGCTCGTTTGGATCGATCGTTCCGTTATACTTAGGTATTTTGGGCATACGGAATTTCTTGGGGATTGGCTTTGGAGCCGCGCTCGGAGGAAAAGATTTTTGCACGAACTTCCTGGAATCCAGTCCTTTTAATATCGGAGGTACTCCTGGGATTTGATCTACCCTGGAATTGTAGGTTTCCACCTTTTTGTTATTCTCTTCGATTTTCTTTTACCCTGATTCTATCCGCTTTGTCAGCTCCTCGAGCATCTTTATAATCTCGGGGTTAGTACCCGATTCTTATTTATTTGACCTTACTATGACCAGTTCATTTCTGCGGGTGACTTCACCGGGCGGATCGGGTTCAAATATGCTCGACGTCTGACTTTGGCTCTGCAACTGAGCTATTGCCACCTATTGAGCTTGCAGCATTTCGAAGATCATTTATAGGCTGATCTCGTCTTCTTCATTATTTTGTGTGTTTTGAGCTGCCAATCAGGCCCCGCCACAGATGCTATTTTCGGGGCCGGTAGGCAAGTTGGCATCGATTGCCACATGTGAATTAACATCAATCGGATCTGCGATCGAAATTCCTACGGGATCAGCGGGTGGCCCTACGTTACCGGGTGCTATATTGGTATTCTCACCCTGATGACCGGACTCGTTGTCGATATGTAGGGGTGCTGATTGAGAGTTTGACATTTTTAGCCTGAAATCAAAGATACTTCAAAGATCAAGTGTAAAGTAGTGTGTGTTATGAAGATTTGTATCAAATAACCACTATTATCCTTACCCTCACGGTGGGCGCCAAACTGTTTACCTTCAAAATCGAATAACAATTGAATTTGTTAGCGGTTATAAGGACATATGGATTAACTTGATACAAAGCGATAAATTAGATTGCAATTGAAATAAATAACGATAGATTAACCGTAAACCACGTGAGTTGGATGATTTTGGCTTGGGAAAGCAGGCCACCCTTGAATGGAATGCACTTTATTTGACACCAAAATATCAAAGAGTAAGAACTTAGAGAATGTATTGCCTATCATTATATTTTACAATCCTTAATGAATTGTCAAGTCCCCTTTATATATTGAGGGAGACCTATCCTTCAGGGTATTATTTTATTGTACTATAAAAAACATAAGCCTTTGATTTTGAAGACCGTTGGTTCTCTTTTTGACTAATTACGTGATTTCTGCCATAATGATTGGTTAATGGCAAGAATCACGGATCCCTGTCGGATGAGTTGGCAGAGCTTTCTTCAAGACCGTCAGAAACTAGACCGGTTACGCCTTTGATAGACTCGAGGGCAAATCTGATAATCTCGATGGCTAGTTTTGATGATGCTTTGGACCTGATCTTGAATATTATATTCCGCCTCGGCTGACCATGTTGGATGTCAGATAACCTCGGACTTTGATTTTTACCCTATTACAGATGTACCGACCTTGGCCCTCCGTTTCACAAGCTCGATCGAACACCGAGCTCGGTTTTAACCGTACACAAGCCTCTTGCAGAAATGCAGGGTAAGGCTGCGTACAATAAACCCTTGTGGTCCGACTCTTTTCCGAACCCTGTGCATAGCGGGAGCTTAGTGCACGGGACAATATCTCGTAAATAGATTTACTTTTCCTACAACAATGTACTCCATATATTTAATCTTCGATATTAAATTGGCTTTGGAACTTTTCGTATCATATTGTCATTTTTTGGGAGAGAAAAGGGTTTGAACTCCTTATTTCTTGTCAAATTGTACCTGGTGATAACTTGTTAATTACAACATAAATAACTGGTGACTTGTAATTGGTGAATCTATTTCTCGATCTTCGATTTCAAGATCTCAGACGAAACGCTTTTCGTTTCTTAAATTAAATCTCTTACGGATGAGTATAAGTTCTACACACTAATAATATAAAATATATTTGTAAAATTAGATTATTTATAAGATTATTATAGATTAATTTTTATGAATACCATTAATTAATTGATAACATGCTATACTAATTGATAACAATGTCAATGAGTGATGTTAAAGAAAAGAAAATTTGGTTCAAAGGTTGGAAAAAGTATAACTATTGTTTGGGACAAGGACTGAAATAAATCAACCAATAGAGCAACAGAAAATTTGGTTCAGAGGTTGGAAAAAGTATATAGAGAGCTCGAGATAATGACTAAAATAAATCATCCAAAATAGCAGAAAATTTGGTATTATCAGATTTCTTTAACAAATCTCGAAGAAATCAGCTCGAGAAGCTTTTCCAACTATTTGATGAGCTCGAAACACACAATTAAATTCTGCTCGCTAATCAAATATAGTATAGTATAATATAATATTGTGTCACAGGTATTGGATTTAAACAATGTTCTCGTAATTTCTAGCTTGATTGCTATCCAAGATAATCAACAATTGAGAAGTATATGATTTCCAACTAAAATTACTAAGAGTCTAAAATTATTGACTAATGACAATTGAAACAAGGAATAAGCAAAGAAAGTTATCAATGGGAGAAAATAGGGGTTGATAGGATAGATGAAAGATAATTGTTTGGGATCTAACTCTAGATAATTCATTTCTAATGTTCAAGTGAGTCTCTCGAATTCACTCAATTATTAGTTCAAACACTCAGCAAAGACTCCTTTCTCGATTAAGTCTTAACCTCACAAGATGAACTAATTTAAGTACGTGAAGATATGCAAGAATGCGTAGTGGATTGGTCTTTAGGAAAACCTCTTTCGATTATTCTCCTAACTAGGTCTAATCAATGATTCAACTAGCCTCTTTTGATTACTAAAAAGAATTAATGAACTCAACCAATAATATAATGCAAATATATCACAAGTTATGCCTCTATCGATTACATAAACAAGTGAATATAAATGTAATAATTAAATCATCCAAAAACGCTTCAATATATAAAACTAGATTTATAACCCACAAACAATCATCAATACACCAAATCCATCAAACCCTAAAGAAAACTACTCCATAGACATGTAGAAATTCATCACTAATATAATTAAAGTATAGAAAAATATAAATTCGATCCAAACTCGGGTCTTGAGCGAGGATGAAATGATGAAACCCTTGTGCTTTTGCTCTTACAACTCCTTCTTAGCTTCCTTAGGTCTAAAGTATGTCAAAAGTCCAGAAAATAATATTTTTTCATGTATTTATATCAAGTAGGGTCGGGCCTAGACGAAATCACCCTTTCATAGCTGAAATAGAAAAACTTGCAAACTTATTGCACTGTGCTACGCCCAGTGCGTCGCATTAGTGCAATTTTCTCGGTTGTAAACTCTCTGAACTTAGCTTGTATGGCAGAATTTTGTACTGATGCTACGCACTATGCCGCGCACTATGTCTAGTATTAGTGCATTTTTCTGTCAAACCCAAAAATTACAAGTCTCTGAACTCTCAAATTTCTGACGCACATTTGCACTGATGCGTCTCACAGTGCTACGCATGGTGCGTCGCATTAGTGCATTTCCTCATAGTGTTGCTTCTTCATTGATTTTTAACATCCTGAAGTGATCCTCGACCCCCCGAACACGATCCCGCTTAATCCTTTGGACTTTTGCTTAGACTTCAAAGGTCGAGTTATTTGATTTAGCTCCACAACATCTACATAACTCAAAATCATTCCTATAAGTCATAAAATATGCAATAAGTGTAAAATACTACCAATTAAAGTTTAACACAAGTAAAGTGCAGTGAATTAAAGTGCAATAAGCGACTAAAATACGAGATTATAGCCTACCATAAACATCCCACACTTAAATCATTGCCCGTCCTTGAGCAATCAAACTACACTTCATATAGACACGACCTTTTTAAACAACTCTACTAACTCATCACACCAAGAATAATTAAAACAGATTAAGCACTCTAACGTA
Organism: Nicotiana tomentosiformis; assembly: GCF_000390325.3. Classification (NCBI taxonomy): domain Eukaryota; kingdom Viridiplantae; phylum Streptophyta; class Magnoliopsida; order Solanales; family Solanaceae; genus Nicotiana; species Nicotiana tomentosiformis. Next base: position 115,435,555 of record NC_090822.1, read on the forward strand.
ACATCCTCGCCTCAAGATTTGACTCAAAAGCATCACGCAATTTTCACAACCCGCTCACTTACTCTAATATAGAGGTCAATGACATTACCTTTCCTTCGTGAATCAAGTGCCCCCACACAACAATAGAGAGTAGTTCCACATACAATAAAATTTAAGAACAATCAGGAACTCAAGATAGAAAGAATTCACTCACTTTCAGAAATAACATTCATATGCCACAAAAGACGTACCAAAGGCTTGCTCGTAGTGTACTACTCTACTAATTGAGCTCATTCAGTCAAGGGTCAAGTAGGACTTTAATTGATCGTAATGTATACAGCGGGACGAGTATGATACATTTAGATATAAGAGTAACTAAACCCTTATATCAGGACCCGACCGCTCGTTTTGAGAGTTGTAGACCTGTTCCCTCATTTACTGCTCATTTTGTACTTTATAGTTGTCATATGACTTGCCGGGGTAGTCGGTTCGGGTCCGGTATGATTTCAAGATGAAATGAGACACTTCTTCTTAAGATTGAAAGCTTAAGTTGAAATGGTTGAACGGATGTTGATCTTTGAGTAAATGACTCCAGAATGGAGTTTTGATATTTTTGTTAGCTTCGTTAGGTGATTTTGGACTTAGGAGCATGTCCGAAATGTGATTTAGAGGTCCGTAATGGAATTAGGCTTGAAATGATGAAAATTGATTTTTTTGAAAAGTTTGACCGGGAGTGGACTTTTTGATATCGGGGTCAGATTTTGATTACGGAAGTTAGAGTAGGTCCTAGTGTCATTTGTGACTTGTGTGCAAAATTTGGGGTCAATCGGAAGTGATTTGATAGGTTTCGGCATCGTTTGTAGATAATGGGAGTTTAAAGTTCATTAGGCTTGAATCTATGTGCAATTCATGTTTTTGATATTGTTCGAGGTAGTTTGAAGGCTCGACTAAGTTCGTATGAGGTGTTAAGACTTGTTGGAAGGTTTGGTTGAGGTCCCCGGGGCCTTGGGTTGATTTTTGATGGTTAACGGAACGATTTGATGTTTGAGAGAAGTGCTAAAGCTCACCAGCTTCTAGTGTAATCACACCTGCGGAGTGGGGATCACAGGTACGGTCTCGCAAAAGCGATGGGTGAACCGTAGAAGCGGAGATGGGCTGGCCTGGGCAGACCACAGGTGCGAGGGTTTAACCGCATCTACGAGCGAGGCTCCGCAGATGCGGAATTGAAAGAGGGGCTTGTTTTCGCAGACGCGGGTAGAAGGCCGCAGAAGCGCCTCCGCAGGTGCGGAACCTGGAGTGCAGATGCGGGCCTAGGGGACTTAAGTGTTTTCTACAGAAGCATGGATTTGACTGCAGAAGCGGTTCCGCAGGTGCGAAAAGCCTGGGCAAATTATTAAAACAAGGGTTCGCGATTTTGGTTTCATTTTGGTTTAGGCGAGTTTTTAAAGGGTTTTCTAAGGGATTCTTGAGGAAAGTCTCTTGTGCTTAATTTTGATCAATAATATTGCTTCCTCATTGATTTTTCCACCTAGTTGGTATGTATTTAAGGTGTAAATTGGGAGTTTGAGGATAAGGATTTGGAGAGTTTGATGTGGGGATTTGGGAGACGATTTGGTGTCGGATGTTGATAGATTTGGTATGGTTAGACTCGTGATTGAGAGGGTTTTCAGGTTTTGTGACTTTTATCGAATTTTGAGACGTGGGCCCGGGGGCCGGCTTTTGAGCCGATTTTTTTGATTTTGATTAATAACATAGCATTTTCTAATGGAGTTGATTATTTTAGCCCGAATTGATTATATCACATTAATTATGCCTAGATTCGAGGCATTCGGAGGCTGTTTCGCGAGGCAAGGATGTGTTGGAGTATAGATTTGCTCGGACTGAGGTAAGTAACAGTTCTAAATTTGGTGTTGAGAGTATGAAACCCAGTATTTCGTGTCATGTGTTTGGTTTTGAGGTGACACACATGTTAGGTGACGGGCGTGTGGGCGTGCACCTTAGGAATTGCGACTTGGTCAAATTCCGTAATAATCGTGTAGTGGTAAAATCTGTTGTTATTTGTACATTCTCCATGCATTAGAGAAATTTAACCACAAATCATGTTTAGACTACGTGTTGTCATTGTAGGGACCCACAGAGGTCGTGTACATGTTGAACTATATGCTAAATTGCTATTTGTACTCAGTCACAGTTTATTTGTATATTACATCTCGGTCTCTATTGTTCATTTTTTATGCATCATATCATTTTTGTTTGGGTTGCTTATTATGATTTCTGAGAGCCTGAGAGACTGGAGAGGTTGATGACTGAGTGAGGCCAAGGGCCTGATTGTGAGGTATTATACTATAGCACGTGAGTTGTCCGTGCAGCACGTGAGTTGTCCGTGTGGATCCAGATATAATACTATAGCAAGTGAGTTAGCCGTGCATCACGTGAGTTGTCCGTGCGGATCAAGATAGTATATTATAGCACGTGAGTTGTCCGTGCAGCACGTGAGTTCTCCATGCAGATTATATTGCTTGGGCTGAAGGAGCCCCTCTGGAGTCCGCACACACACCCAGTGAGCGGGCATACCTACTGAGTGCGAGTGCCGAGTGTTGAGTGAATGAGAGGGCTACGTGACTGGGGCCCTGAGAGGATGCATTTGATTTCATATTTGTTGCACTTAGATGGCATGTATCACTATCTTTATAATTTTTGAAAGATATTACACTCTGTTTCAGTTGAACTTGACATGAAATTACTGTTTTGGCCTTAATGGTCGAACTTGAAAGCATACCTACTTTCTTATGTTGAAATCACTATAATTGAACTATAACTGTGAAGCTTGTCACTACTTTCAGTTCTTTATTTAGTATTGTTACTTACTGAGTTGGTTGTATTCATACTACACCCTGCACTTCGTGTGCAGATCCAGGTGTTCCCGGATACAGTGGGTGTTGATTTTCGCGTAGAGTTGATCTTCTGGAGATTTCGAGGTAGCTGCCGGCGTTTTGCAGACCTTGTTTCTCCTTTCCTATCTTTCTACTTATTGTATTTGGTTTCAGATTTTCATAGACAGTATTGTTCGAACTTGTGATGTATAGATGCTCATGTACTCAGTGACACCCCGATGTTGGAAATTTTCGCATTGTATTTTGGATTTTTATCGTGTTTATGGGAAGTTGTTATCATTTAAACTATTTTAAATTCGTTTATGTTAAGTGTTGGAGTTATTTTATAAATGTGGGCTTGCGTAGTACCACGATAGGTGCCATCACGACAGGTTAGGATTTTGGATCGTGACAAAAATCCCACACTTATATCAAACCATAACTCCACCTTTACATCAATATACATCAACTCCTACCCCTTTTAGCATATATACATCAAGAGTTACCACTATCAAGGAATATTTTTCACAACAATACAACTATTTTTTTTTTCTTATTCAATTCAAGTGGGTCTTACTTTTTCAAAATAATGCACCTTTCTCCTATTTCAATAGTTCCACTCAAAATCCAAACCAACCACCCCACACTTCAACTTTTGTAAAGTTCATATCAAATTCAAGTGCTCACGAGAGGTAAAAGGTTCAAATAGATGGTTAATTCAAATAAATGGGTAGGGCTTGTAATGTGATTGCCAAAAAAATAGGATTATAGGCTCAACGAGGTTAACTAAGATACATAACAATTAAGTAGGTAAAAGTATATAACTGGCTCAACAAAGAAATGCCTATATCACTTCCAAGACTGAATAAAACTACTATTTCGCTTTGCAAACACACGGAGCAATTTTAGACATCAACTGCAATGCACAGAATACCCAAAATCTCACACACACATGGCACATAACTCACTCAGGATCAGACTCATCAAGACATTCTAGTCAAAGCAGTTAAGCAAAGTTAAGATCGGATAATTTAGGGTACTTATACAAGAGTCAAAAATTGAGGTTAAACGTCACAACTAAAGCACTTACTATTCTCAAGGCATAATTAAGTCAAGAGATATTTCCTTCAATTCCAACCATAGCACAAGGTTTCCTACTCCTAACAAAAATAAAAACTAACTACACCCGGTTCAAACAAAATTCTTGAAAAAGAACCGCGACACAAAGAAACACCACGGGGGACGTATTACACTACCTACAAAAGAAAATCTTTTTGTCTTTTTTCTTCGACTTAAATCCCTTAAGAAACCTGTCGATGATATCCATCGCAGGGAAAAATCGAAAATTTTAAAAATTTTAATTTTTTTTTCAATTTTCTTTTCTATCTCTAACTACTAAAACTAACACAACAAGAAAACTAATATACATACATACAAATATCTCCTACCCCACACTATAAGTTGTGGCATGTCCCCATGACACACAATTAAAAAGCATAAGGTAAAGAAAACTTCCCTGAACTTTCTTATTTTCCGAGAACTTATGAACTCCACCCTTAATTCTGAGTTAATTCCTCATTTTCGCTCCTTGGGTTTCCTTATAGAGATCATTAAGCCCAATTATTCTGAGGATACCTGCAAGACCCACTTTTTTCTTTCTTTCTTGTCCTCATCTTGAGCAGTGAATTGCTCTTTCATGCTGATCCTTAACTTGATTATGCATTCTTTCACAGGATGAATTTATACATATTCCTGTAAATCTCCAAAAATAAAATTCACATAATCAAGGTTAGAATAAGAAAACAAAGATGAAAGATCAAGTGAATATTCCTCTGGTATGTCCAAGACCATTTATTTCTCATTCTCTTCTACTACATGTTGCAGATGTAGAAAGGTGGATGAGGGTTTGGACTCTTCTTCCATCACTTCATATTCAACCAAAGCCTTATTTTCGATCATCTCAGTTGAATCAGAGTCCTCTTGTATCGTGGACATCTCCTTCTGTTGACGCTCATCCTCTTGGGTAGGCTTATTCTCGCAGGGTATCTCCTCCATATATTTCCTATTACAATGCCATGAGCCTTCTGAAAGTATACTTACTAATCGACTCACTTGCATTGTTAGGTTCTAAATGGCTTCATCACTTTGCATAAACCTGTTTTCAACACTATTCATGAACCTATGCATAAGCGCTTCTAAACTACCATTCTCCTCTTGAGGTGGTTGTCTCGCTTTGCTTTCATTGCAGTTATAATAAGCGTATTCATCCCAACCAGAGTTAAAATTGTGCCCATATGAATCCTCGTACCTGTACGGACTAGAAACAGAGCGAGACTGTTCAAAATACGAACCATATGAAGAATACATACCTACTTGACAATCAACCCAGATATGATTTTCACTGTATTTAAAACACATACCGGACCGCTAATAATGTTCAGCTGCTAATTCTTCAACCGTTTTCTTAGGCTGGTTATACTCCATCTTCATAACATTTAGAGTTCAATATCTACAGTATCTTCTCCAACTTGTTAGGTACTACAAAACAAATCTTGAAAAGAAGTTAACAAATAAAGAAAATAAAATAAAAAAGAAAACAGAAAAGAAAAACAAAACTAAAACCTAATTCGTGAATTAGCACCAAAAACTATTTCAAGCACTATTAATTGTCAATCCCCGGCAACGGCGCCAAAATTTGACGAGCTCAAAACACACATTTTAATTTTGCTCGTTAATCAAATATAGTATAGTATAATATCATATCCATATTTATTAGATTTAAACAGTGTTCTCATCGTTTCTAGCTTGATTGCTATCCAAGATGATCAACAATTGAGAAGTATATGATTTCCAACTAAAATTACTAAGAATCTAAAGTTATTAACTAATGACAATCGAAACAAGGAATAAGCAAAGAAGGTTATCAATGGGAGAAAATAGGAATAAGCAAAGAAGGTTATCAATAAGTAAAGATAATTGTTTGGGATCTAACTCTAGATAATTCACTTCTAATATTCAAGTGAGTCTCTTGAATTCACTCAATTATTAGTTCAAACATTCAGCAAAGACTCCTCTCTTGATTAAGTCTTAACCTCACAAGATGAGCCAATTTAAGTACGTGAAGATATGCAAGAATGCATAGTGGATTGGTCTTTAGGAAAACCTCTTTCGATTATTCTCCTAACTATGCTTAATAAATAATTTAACTAGCCTATTTCGATTACTAAGAAGAATTAATGAACTCAACCAATAATATAATGCAAAGATATCACAAGTTATGCCTCTCTCGATTACATGAACAAGTGAATATAGATGCAATAATTAAATCATCCAAAAACGCTTCAATATATAAAACTAAATTTATAACCCACAAACAATCATCAATACACCAAATCCATCAAACTCTAAAGAGAACTACTCCATAGACATGGAAAAATTCATCACAAATATAATTAAAGTATAAAAAATATAAATTCGATCCAAACTCGGGTCTTGAGTGAGGATGAAATGATGAAATCCTTGTGTTTTTGCTCCTACAACTCCTTCTTTGTTTCCTTAGGTCTAAAATATGTCAAAAGTCCAGAAAATTACGTTTTTCCATGTATTTATACCAATTAGGGTCGGGCCTAGATGAAATTACCCTTTCCTAGCCGAAATAGGAAAACTTGCAAACTTATTGCACTGTGCTACGCCCAGTGCATCGCATTAGTGCAATTTTCTCGGTCGTAAACTCTCTGAACTTAGCTTGTATGACAGAATTTTATACTGATGCTATGCACTATGCCACGCACTAAGACTAGCATTAGTGTATTTTTTTGTCAGACCCAAAAATTACAAGTCTCTGAACTCCTCAAATTTCTGATGTACATTTGCACTGATGCGTCGCACAGTGCTACGCATGGTGCGTCACATTAGTGCATTTCCTCAAAGTGTTGCTTCTTCCATGATTTTTGATGTCCAGAAGTGATCCTCGACCCCGAACACGATCCCGGCTTAATCCCTTGGGCTTTTACTCAGACTTCAAAGCTCCAATTATTTGATTTAGCTCCACAATATCTACATAACTCAAAATCATTCCTACAAGGCATAAAATACGCAATAAGTGTAAAATACTAACAATTAAAGCTCAACACAAGTAAAGTGCAGTGAATTAGAGTGCAATAAGCGACTAAAATACGAGATTATAACCTACCATCAAACAACCAAATACATAATTCTGGATCAAAATGTCAAATACACAGTCAAGATTTTGGAGTAAATTAATTCGATTAGTGCTAGACCACATGCAACTTAATTACCCAGAATGCTATTAGTAGACATATCTAACTATACATGTTAATCGGGCTGGGCTGACCCGTTTACAACCCGGTTCAGCCCGGTACTGTAGCGTGGGGGGCGGGATGGGACGGGTTAGGCGGGGAGCGGATTTCAAACGAACAGTGTTTTGATACCGGTGCACCGGAACTCGCTAAGCCCGTTAACCCGTTAACGGATTTTTAACGGGCTACAGCCCGGTTCAGCCCGGTTTTTAACGGGTTTTTGTTTTTGGATCGTTGCCAATGGTCAAATTCAAATATGACCGTTGGCCAATGGCCCTTTTTTGCAGAAATGGCCATTTCGGCCTACCCCCTTAAGAAAATACCTCCCACACCCCTAATATTTGATAAATTATAATTTTAACCTTTTAAAAACTATAAATAGACCCCCTTCTTCTTCAATTTTTCTCACAATTCACTCTCTTACTATTCTAATTCTCTCTCAATTCTCTCCTGATATTATTGATTATTGTTCTTAAATTCTCAATTACTTATTATTTCAAGTTTCATCAAATATTTAGTTTAGCCATTACAAAATTATTATTATCAAATATCAAGTATTCAAGTGAAGTGTGGTATCAACTATCAAGTATCGATCTATCAATTGAAGTTTGATTTTCATATATACTTAGTTACTAGGTGGAATTATACTTATTTATTCTTAAAATGTTGTTATAAAATATAGAATGCCTATAACTAAAGTTGCTAATTCTCATTGTACCGATCCTAGCCGTTTGTTAATATCTAGAACTTGGGATGTCATTGAAGATGTTGTAAAGTTTTTACAAAAATTTTATGTGGCTACACTTGAGTTTTCTGGAGCTTATTATCCTACTATTGTAAATGGTTTAGTTCATATTGTTGAAATTTCTCTTTTATTACATAATTTGAAGAAGAAAGAAGGATATACTTTTGTTGTTGAATCTATACTAGATAAGTTTAAAAAATATTTCTACCCAATTCTCCTTATTTACCTAATTGGTGCTATTTTAAACCCTTCTATCAAAATAGCCGCTTGTCGCCAATTAATCACTGCTTTATATTCTTATATGGATATTGGACCAATTAAAACTCCTGATATTGACACTTGTATTTCTGATCTATACAAACATTTAGAAACATTATATAATTATTATGCTAACATTGTTGATGCTTCTTCTGCTGTAAATGCAAATATTCCTTCAAGTTCAGTTTCTACATCTGGGACCAGTGCTTTGGATGATAATGATGGTGTTGAAAATTATTTGATTTGGTCTACACTAGGGGAGCATCAACAAACCAGTAGCAGGAATATTGATGAACTTCAATTCTACTTGTAAAAGTCAGCAGAGCCCCGCACAAAGGAATTTCTACCACTGGGTTGGTCGAGGAGTAACTCAAATCAATTTTCTGTTCTTTTGGCGATAGCTCGAGACGTGCTAAATGTGCCTATTTCAACAGTCGCACCAGAGAGCGCATTTAGCCAAGCAAGGCAGCAACTAGGAGATACCCGTCATTCATTGGGCAACAACGCTTTGGAAATTCTAGTGTGCTTCAGAGATTGGATAAAATCAGAACGGCGAAATCAATGGCGTGACAAAGTAGATGAAGCGGAGGACCAAGAAATTGGAGATATAATGGTTTATGGTTCTGATTCAACCAATGTCGGAAACCAAGAGCCTCATGTTGACATGGATAAACTTACAAAAATGATGCAAAGCATGTGATGTACTATTTTTTTTTTTATAATTGTTGTAAACTTTTAATTTACAAGTTTAAAAATAACAAAATCAAAAAAGAACTTGCAACTTAATTTGAAGTATTATATATTATTCAATAAAAATATCAAATGAAAGTCTTTGGAGCTTGATCCTTACATATTGCCTATTGTTTTTATTAAATAATTTTTTGTAGCCAATTACTTTCAAATTTCAATTTTAAAATTGTAAAATTCAAATTTCAAATTTAAAACTTTAAACTTCAAAGTTTAATTCTAAGCCTTAAAAGTTTGCAAACACTTAAGTATCAATAACATTGAATAAGAAAAATAAAATTTACTTTTAAAAAAAAAAATTACACGGCCCGGTCCATCCCGCAAAGCCCGAATCCGGACGGACAAAAAAAATCCGAAAAAATACAGCCCGCTAACAGTCCAAAACATTAAACGGATAAGCTAGTTTTTTTTGTGTCCAACCCGTCCAATCCCGCCCGTTAAACACTCATATATCTAACTACCTTTAAAAATTGAAAACCGCTATTACCCTTAACTTTATGGTTAGCAAATGGTTGTAATGATTATACTTGCAAATTGGGAGTAGTGTGTTTTCCTTTGGTAGGTCCAATTTGATTTCAGAAATATTTAAGTGGATATTAAAGGTAGATATCATAATTACATTCTGAGATTGCTTAGTGATTAGCATTACAATAATTTTATCAAAGTTGACTGTGTGATCCTTTTATAACTAACCACAATCCTTTAACTGATCTTGTGTTAAAAAAAATCGGGATTTTTTGTCCACATTGTCATGATTAATATAAAGTTTTGTACTTGCATATTAAAAAATAAAGATTTTTTCCCTTTCTTTTCCCTTCATAAAAAACGGAGTCAGAAGAGCTGCACCAAAATAAAAATAAAAATTAGCTACTTAGAAAACGAAAAAGTACTATAAGAAGCATTATTTCCATCAAGTGAAATCAAAAAAACAAAATATAATTACGCAAATAAGCTAAGAAAATTCAATATCTAATAAATATACATGAAAAAAAGTTTAATCTTTTATATACAATATAATTTTTGGTCCCCTACCTTTCCCCTGCCCCGACTATAAGTTAGAGTAAGGTTTGAAGATATACCCAAATAGAATTTAAATTCCTCGTTAAGTTGAATAATAAAATTTCTTCACTAGTAAATTTTTAAATAATTAATCTATATGAAAGTTGTTTAATTAGTAAAATCTTTTCTTGATGTATAAGGTGATCAGGATTAACTGAAAGCGGATTTCTTGAATTGTGTACTGCTAAATTAACTCAATGAAGCATTTACAAATTAATCACAAGTAAAAATCATGTTACTCTAATCCAAAACAAAATAATGTTATGAATATTCAATAAGTAACTTTACTTTAATATTTATCTCTTAATATTTGGTAGGGTTACAAATACAGACATATATCCAACTATACAACATAGAAAGGAATTTCTTGTCCTTAGATGTTTTCTAGCGTTTGCTCCTCTGGACGGAAAGTGCGACAACGGAGCTAAAAATTTCATTAATACACTTTATCCAACTTAATTAAAAAGAAGATTTCTTTATTTGAATATGTGGGTCGTACAGAAATTATTTGATCCTTGAGCACGCGATTAAAGCTGTGGGCCTTTTTTTGCCTCCTTTTCTCTTTTTTCTCCTTGTTACATTTCTTTTGGTTTATTAATTTCATGACTTACGTGTATCATCTCTTTCTTTTTGTTTTGTTCCATTACAGTGGTTGATTAATTACAGTGCGGTGGTAATGTGTAATTATTAGGAAGCAGATTGCTATTTACTTGTTTGTTCTAATTTTCTTATTATATTTAGTTTTTTTATCTGTCGAAAGAAAAAATAACATATTTATCATAATTGAGTTTTCCTTCTTGTAGAGAGAAATTATAAATCTCTCATATTTGACTAGTCGCTTTTCTTATAGGAAAAAATTTGGACTTTTATAAATTGAGGATCCTTCCTTCTAATTCAGTAACATCTATAATGTAGCCATAAGGGTTTTAAGAGTCGTGTTTAGGGGGAGAATTTTACGGGATAAGTGTTAGTGTGTCACTTGTGTTTGCCTCTTCGTGAGGTTGTTCTCTCGATATTTTGTACTTTCTTTTATTACAGTGGATTGCTCCTCTCCGCCCGTGGACGTAGGTCAATTGGTCAAACCACGTTAAATGTTTGTGTCTCTTTTGATATATTTCTCTTTTGTTGTGTGATTTATCATTGTTTAATTGTTGCTTTACTAGCTTTCGCATAACATCTCATCTTTTCGATTCTAACATACCTAACATGCCTTTTGTCAAACAGGAAAATGAGTAGTTATGGCATTGACTGTGAGGCACCGGCCAGCAGTATTAGTTAGATGATTATGGGAAATGTCACTAATTTTTAAATTTTTTTTAGGGTAGGATTCAGCCCGTGAATAATGAGGAAGTTAAAGGTAGAAGAAATGATAATCTTTGGTGAAATTGAACATATGTATTCAATACTAATTAAGTGATGTGAAGAGAAATGCGCTGTGGTGATTACAACTATAATTCTAGGAAAATGATATTTAATTTAATAGGTGACGATTTAGCTGGCTTTTTACGAAATCTATTTCAATAGAGTGTACGATGTCGATTGCCCGAGGGAGAGCACTCAATGGGCTAGGGTTGTCTCATTTCGCCTTACCAATTTCAAGGAAACACCGAATACAGACATAAATCATTTGTACCGACAAAGATTCATAATCAAAAGAGAAACAGCCCAGATCGCATACACTTCCTCCCCTGCTTGAGCACCTCATAACTACATTTAAAGGAATAAAATAAGATATTTCGTTCGCTCCGAATTCGTCTGACAATTTTTATTCTGGAATGTTTTCTAAATATTGGCGTTGTTTCTTTACAAACAATGCCAAGAAATCAAATTAATAGAATATACACAAGTACAGTTTATCCAATTTTCATAACTTTCAAGAAATCAAATTACTAAAATATACAAAGGTCAAGTTTTCATTTGATATTTTCTTATTAAACTAAGTTTTTCTACCATTTCTTTTATCATGTCTACTATATGAATCTGATTTAACATCTTGAACTTCCTGTTCAGTCAAGAGTCCATATCAAAAACTAGATAGTATGGAGTAGGTGTTGTGGAATATGAGTTTTAAATAAACATGCAGTATATGATATGGGCCTAGCCTTCACCTAATTACTGTTACGTAATTCCAGTCTATATTTAGTAAACAGCCCACGGACAGCCCATCTCAATTCTTACTCGATAAATAGGGGGAAGTGCACAAACAGCCATTTTTAGAACTACGATTTAGAGATTAACAAGAACTTATTTTGTCCTGAAAAATTAAACTAAAAATTTTAATTTCAAAAGTATTTAGGATATTTTCGAAAACATTAAACGGGACAACGGAAATTAAAGACACTTTGCTTAATTCTTAAATAGCAGCTTACCGTGCCATTTCTAAGATGATTAGGGCTATTAAAATGGGAAATTGGGAACAACATTTGGTGGTCCCATAAGGGATCTTTGAGGCTCAGTTCTTTGAGTATCGTGGAACAAAAGAATAAACTTCAACAAATTTTCACAAAGTTTCAAACATCTTATACAAATCTCTGAATAAAGCACAATACAACAAAGCAATATAAATTACTACAACACACTAGTAGGCAAGATAGACAGTAATATGAAGCAGAGTCTGCACACCATCAGTTTCTTGTTGGTTAGCAGCTGGAAATGTTTTGACAGTAGCAAATCCCTTTGCATTCACATATTTTCCAGTGCCGCCCATTATTGCAAGATGTGATTCCGAAACCCTAGTCCTGTGTACTCCAAAGAAAGTAAGGCTATCACTATAGCTTCCACTATGAAACATCACTGTAAAAGCCATAGTCTGACTATTTCCATCTTCTGAACTCGCAACGTAAAATCCTTGTGCTTTACCAACTAGGCCAGAGTTAAGTTCATGACTTTCTGTTAATTCGTCGTCGAACACTGTCAGTGTACCGAACATGAGTTTTTGGAACGTGATTCCTGATCCTAACTGAGCCATGTTTAAGGCGGGGAAACCAGAACCTCCACCAATGATGTTGTTGTTTCCGTTGTTTTGAATAACGTTAGAAGTGGTTCCGCTTAGACCTGTGAGAAAAGGGATGTTGTTGTTGCTGATGATTCCGTTGTTGTTGCTGTTTACTGGGACACCATTGTCGACTGCTAGAACTGCACCATTTGGCTTTGCGAAGGGTACTTGTCCGCTCAGTGAAGGGTTTGTTGCAATGCCAGTTACTGCTATTGCTGAAGGGTTTGATCCTCCAAGAATGTCATGCATGAAAAAGGAAAATATATGATCATCTTCACGAGCTGTCGCAGCAGTTGCAGCACCTGCACCACCTACCGGTGCTGCAACACCTACAGCTCCTGCACTACCTACATGTGCTGTAACACCTGCAGCTTCTGCACCGGTAGGTGCTGCAATATTAGTACTTACCCCAGCAGGTGTTGCAACACCAGCACCTACCTCAGCAGGAGCTGCAACACCAGCACCTGCACCAACATGAGTTGTAGGTGCTACGATACCAGCACCTACACCAGCGGGAGTTGCAACACCAGGAGCCGCTCCTGCACCGATAGGAGCTGCAACGCCTGTACCTACAACTGCCCCTGAAGCTGTTGGGGCCTCGTCTGTATCAGGAGCTTCTGGAGCAACGGTGGGAGTGGTGGGCTCCTCGTCGAGGATTCTACGCGCAGTGGTGGAGGTGATTGTGAGTGCTAGAACGAGAAGGAATGTAAAGATGGCTTTGAGTTGAAAATGTTTGGATTTAGAAGTTGCCATGAAAGATTGATGGAAAAGAGATGTTTTTGGCGTTTGATGGTTCAAAAATGATTCTTTGGAATTTGATGCATACAACGAATTGGTTGTGTCTATATATATGCTTAAAATGGAGAGATATTTCAACACTTTTTCAGAGTGTATGATTCGGTATAAGAGGAGTTGATCATATATATGGATTAGGTAATAATAACCTTTTCACTCTTTCCAGTGCATTAGTTGAAGATTGCAAAGCCAATTTTATGTCGAGATATTGTTGATTAGGTAATTAAGTAGCAGATACAAACCAATTGCTTCTTCTTCTTTTTCTTCTTTTCCCCCTTTTTGGGGGCTCTTGCCAATCAGTTAATTAGGATAACAAATTATTATACGAGTTAAAAAGTCACTCATTTAATCAAAAAAAAAATAAGAAAGAGAATATGTAAATTGTAATTGAACAAATAAAAGTCCTAAAAATGAGATGTAAAGCTTCCTTTTAATCTTTCAATTAACTAGAAAGTGAACGAAAATCTTGAAGAAGCTTGCAATAGCTGAAACAATTACCATCAAGTTATTTAAAGTACGCTATAAACACTTGTAGGTGACTATCTATAATAAGTGTTGACTGATAACTTGGAAAAGATGCTGAAAAATCTGCTATATAGAAGAGCAAATTATTTTAACAACATTTTCTTACACCATAAGTATATACTTGTTTACCCGAAAAATGAATAAAGTTGAATTTATACGCAGTTCCGAGGATATGTGGCGTAACTTAACACAAAATGTAAGAATAAATAGAAATGTAAATATAGATTGCAGAGAATGCGAGGTAGATAAGGTTGTGAGGAACAATTAATCTTAGGATTCAACAAATAGAATCAATCTAAGAAATCTGAAAGAACGATTCTTTACTGTAGAAGAATATAGCGCTTTTATTACTATGTAAGCCTGGAAAAAAAACTTATTTTACAGAAATGGTAACCAAGCCCTTTTATAGTGGAGGGATTTGGCTCTAAGCATAATAAAATAAACATTCAGTGGGAGACCCATGATAAGTCAGCTTTTCTACAATTTCTGCCAAGATTCTCTCTAGTGGGATTGCAACAGCTTTTGTCTGCGAGCTCGATCTTGCTTAGAACCCTCGATTTTGGTTTGAGCTTGATTTCGACTCGAGCTCGTGATCTTGGTTTGAGCCCGATCCTGGCTCGAGCCCTCGAATTGATTCGAGGTCAATTTTGGTTGGTCTCTAGATTATCAGCATGATAGATCTACTCTGCATCATGGTTCGATTTCGATTCGAGCTTGATAATGATATCGAACTCGACACGGATCGGCCTCCCCGGGTTCGAGATTAATTTGTTCCAACTTCGAAATCTTACTTCGATAGATCATCGTTCGAACTCGATCGGACGTGCTAATACCGAAATCTATTTCGACCGTATACAATACTCAACTTAAATTCTCATTAATCTTGCCACTTTTTATGATATTTAAATAAAAGCACCCATTCCTTTACTTTTGACAACTTTAATTTATGGTGTTTATGGTCAATTTACATCAGAATATCCTCTTTTCTGCCAGAGATACTTGCTCAGAGGGTATGTACCTTAGTATATGCACAAAGATGAAGTAAATGCTCAATTAAGTGATGTAATTGTTTCTTGGGAGGTTGGTCTTGTTAAACTACTTAAACATACTATCCTTTGTTTAATTTTATGTGAACCTTTTCATTATTAGAGATCTAAATTATGTAAACTTTGACCACATTAAAATGTATTTCTCATCATATTGACATGAGAATAATTGCAACTTATTGTACTTCTCGTATAATCTAATCCAATTTAGTTTCAAAACTTTGACGCTCCAAAAGCAAAAAGGTTCATATAAATTGAAAAAGATGGAGTATATGTTTATTACTTCCTCCGCCTCGTTTTATGTGACATACTTTTTTTTATTTGTTAAAAAAAATAACATATTTCTATTAGAAATAATTTTTAATTAAAATTATTATATCCTTAGTGAGATAATTTTTAAGCACAAAAATATTTATGAATTTTTTAAATCACAAGACTTTTTAACTCCGTGTCCAGTTAAATACGGTCAAATAATTGAGGAAGTAATAATTTTCGAGATTTTCATATAGGAAAAAACTAGGGATTGTTGTACCGGACATATTCAATATTTACTTGTTCTAGTCGGTATATATACACACACGTCATTCACCGGCTATTTTTAGTTTAAGAAATTAGGTAGATGACTATTAGGGTTAATTCTTCATAAAAGTAGCCGAGATGTAATAAAAAGGCCCATTATAAATTGGCCCAAACCGATGTGGCCCAAAAGCAAAATGTACTCCTCACAACATTAAACTAAAGAATACAAAGTATACTGATGTGAGACTAAAGAATAGTTAGAATTTAGATCAAGAAGAAAATGGCGTGGAGAGCAAATCTATCTCGTAATCTGAAGGAGCTTCGCATCCTCTTTTCTCCATCATCTGCTGAAAGTGCCGCCACTAGGTTTCTTCCCTTTTCTTTTTTCTTTTTTCTTTTTTCTTCTATTTCACTCCATTTTTTCTTCATTTTTTTTTACTGATTTTCTCAAATGTAATTTATTTTAACATTCCACAGGTCGTTTATTGAGAAAAACTATAGAGATCTCAAAACCCATAACCCCAAATTTCCCATTTTGATTCGTGAGGCCAATTCCATTGAGCCTCAGCTTTGGGCCAGATATGGTAATTCTCCCCGCCCTATTTTTCTTCTAATATTTGCTATGTTATTTTTGTTTTTCTAATTCTTATTTATGCTTTAAATGGGATAATTGAAGTGGGTCTTTGAGTTCTTGGGGAAAAATTGAGTCTTTGACTTATTTGAACATGATTTATATAATGCATTTTCTCCTTTTTCCATTGTTTTTTTTACTTTCAGTTGATCTAGTTAAGGGGAAAATTCTCGTAGTTTATGCATTTGTAAATCTCAGTAAATTGCTGCTTGAGTTAAAACTTAAAATTCGTAAGTAGATGTGGATAAGTACTTGGTTAACATATGATCAAGTTAGGACATTGATGCTAAATTCAACACATGAAAAGTTTAGCTTAGAAAATTACTGACTTTAGGACATGTTGGGCATCATAAGGTACTCAAACTGATACTATAACAACTATGTCTCCATCCCAAACAAGTTGGATGAATCCTCATTGCCATGTTTTTCCATTTAAAATCATCTTCTGTCGATATTATACAAAAAAAATATAAAAAGTACTAGAAGTTATCTATTGCTTTCTACTGGCATATAAATCTCTGACAGGGGTAAAAGACTGCTAGAAAGCCTCAGAGTTAGAGTAAATGTACTAACATGATTAAAACATATTTGCAACTAATTGGTGTCATGTACATAGATCTTATTCTTTCATTGCACCCTATCTATAGCTGTCTGCTTGGTAAAATACAAAAAAATATATGTTATGGCAAAGAGTATTTGGAAAATTTTGGAGTTTGATGGGTTTTGAAGGGGAGCCTTGCGTAACTGGTAAAGTTGCTGCCGTGTAGTCAGGAGGTCACGGGTTCGAGCCGTGGAAACAACCTCTTGTAGAAATGCAGGATAAGGCTGCATGCAATAGACCCTTGTGGTCAGGCCCTTCCCCAGACCCCGCGCATAACGGGAGCTTAATGCACCGGGCTGCCTTTTTTTTTTTGATGGGTTTAGATAAATTTTGAGTATAGTGGAAAAAATCTGCTAATGGGTTGGTTTTTCAGGTATGAGCCACTGATCCTTATACTTTCCATTATACTTGAAATGTTTGTTGGGTGCTTATAAAGACAAAGTTGACGAAGTTTAGATTTAGAGTTTTCGGGGATAAACTTTATTTTACCTTCGAATTGCTAAGTTGTCCTAATTGATGTTTATCCCTTCGTATATTTCATGTTGTCCTCACATTCATGGACCTTTTTGATATGTTACAGACCTCGGAGTTGAAAGAGGCATCCGACTGGAGGGATTGACGGAGGAGCAGATCTCAAAGGCACTGGAGGACCTCGTGAAAGTAGGGGCATCCCTTAAATCTTGATGACTTTAAATCTGTAAAATAGTCCGAGTATCCTCAGCATAGTGCTTTTGAAATAATTTTAGTTGACTCGTCATAGTGAGTCAATTATATTATGCATTAACATTTACCAACCTTGTCATTTTTGCATTCCAAACTCCAAAAACCATAATATGCATAAACATGCAGCTTCAGATATTTGGATTTTTTATACTTTGGTTTTGCTATTTGGAAAGCCAATCGTTTGAATTCTCTGCTATTAGCATTAGAAGTTTAACGTCATTTCTTGTGCTGTTGTGCATTGGATCCACTGGTTGAGGTTCCATCGGTTGCATACTTGGTAGTCGGGTCAATATTTGCTGTCCATGATTTGTTAGCTCTTACACCAGAAATTGATGCTGTTGCATATAAACACAGTACATTGGCAATAGACAGGTGCTAGCAATATATACACACTTGCTTTTCTGGCCAAGGCAATTTCTAATATACCGTGTGTAACCGTTATCTTTAGGTACGGGTGCAAACAAATTTTTTTCTCGGCAAATGAATTGATCTTCGTTCTTGTCATTTCCAGAAGCTAAGTGTTAATATACAGTTTGAGTTTAAGAATGTTGACATGGAAGAAATGTTTGTTCTCTTATCTAAAAGAGAGGATAGTGTGAACTATTGATATATGAGCTCTTTGTTTAATCCTCTGTTCCTCTGTGTTTTAGAGTTTTATTGAAGTTGGGGGATAATAGGACATAGGAATGCAGGCAAGTGAACTATGTCCAGTTTGTATGTCAGATTCCTGAGATATAGAGCTATGTCCAGTTTCTGATCTCTAGCCGAGGGTCTATCGGAAATAGCCTCTGTGCCCTTTTTGGGTAGGGGTAAGGTCTGCGTACACATTACCCTCTCCAAAACTCACTTATAGGAATTTACTGGGTTTGTTGTTGTTTTTGATAGTTTTGGAGCTCCTGCTGGTTCGGCGTCTTCTGTAATGACCTTTTTCTTCTAAATTTTTATAAAGATGGTGTTCTAGCCAGTTTTGCACGCCTCGACTATTCCATACTTCTCTCCGGCATAAGCACGGGGTAACTCTTGTCTGTCTCCACGAGATTTTGAACCCTCGACTCCAAAGTTTCACCCACTTCATTGATGCTAGGCCCCACCTTTGAAAGCTTCTTAATTACACTAGTGATTTAAACTAAAGATATGTGAGCCCTAATTTGCTGATGATTTGAGGTGCTGGTTCTGGGGTTTATGAGTGCCCCTTAGCCAAATTCAAAGAACTAATCAAGATTGTAGGAAAAATTAGTGAATAATGAAAAAAATAAATACTCCAACCTTGCTTACCCCGGCATACTCTAAATGATGCTATTCCTTGACTGCTTCTCATTTTTAACCGAATGCATTTTATGAGTAATGGATTAACAAAGAATATAATGGCTATAATTAATAATAAGAAATATAAGAGATTTTAACATGTTTTTGTGTTTAAACTATATGTACTTGTAGAAAAAACAAATTTAACCAAATAATGTACATAAAATGATTCAACAAATAAAATAATAAGTCAGTCTGAATATAAAATTTGACATTTATGTTATTGCGGTTGATATGTGTAATAAGAACAAGTATAAATAGATTTAAAGGAAATAATTAACACCCAAGAGGACATTTCACTTGAAATTGAAATCACTGCTTTTCTTGTTTTTGCTTGCAATTAGTGGTTTATTTTATTTGCCTTATCAGATTTGCAGGTTACTGTTTCATTTTATATCAGACAATGGACAGGATAAAGTATTTGCATATTATTATTATTATTTTGTTGTTATTACAACGATTAGATCCACACCAATCACCGCAATGACCTACTTAGTACGTGGAATGGCGTTCTACCTACATAAAATTCTTATTCTAAGACTAAGTAGAGACAGAAAATATTTCAAGGGTGTTCAAACTTGAACAAGAAAAATAAAATTGTGGAGAGTGGAGCACGAACCCGCAACCATGAGGCCCTTTTGACCACCCTTTGTCACTGAGCTATAATTCTTCATTCTTGTAAGGGTGTTCAATATGTGTTACATGCATGTAAATCCAAAATTCTACCTATATATACAGTATTAATTTTCTGACATTTTTCGACGACCTTGCTACACTGTAGCTTCGCCCCTGGATCCGCCCCTTCCCTTGTGAAAATAGGGAAAATATGAACAAAAGAACCAAGGGACTATTGGACATAACAGAGAGAGATAACAATGGACAAAGAAATTAAAGTTGAAATTAACCACAATACAGAAAGTGTTGGTCGTTGCTTGAACTATATAGTGACGAGTGAATATGCATTATTTTGTTAAAATACTTCTCATACGAAATAAATCTATCTCCAAATTGATGGAGATTTAGTCATTGTGACTTGAGAGTGTTAGACACTTAGATTAATTTCATTTGATTACTAGTCTATTAATTAATGTAAATAATACATCAAACACGATACTTGAAAGTTGAAACCAAGGAAGAGAACACCATAGGGAACAATCTTGAAATAGATTGCCCATGTGCATGCATTTATATTTGGAGTACATCAAGAAAGATGTTATAAGAAAAAGATAACTTTAAAACAAAATAGAAAAGAAAATTGTTTCGGCGTAACCTATAGGTCACGGGTTCCAGTCGTGAAAACAGTCATTAATGCTTGCATTAGGGTAGACTGTTTACATCACACTAAAGGTGCAACTCTTCCCCGGGCCTTGCATAAATGCGAAATGCTTTGTGCATCGGGCGCCTGGACCAAAAATACAAATATATCTCTAAATAAATAGTCTTGAATCTTGAGCCGAGTGCTTTAATTTGCCAAAGGATGGGTAGTTGCCCAAAGAAAGTGATCACTTGATGATGATATATATGTCACACCAAAGAAGAAGAAGAAGAAAAATCATCAAAATCTTCATCATCAGTGTGTTCTTCCATTGTTGAAGAAAAAAGAAGAATTGAGCAAAAGAAGAAGAGTGGTGATGTTAAAAGAGGGAGAATTAGGATTGGTAGGGAGGTTAATTTAGCATTAGAAAAAGGTTGGTGTAAGGAGGATCTTCTAAGCATATGCTTCAACCATTAACTTGGCTTTCCACATTTGTTTTTCTTTTATTTTTCTATAATTTATATGCTTATAATTAAAGCTGCTAACCCAATCAAAGTTTTTGGTTATATATTCCATGCTTTATCACCACAAACTTCTGTTCTAAATATTCCCTTTCCCTTTGTTTAATTATATTATATTCATAATGCCCCTCCTTTATTTTCTTTTGTATTTCTTTTATGTTTTTTTTCAGGATAATACTAGGTATATTATTGTTGTATTTCTTTTATGCTTTTTGTTTCGGTCAGCTCTAGTCTAACTACTACTGCGCGCTTAGCTATGCATTGGTTAATTTCTTGTCCTTCATTTGTTTTATTACATACTAAACTGATTTCTTTCCTTTTCTATTATGATTATAAATATGGAAAGTGTTATATCACTCTTGTTTTAACACTACAAGCTTTTGTTAGCTCTCCGTTTGTATTTTTTAACGATTATGATGTATGAATTTAAATACATATCTTATTAGTATTAATTAAGATGTGACTTTTAGGAATGTTCGATAACTTATGTCTAAAAGTGTTGACTATCTAATATGAATGATCGTTATCGAAATGCCAACCGACGAAATAAGTTGTGTGACTGAGTGGTAAGGTATTTTTCTCAATTTCTCATCACATAATTCTAGTGGCTGAGGATGACAATTAGTTTTCCTTTGTTTTGTTGTCGTAATAGGTAAATAAGGAAAGCCTCGGTCATTTAATTTTTTTTAAAAAAAAATATTTTTAATCTCTCCTAAAAATTATAGTTTATATTTTTTTAATTAATAACAGGCAGCTTATTAATCAACCCCACATGGAATTAATATCCCAATGGAGCTGGCAACTTAGCTTTACATGTTTTTCCTTTGGCAGAAAACGTCAAAAACAAGAAGGGTTCCAAGTGTATTTGCGATATAGTGGGTGTCAAAAGCTGTCTTTTTATTATTGGGATTTTTTTTGCCCTTTCCAGTCATTGAATCATGCAAATCGTTGTCTATTATTTAGTACTCTACTAGTATTATTTTATAACATAGTTATATGAAAAACTTTTTAACTATACGCAAAGAACACTATTTGAATGATAGAAGATTATAAACGGAAGAACATGGAGAAAAGTACAGTTCATACTTGGAGTGTAATACTAAATTACTACATTTGGGTAGTTACATGTAAGAAAAATCAAGCCAATTTTAATCTTTTTTCTTCTGGTATGACCATCCAATATTTAATATCTTCGCGTTGCGTAGAATCATTAAGGAAGAGGGGCTCCCTATCAGTAAATTTTTTATTTAAGCGCTTCAAGTCGTGTACAAATAAAATCGATAAACTGCACTAAATTAATAATTCGAGTCAATCCGGAAAAAAAAAATTGATTGTGGTTTGGTATTGAAAAAAAAATTCGACCATGATTGATTTGGTTTGGATTTAACTAAAAACAATCAAACTGAAACCAAACCAACCCGATCGTATATTTATACAACTTTTAAAAATATTTTATACATATAAATATTTATTGTAATGCAATTTATAAATGTTTCTTAAACTTTTTCACAATTTTATCTTTTAACGTATCATTTCAATTAGTTTGGACTTAATATTCTTGGATGGTAAATAAATTTTATAGCTCATAACGGTAGTAACTCAAACAACATTCGAATCGATACTAATGCTAACAAAAAAATTTAATTCAATACTAGGAATGACGATAGTGTTGGATATTTATTTTTTAGGTTTACATTGGTTTATAATGAAAATGCATAACATAGTTTAACTTTTTCTTTAGTACTTTGTTATGTAATTAATAGTATTTATCAGCTATACTTATTTTAGCATGACCTATATAGTATTTTTAGAATATGTTAATTTTTATTATGGCTTATTAATTAGCAATATTTGCTTTATGTAATTTTATTATCTTTGTTATTGAATATTTTGATATAATGCTATGACTTATCTCATGTTATTATGTTATTTTTTTGAAAAATATATTATATAGTTGTATCTTACTAGGACTAAAGAAATATTTGGAGCACAAGTTACATATTTTGTGCTATGAAGACTTTATCGGGAAAAAAACCCGAAAATCCAAAAAATACCAAAAAACTAGAGAGAAACCAAAATTGAAAAACCCGACTTTATTGATTTGATTTGGTTTATAAATTTAAAAATCCGATACCATATTGGTCTGATTTGCTAATTCAAAAATCAGAACCAGAGCCCGACATATGTATACCCCTAGCTCAAACCCGAGGCTTCTGGATAAGGTGGAAGAATTTCAACCTTTCCACCATATTTATGGAAATACTAGGTGGATATTAATCAATTTGCTCGTCTTTCGTTTTCGTTTTGGATTTTCCCTGAACATAAATTTGTTATCTCCAAATGAGACCTAACAAACTTTCTTAACTAATTGTCAAACAAAAGATTTTGACTTTTCACACAAATTTTGTAATACAAAGGCCAACGATTTATAGCTCGTTTTATTTACTGCACCCATTGTAATCATAGTATAACAACTAATAAGGACATAATCGAGGCCTCTTTACCGCCTAGCTGTATAGTTAGAATATACAATCAGAGAAATTCATGAGTTCTAAATTACTTTGACAGGTTGACAACGTAACATTTTACTTCTTCAATGACTAGTAGCTTTCATTTATTATGTTTGTATATTTGCTTGCTTAAAATAAAAGAGTTAGTAGCAATAAAGATATGGAGAACTATACAAATAAGAATTTGCAGGAGCTTCATTTAGAGAGATTATTAAGTGCAATAACTGTTAGAAATCTGTATTTGTAAAGTAATTTTGGAAATAAAATAACATAAAACCAAAAATGTAGAAGAAACAGAATTTAATCCGAGTCCACTGAATTCACAGTGTTTCCTTAAGAAACTTAATCCCCTCCTAGTACCTATGGTTGTGGATTATTTTCTCCCACCATAGAACGGATTACACACTGGTGTGGCGGTACTTCAAACCTCAGTGTTTCAGCGAACACAATGATCAGTAGCAAATCACACTTACTGGTACTTTCTTTCAGTTAAAACAATACAGAAGAAAGAAGGAGAATTTAGAATTTCGTAAGGAAAATCTGACGGAATGGCATGGTATTTATAGCCAATAGGTTGGGTTCAAATGAAGAGGTGCAACTCTTTAGGATGACTATTCGCGAACGCGGTAAAGAACTTGAGGAACCTACGCGAACGTGAGGGGCCATTCGCGAACGCGTAGAAGGAAAGAGGGGGCTCGGCGTGGAGCCATTTAGCCTTCGCGAACGCGGATCTCCAACCGCGAAAGCGATGAAGTGGAGCATGGATCTTCGCGAACGCGGGGCTTGGATCGCGAACGCGAAGAGGAAATTGAAGGTCGTTCAGGTTTGGCCTTCGCGAACACGAGGGGATTTTCGCGTTCGCGAAGGAGGGTCGGACTGGGCAGTGAAGTTTTATATACGGGATTTGGCCATTTTTCTCCATATTTCATTTTGGTTGGGCAATTTTTGAAACTTTTGAAGAGGAGATTTCATCATCTATTATGAGGTAAGTAATTCCCGCACATTATGAGTTAAATACATAGGTTGTATATGGATTTATACATGAAAATTTATTGAAATTTGGAGATTTTGAAGGAAAACCTAAAAATTTATATTTTTTTGGATTTTGACCACGAATTCGGGCATGAAATTGGAAGTAAACTATATATTTGAGTTTGTGAGGCTATGGGTAATTGTTATCTTCAAAAAATTTCGAAATCCGGACACGTGGGCCCGAAGGTAATTTTTATCGACTTTTCGATCGGGGTTAGAAATTGTTATAAATTAGATTATATTGAGTATTTTAGTATATATTAATGGGTTTGCATAATCATTGGCTAGTTTTGGAGCGTTGTGCATCGATTCAAGTTGTTTGAAGGGCTCAGAAGCCGGTTATGGAATTTCGGAGCGAGGTAAGTCTCCTTTCTAATCTTGTAAGAGGGAATTAACCCCATAGGTGAATTAAATAAATATTTGTACCTAATTGTGGGGGCTACGTACGTACGAGGTGATAAGAGTCCGTACATAGCTATTATTATGCTATTGTCCGGATAGTTTAGGATCCGTATCATATTATACTTGGAATGTTTGTGCCCTTACTTGCTAATATATTCACTTAGACATGATAGAAATTAATAAAAGAATTGTAAAAGGTTAAATTCACTTACTTGAAGGTTTGTATGAGATACTTGACTGTAAATGAGAAACTTGTGCTTTCTTGAAAAATAAAAAATGTTATTTGTGGATCGGGTCGAGCGCCTCGGTAGTAAATAGATGCATCTATGGTTCGCGCCATTCGACCCTCTGGCAGTGCACAGTTTAAATATTTATTGTATCGGCCCGTACGACCTCGGCATGATTTGCGCATGCTTGTATTGCTTGCCTTGAAATTTATAAATAATGATATTGCCTCCTCGGCCTGAGTTAAATTATTAAAATAATGGGAGATAAATTTGGAGATTTCTTAATTATGAAAGAACTGCTTACTTACTTCAAATATTGAGCTTGCAACCGTTCATATAATTCATACTTAATTATATCATTGATATCCCATTTATGGCCCATAGTAAGTGTCGAAGTCGACCCCTCGTCGCTACTTCTTCGGGGTTAGGCGGGATACTTACTGGGTACGCGTTGATTTACGTACTCATACTACACTTGCTGCACATTTTTGTGCAGGTACGCATATATTTAGCGGCCTTGTGGGCACAGATGCGCGATTATGGCGGGGATTTAGGTGAGCTGCATTCTATACGACACACGACAGCCAGCAAAGTCTTCTTCAGAGTATTGTATCTTCTTTCTTGTCCAAGTTGTATTTCAGACAGTTATCGTATTTTATTTTAAATTTCTAGAAAAGCCTCATGCACTTGTGACACCGGATTCTGGGATAATTATGGGATGTTCACCATTGGAATTGGAAAATATTGTTATTTATTCTGTAAATTCATCTTTTACTAGATAAATTGAAATAAATTTAAGATTTCAAAAATATATTAAAATAAGAATTTAATTAACTATTAAGTGTTGTCTTGCCTGACAGTGGAGTCTGGCGCCATCACGACTGATTTTGGGTCATGACATTTTTTTAATATAATTTTTTGGTAAATATACTAACACCTATTCTTAAGCTTATTTAATTAATTATTTGCAGAGGAAAAATCCATAATGAAATTAAATTCTAAGAAATATCAAATCATCAAACTCACGGAATTCACATTAATATACAAGTAAAAATCACATCAAACTGTCATTTAAAAAATAAATTCAACAAACACGAATTGAGGCATGGAAAATAGATGATTTAATAAATGCCAACAATTATCCAATTTACTTCATAATATGTCTAAGACTTTAACCCAATATATTTTGCACATATAAGCCCGAGTACGTACTCGTCACCTCGCGTACATGGTTTTTCACATTTCACAAATGGCACATAAGACTCAATGCCTAAGGGGTAATTCCCTCACTCGAGGTTAGGCAAGATACTTACCTTTTTTAAGTTATGTCGATGTTCCAAAATCGCCTTCTTGCTTGAATTGACCTCCGAAAAGCTCAAATCTATCCAAATTAATTGAAAATTCATCGGAAATAATTCTGAATAATAAAACGTCGACTTAAAAATTAATTCCAAAAAGTCAACAAAAGTCAACGCGAGGCCCGCCCCTCGGAACCCGACATAATTTTTATGAAATCCGAACACTCATTCCGATACGAGTTCAATCATACCAATTTTATCAAATTTCGATAATAACACGGCCCCTAAATCTTAAATTCTTCGTTTTTAGAAAATTTTGCAAAACTCTTGATTTCTTCCATTTAAATCCGAATTAAACGATGAATATAACCATGGATTTATAAAATATAAACACCTTCGGGTATAGGACACTTACTTGAGTTGAAATCATGAAGAAATTCTCAACATCGCCCAAGAACCGAGCTCCAAAAATTCCAAAACGAAATGGCAAAGTGACTGATTTTTGGTCATTATGTTTCTGCCCAGTTCTGCTTCTGCGAGCACTGTTCACGCTTCTGCGGGCACTGTTCATGCTTCTGCACTGCCACTGCTTCTGCAGGCTCTGTTCACGCTTCTGCGGGCACTGTTCACTCTTCTGCGAGCACCGTTCACGCTTCTATGAAAAAACTAGTAAGCTGCTAGCTTCGCTTTTTTGTTCTTACTTGCGCTTCTGTGATTGCGTAGGTGCGCAAAAATGTCCGCTTTTGTGAGTTCAAGCCAGCCTCTGTCCAGCTCCCTTTCCAGTCGCTTCTGCGAGGTCTCTTCTACGATGAAACTTCCGTAGAAGCGAAAGCATCAGCTGCTGCCCAGAAATTCCAGCAGCTTTTCTTCAAGTCCGAATTGATCTGTTAACCTTCCGAAATCCACCCGAGGCCCTCGGAACCTCAACCAAATATACCAACACGTCCCAAAATACAATACGAACTTAGTCGAGGCTTCAAACTATGTCAAACAACGCCGAAATTACTAATCGCGTATCGAATCGAATTATGAGTTTTCAAATCTCCCAACTTCTATATTTTGCGCCGAAACATATCAAATCAATCCGGAATGACTTTAAATTTTTCACACAAGTCATAAATGATGAAATGGAGCTATTCAAATTTTCGGAATCGAAATCCGACCTCGTTATCAAAAATTTAACCTTCGGTCGAACTTTCCAAAAATCTTCCATTTTTCAACTTTCGCCAAAATGCGTCGAATTGTCCTACGGATTTCCAAATCCAAATTCGAACATACGCCTAAGTCCAAAATCACCATACGAAACTATTGACATCATAAAAATTCCATTCCCGGGTCGTTTGCTCAAAAGTCAACTCTCCGGTCAACTCTTTTCATTTAAGCTTCTAGATAAAAATTGTTTCTTTCAATTTAATTTTAAATCTTTCGAAAATCAAACTCGACCACACCCGCGGGTCATAATACATATTATGAGCTGCTTGAGACCTTAAGTCACTGAATGGGGCGTTAATTCTTAAAACAACAAGTCATGTCGTTACATTCTCCTCCTCTTAAACATACGTTCGTCCTCGAACGTGCTAAGAATTATTCTGATGACATTAAATTACTGAGTGCACACATACTCACGGGCGATTCTACGTCACCGTAAATTTAACAGGGGTCCGACAACATCATCTCAGTGGAGATTATTTCTTTTATTCACACTTATAAGCCTTTAAGCCAATTCCTTAACACTCCAAATAAATTTTGAATTCCTGATATCAACACACGATATTAGTCTCAACCGGCTGTAGCAATTCGTGCCTACGCACACGACATACGTATGTCCATAACCACATCTCAGGTCATAATAGTTGTTTATAATTAATTTCCAGCATCCTCACATAATCTCATATTCACCAAAATCTCATTTCAACTTTTCGTAATATTGACAGCAACACGGAAAGCATGAATACCTCATAATTATTTACCCGAATTAACGAGTCACATTTAACGCCAACTGAGCACCCACCTTATAGGCTAAAACCCAATGCTTATAGCACGAATATGGCTAAATATGTACAGAAAAATATACAAGAATTGTCAAATAAGCCTAACAAGCATGTCTCCATATCAATACTATGGTACAAATTTAATTTCACAAAAGGGAGAATTTAAACTCATAAAATTTTCACCACAAGGACCTCGTCCTTATATCACTTCCACCGCGGCTCGTAGCCCAGTTTAAATATTTCACATCATATATAAAAAATACGAGGATCTCGTCCTCAACTCCGAATCACAAGTATTTTGCACATTGTGCCAACTGAAATTTTCAATTTCCTTTCTTTCTTCTTTTCAATAAATTCCGTAAATAATTTTCACAATACATAATAAACCCGCATACCAATAGGGCATAAAATTCATAAAATTGAAATCAATTATTCCGAAATCACATCAAAATCCATTATAGTGAACAATAAAAAAAATTACTTTTGGACTTATAGCCCTCAATGGTGTACAAAAATTAAATGATAGACAGGGGCTATCATCATCAAATTTTCCAATAGGGATAACATATAAGTGGGTCACAAAGTTACGAAGCTCACCCATAAACGCAGCATAATAGGAGGACTCACATCAATATTCAGAACCGAATCAAATTAAGGAAAAATATCCTTTTATAACAAATCGGGATCATACCTATAATGACACCATCTGGTGTTGTGGCCCCCGCCACCACCATAACAAATATATCAACGGGCTGGGCCTCCCCCTCTAGGGTGCCCTCTACCCGCCTATCCTCCACCCCTAACTGGTTGTGCACGTGGGGTAGTAATTGCATTGGGGCCCATAGCCTGAGTGTTATGATGAAATCCACCTCTCCCAAGTCTGGGACAATCTCTCATGATATGCCTAGTATCACCACACTCATAACAACCCCTCTATGATTGCGGCTGCTCATACTGAGTCTGTGCCGAATAACTGGAATAACCACTGTAAGGATCTCGTATCGGTAGTGCACTACAAGAACTTACTGGAGCACCCCGAGTAAGCTGATGTGCAGACTGAGCTGGCCGACTGCTCGAGCCTCCGCCATAATGGGCCATAGCTGAGGATTAAAATCCACTGAACCCTTAAGAGCTTCGAGACCTTTTGGCCTCCTTATACTCACTTTCCTCACCTAGAACACCCTCGATCCTCCTCGCAATCTCCACTACTTGCTGAAATGGAGTATCAGTTTGCAACTCTCGATCCATGCATATTTTAAGATCATAATCGAGCCCCTCGATGAATCTGCGGACTCGCTCTCTAACTATAGGAACCAAGATAGGTGCATGACGGGCTAATTCACTGAACCTGATATCATATTCTGACACTGTCATAGTGCCATGATGCAACCATTCAAACTTTGTGCGCCACGCATCCCGAAGAGTCTGGGGAACAAACTCTTTCAAAAACATTTCCAAAAATTGAGCCCAAGTTGGTGGTGTTGCATCGGCTGGTCTACCTTCTTCATAAACTTGCTACCACTGATACGCTGCGCCTGACAACTGAAATGTAGTAAAGGCAACTCCGCTCACTTCCACAATACCCATGGTGAGGAGAATATGGTGACACTTTTTTAGAAATCCTTGGGCATCCTTTGAAGTTGTGCACATGAAAGTAGGTGGACTATACCTCTTAAACCTCTCAAGTCTCTTTTGTTCTACTTCTGATTCCCCTGGCCTGACCTCAGACTGAACCAGAATAACAGGTTGTACTGGTACTACACCCGGAACTTGACCAATGTGAATTTGCTGCTCTGGAGTACGAGCGGTAGGAGTTTGAGTTACTCCCCCAATCTGTGCAATATTTGGTGCAACAGAGATCAATCCCGCCTGAGTTAATGTACCAAACATATTCAAAAACTGTGCTAAAGTCTCCTGAAATCCGGGGGTAACAACAGGTGCTTCTGGTACCTGTTCCCCCACTAGAGCTACTGGCGACTCCTCAGCTACTGCTGTGACAGGTGCTCTAGTCACGACACGTGCCCTTACTCGGCCTCTACCTCGGCCCCGACCTCTCGCAGCCCTAGCAGTATGTGTGGGTGCCTGCTCAGCTGACCCATTCGAACATGTCCTCACCATCTATGAGAGAATAGATATGCAAAGGCTCAAATCCAAAATTCAACAAATTCCGTATAACAAGAATGAAAGAAGTGAAAATTTCCTAACAGTTCCATAGTCTCTCGAAAATAAGTACATACATCTCTGTACCGATCCGCAAGACTCTACTAGACTCGTTCGTGACTCGTAGAATCTATGAACCCAGAGCTCTGATACCAACTTGTCACGACCCAAAATACCACCTTAGGTGTCGTGGTGGCACCTAGTCTCTAAGACTAGGTAAGCCGATTTCAATTACATTTCAAGCCATTTTTTTAAATAAGTAATCAAAAACTAACAACGGAAACAAATATAAAAATCTCCCAAGACTGGAAATACTAAGTCACGAACACTAACTAAATACATAGAATGATCTCAAGGATCGAATACTCAATACTGTTTGATTAAAAATTAACAGTACAATAAAATAAAAAGACTCCAAGGGACTGCGACGACCAAGCAGCTCTACCTTGAATCCTTACGATCCCGCTTTAACTCTGTCCAAGTCCGATATCTCCAATACCTGGCTCTGCACAAAAATGTACAGAAGTGTAGTATGAGTACACCACAGTCAGTACCCAGTAAGTACCAAGACTAATCTCAATGAAGTAGTGACGAGGTACAGTCAAGACACTCACTAGTCTATTAATCTGTGCAATATAGTATACAAAATAATAGAAAACAAATAACAATAATGGCAACACTAATCAACTAGTAATCTGCACGGTAGGACAACAAGAACACCATTAATATTGCTCAACAAATAATAAATACAAGTACACCCAATTAATTCAAGTCTTTCAAATATAAATCTTTCGCCTATAAACTTCTCAAATAATAATCTTTAAGATATAATACTATCCAATAAATGTATTTCGAATATACTCCCTTCAAATAAATATCTTTCAGATATAATTATTTCAAATAAATCTCTTTCAAATATAATTATTTCAAATAAATCTCTTTCGAATTTGATTCTTTCAAATAGATCTTTTTGAATAATAATCCTTCCAAATAAATATTTTGAATATAATTCTTTCAATTCAAAGTCACCATGTGACACCTCATTTCAAAATTATAAAATACGGGTCTCAGCCCACTTTCATAATTCCACGGCACCTCGCGCAAATTTCTCTATCACAACCGCACGGACAACTTACGTGCCAATATCATCATCATTTAGCCACGACACCTCGTGTCCTCATTTCTTATCATAACTGTACGAACAATTCACGTGCCAATATCATCATTATTTAGCCACGACACCTCGTGCCCTCATTTTATATCGCAACTGCACGGACAATTCACGTGCTAATATCATCATTATTTACTCACGGCACCTCGTGCCCACATTTCATATCATAATCCGCCTGGCAAAAACCACAGGCCCCCAATTTCAACATAAATCAGACTATTATCAATTTACCAACAACAAGACCAATTGCACAAGATATAAAAATAAACACAAGAAAAATCACAACATCACATAAAAATTACCAATGCAACAACTCCACATCATCGCATATCATCCCTAATAATAGCTATCCTTATCTCTCTTATAACCACCCTTATCACTCCTATAATAGCCTCACTTATCCCTCCGCCCTGACAATATCAATAGCCACCCTTATCACTCCGCCCAGACAATATCCCAACACACATAACAACGGTGAAATGCCACCCTTATACCCACATAATACCAACAGTGGAATGTCACCCTTATATCCTCAAAATGATAACTCAAATAACACAATAATTTACACGGAATATTATAACGGCAACGTAACAAAAACCAATTAACATCACAAATTGCCCAACGACCACAACCAAATTTCAAAGATATAACAGAATTAATTAATTTCACAACAAATAGCCCAAGGCTCAACACAATGCGTATTAAATCTCAAATCAACAACAGAGATGGAAAAATAACTCAGCATAGGACAACACCTTTTTTTATACAAATTTTATGTAAATATACTAACACTTATTCTTAAGCTTATTTAATTAATTATTTGTAGAGAAAAAATCCATAATGAATTTAAATTCTAAGAAATATCAAATCATCAGGCTCACGGAATTCATATTAATATACAAGTAAAAATCACATCAAACTGTCATTTAAAAAATAAATTCAACAAACACGAATTGAGGCATGGCAAATAGATGATTTAATAAATGCCAACAATTATCCAATTTACTTCACAATATGTCTAAGACTTTAATCTAATATATTTTGCACATATAAGCCCGAGTACGTACTCGTCACCTCGCTTACACGGCTTTTCACATTTGACAAATGGCACATAAGACTCGATGCCTAAGGGGTAATTCCCCCACTCGAGGTTAGGCAAGATACTTACCTTTTGAAGTTATGTCGATATTCCAAAATCGCCTTCTTGCTTGAATTGACCTCCAGACAGCTCAAATCTATCCAAATTAATTGTACAATTTCATTAAAATTCATCAAAAATAATCTTGGATAATAAAACGTCGACTTAAAAATTTATTCCAAAATTCATCAAAAGTCAATGCGGGGCCCGCTCCTCTAAACCCGACATAATTTTCATGAAATTCGAACACCCATTCCGATACGAGTTCAACCATACCAATTTTATCAAATTCCGATAAAAATTCGACCCCCAAATCTTAATTTTTTCGTTTTTGGAAGATTTTGCAAAAAATCTTGATTTATTCCATTTAAATCCAAATTAAACGATGAATATAATCATGAATTTATAAAATATAAACACCTTAGGGTATAAGACACTTACTTGAGTTGAAAGCGTGAAGAAATCCTCAAAATCGCCCAAGAACCGAGCTCCAAAAATTCCAAAATGAAATGGCAAAGTGACTGATTTTTGGTCCTTATGTTTCTACCCAGTTCTGCTTCTGCGAGCACAGTTCATGCTTATGCAGGCACTGTTCACGCTTCTACGAGCATTGTTCATGCTTCTGCGATCACTGTTCATGCTTCTGTGAAAAAAAACCAGCGAGATGTCTGCTTCGCTTCTGCGTTCTTACTTGCGCTTCTGCGATTGCGTAGGTGCGCAGAAATGTCCACTTATGCGAGTTCAAGCCAGCCTCTGTCCAGCTCCCTTTCTAGTCGCTTCCGATACGATTTTCGAACACCCATTCCGATACGAGTTCAATCATGCTAATTTTATCAAATTTCGATAACAACTCGACCCCCAAATCTTAAATTTTTCGTTTTTGAAAGATTTTGCAAAAATCTTGATTTCTTCCATTTAAATCCGAATTAAACGATGAATATAACCATGGATTTATTAAATATAAACACTTTCGGGTATAGGGCACTTACTTGAGTTGAAATCGTGAATAAATCCTCAAAATCGCCCAAGAACCGAGCTCCAAAAATTTCAAAATGAAATGGCAAAGTGACGGATTTTTTGTCCTTATGTTTCTGCCCAGTTCCGCTTCTGCGAGCACGGTTCACGCTTCTGCGGGCACTGTTCACGCTTCTTTGGGTACTGTTCACGCTTTTGCGAGCACAGTTCACGCTTTTGCGATCACTGTTCATGCTTCTGGTAAAAAAACCAGCAAGCTGCCAGCTTCGCTTCTGCGTTCTTACTTACGTCCAGCTTTCTGGTGGATATCGCTTCTGCGATGAAACTTCCTCAGAAGCGAAAGCATCAGCTGCTACCCAGAAATTCCAGCAGCTTTTCTTCAAGTCCGAATTGATCCGTTAACCTTCCGAAATCCACCCGAGGGCCTCGAAACCTCAACCAAATATACCAACGTGTCCCAAAATACAATACGAACTTAGTCGAGGCTTCAAACCATGTCAAACAACGCCAGAATTACTAATCACGCATCGAATCGAATTATGAGTTTTCAAATCTTTCAACTTTTATATTTTACGCCGAAACGTATCAAATCAATCCGGAATGACTTCAAATTTTACACACAAGTCATAAATGAAGAAATGGAGCTATTCAAATTTCCAGAATCGAAATCCGACCTCGTTATCAAAAATTCAAACTTCAATCGGACTTTCCAAAAATCCTAACAGCACAAACATGATGAGTGGATCCCAGAGTCAATCCATCATTCCTTGAGATTTCCCACCAGGTTGCATTCAGAAAGCATATCACACAACTCATCAATATCCTCGTGCTTTTCAACTATGTTTTCTTGACCCTTCTTCTTGTCTTTCTTTGGAGCACGACTATCTGCAGATTTGTGTCCAGCTTTCTCGCAGTTGTAGCAATTTCCTTTGAACCGCTTTTTGCTTGGGTTACTTTTTGGTCCAGAAGGCCTTTTTCTCTTTTTATTATTTTGTGGAGCATCCTCAATAATATTTGCACCCATTATTGTTGAGTTTCCACGACCTTTCTTTTCAACAGCTTTATTGTTCTCTTCGATCCTCAACCGAATAATGAGATCTTCGAGCGACATCTCCTTGCGTTTGTGTTTCAAGTAATTTTTGAAGTCTTTCCACAAAGGAGGCAACTTCTCAATCATCACTGCAACTTGGAATGCTTCATTGATGACACGACCTTCAATGAAAATTATATTAGTAATAACAATATAATTAATACTTTCGACAAAAGTATTACTTCGACTTATACCTTCAGCAAGGAGATCATGAATAATCACTTGCAATTTCTGGACTTGGGTAATAATAGACTTGCTATCTACCATTTTCTAGTCCAAAAATTTTGCGGCGACAAATTTCTTCAACCCGACATCCTAAGTTTTGTATTTCTTTTCAAGAGTAATCCACAATTTTTTGACGTCTCTATATTACTATAGACGTTAAATAGATCATCCTCCAGTCTGCTAAGAATATAATTCTTGCACAAAAAATTCGAATGCTTCTATGCCTCAGTCACGAGGAAGCATTCATTTCTGGAGTTTCGCTAGGAAGAACAGGAACATCTTCCTTAATGAACTTCTGTAGACTTAAAGTCGTCAAGTAGAAGAACATCTTCTGTTGCCACCGCTTGAAATTGATCCCGAAATATTTTTCGGGCTTTTCTGCCGGTGCCGGTGTTGTTCGGTTTGTCGATGCATTGGCAATCACCATAAGAACAGACTGGTTTCTGTTCTCATTCGTCATTTCTATAAAATAGAATGACACAAACAAATGTTTAATATAAGGTGAAGTTATTATATCTTCAAACCGAATAAAACTAGAGTAGAAAATCACGTAGATTTTAATCTCTAATGGAGTAGAAAATCGCTAGGATTTTAATCTCCAAATGACAGATAATAAAATAAACAGAATATACATTAAAGTAAACAATTGGAGTAGAAAACCACGAAGGCTTTAATCTCCAAAATGGGAGTAGAAAACCACACAAGTTTTAGTCTCTAGAACAATATATATAATATAAATACAGAATATAGTTAAGTTCCGTAAGCTTGTTGATGTCGTGCTATAATTCCATATATTTTGACGTTATTTACCTTACTTGCTTGTTGTTTGGATGCTAATTTGTGCAACAATTTACGCTTAATAGAGCTTCTTTCACGTGTAGGAATGCTTGGACATGAATTAGAGAAAAGTTACACGAAATGGTACCTCAGAGCTAAAAAAAGGAGCAATAAAAGAAGAAGTGCAAGGCAACAAAACAACAGTGCCATAGACAGTGCAAGGCATTGTCCATGTCATTCTTATTGTCGCCCCAGACAGTGCCTTGCGCCGTAACAATGGCGCCATAGACAGTGCCTTGCGCCGACGATGCCATCCGAGCAAATTTTAATTCCTCATTAGATTTGGACATGTAGAATTCGGCCCCTACCCTATAAATACCCCTTAAAGTTAGTTTTCTGTGGGTTAGACATCATTAGAGAGGGAATCGACCTAAGGAGGCAAGAACACACAAGGAGCAAGGCGGAGAATTCTTCTACGAGTTTTTTACTTTCTTCTTCCTATTTTCATTATTGGTTATGAATTCTAGTATTGTAGTTTTGCATACTATTATGAATAGCTAATTTGTTGTCTAGGGTTTTGATGAAATCTTTTGTAGGATGAATTCTTGATACGTTTTGATATATTTGAGTCTTTGAATTTTTCTATTTGTTCAACTATGTGCTTATTTTAGTTAACTAAAGATCTCTCAATTAACGATGCCTATTTATTATGTATTGCTTGAAAAAGAGTACATATTTAGGTGGTTGTTGAACAACGTCACTCCTAACGTATATGATAGATCAATACGGCGGGTTTAAAAGCGAGATTAGAGATAACGAAGCTTTGACGTGATCATAATGAGCGGTAAAAAAATACGAGCTAGCGTAATTCGAGAGAATATGACTAGTACATTGTTGTAGTTGCTCGAGAGAGAATTACGATAAGTCGAGTACTCATTATCAGTAGAGGATACTTAGGCGATATTATAGGAGACGTAGCGAGAAGAATTCCGACAATTGGGGAAATCATAACTCTAGGCCTCATTAATCTTGTCCCCAAAACCTTAGTATCTTTAGTTGTTAATTTACTATTTTAATTTGCTTGTTAATTAGTAAGAAAATAAAATCTTGATATTTATAAATTAGGAGTTGTTCGAGCCTGTATTCTTAGTGATACTTAACAGTTACAACAAAACCTTAGTTCTCTGTGGGATATGACTTCGAACTTTTAGATCGGATTATATTTGCAGCGACCGCTTATCTTTTTTAGGACTAGAGTTGGGCATGATCACTTGTTAGTAATATGTATTTGTAAAGTAATTCTGGAAATAAAATAACATAAAACCAGAAATAGAAGAAACAGAATTTAATCTGAGTCCACTGAATTCACGGTGTTTCCTTAAGAAACTTAATCCTCTCCTAATACCCGAGGTTGTGGATTATTTTCTCCCAGGATAGAACGGATTACACACTGGTGTAGCGGTACTTCAAACCCCAGTATTTCAGCGAACATAATGATCGGTAACAAACACACTTATTGTTGCTTTCTTTTAGTTAAAACAATCCAGAAGAAAGAAGGAGAATTCAGAATTTTGTAAGGAAAATTTGAGAGAATGGCCTGGTATTATAACCAATAGGTTGGATTCAAACGAAGAGATGCAACTCTTCAGGATGATTGTTCGCGTAAAAATGGCCATTACGTAAATGGCTATTTACGCAAAATCAAACGGGAAGATTCGAAGCCGAAGCCGAGCGAGCGACGATGATGGCGTGAGGTTTGCCTTCTTCTCAACTCTTTAAGAGCTAGAAGAAGAGTAATTATATATCAAAACTCTTTTCTTCTTCCAATATGGGACAATGTCCCTTTGTCAAATAGAAAAATTCAAATATTTTATTTTCCCTTCCATTTCCCATTCACTCCATTTTAAGCTAAACCAAACTTAAACCCAACAATAGCAACATGATTTTTATCATAAACATGTATTAGGTCAATAACTACTTAAAATAATCTACATTATTAAATGCAATAAGATTGATAAAAGGTCGGTTATTAGGTCATTACCTATTAAAATAAAACTAGTGGCTTAATTGGATTTAACGTGGAATATTGCTAGTGCAACGGGGTCAATTGATATTTTGGCTCTTTACAAACTTATTTTTAGTTTTATGACTCTACCTCTTTTTTTACACATGAGAGATTTATTTTTACACATAAGAGATCTGTCTTTTACAAATAAAAGATCTAAAAAGATCATTTTCTTAAATTTAAAATTGTGAAGGGGCATGATGTACAAATACCACAGTGGCAACGTTGATTGCATTGAGAAAATTCTTTTTGATTTTTACTTATACTACTGCTTCATTTCAACGCTTTGTCACATCTATATTTGAAATATCGAGAATTTTTTGAAGAAAATTGAAGGAACTTTTCGGTATTAATTTCCTAAACTGAATATTCACAGCTTTTTAGTTTTTTCATAAGCATGTTAAAGTGAAAGTTGTATGAAAAATTTGTTGCTCGTCTGTTGGACCAAATTTTTAAACTTGGTTTATTTTAAAAAGTACTTTTTATCAAGTGGAGTTTGAGGAAAGATAATTTCGAATAATAATAATTTCTGTTCAGTTAGATTATTTGAGAAATGCTTTTGTTTGTAATATAAAAAATTATTTGGCCAATTTTTTCAAAAAACAATTTTGAGTGCAAACTACGAAACCCGTAAAGATTGGGAGAAATTCAAAAATAACCAGATTTACAAGTAGTAATTGAAAAATAGCCACAGTTTCAAAAGTAATCGAAATTTAGCCACTTTTCATTTAAAGATAAATCTGAACGAAAACACTGTTCAAAATCCGAAAAATATTCCAGCATAATATACTGGAGTTCCAGTATAATATACTGGTCCAACATAATATGCCGGAAGTTCATACACAAGTGCTCCAATCTCCAGTATATTATGCTGGAACTTTCCGCTTGTTGGAGTTCCAACATAATATGTTGGAAGTTCATACACATGTGCATCAATCTCTAGTATATTATACTGGACCGGTCCGTATTGCAGAAAAATAGTGGCTATTTTTTAATGACTTTACAAACGCTGATTATTTTTAATTTACCAGCCCGAAAATTGGCTAGCCCGTGCTATTTTTACGAAAAGATTATACTTTACAATTAGCTAGTATTAATTCAAAATGTAAATGACTTGAAATATTAATTCGAGACACGTCAATTAAGTTCTACAATTTCATTTAATTAAAATGTAAAAAATGAAATTATTAACTAAAGAAATAGTTGGTTTATGAGACCTTGGTCATTGGATGTGCTATCGATATTGCATGAAGTTAGTTTTTGTGTGTACTCTGGGGATAGTTAGGTGAATCTTTGGTAAGCATAATTTTGTCCAGAAAAATAATTAAAATCAGCTTCTATTTTTGCTACTAAAGAGAAGCTAGTTTCTTTAGCTTCTCCGCAGCATAAATGATTTTATTCAATTATTTAAAAGTACTTTTTTAAACCTTTTCCAAACACCATATGATCTTTAAAACAAAAACTAAACATTTTTTTTTTTCCAAAAAATTAAGCACTTTAGTTTTTAAAATTCTTGTCAAGCACAAAGCAACTATCATTGCGATAAGGGTCGTGGTGAAATAGATAATATTTTTTTTAAATAGAATTTTCTGGTTCGAGCACTAAGAATAAGAAAATAACGACAAACGCTTCCCTATTTAATGGATTTTTCTGCGACACGAATCTGAATTAGTCGAACCATAATTAAAATACCGATCACCGATAAAAAAAAAAAGGATAGTTCGGTGCACACCCATGCTTATGCAGGATTGGGGTAAGGACCGTACTCCAAAGGTTATGATGTAAACAAAGTGACAAACTACTCTAATATAAGTATTAGTGACTACTTTCACGCTTCGGCACAAAAATAACTTTATCTCGGGAGAAATCAGAAAAGAAAAATAAGGATAAAAAGGACAGGTAATTTAAGAAGAATATTCCGATTTAAAACCAATTGTCTAAAAAGCTAATCATGTGGTTATGTATTCGATGCAACCGACTATTCTTTGTATCGTTGCTAAACTATGTTAACAGTTGTACCTCTCGTTGCTCCAATCAATGCTCACATCTTTGTAGATTTGAACCTTTAAAAACTCCATCCCCATTTTACAAATTCCAGCTCAAACACACAACGCACACATTTCTTGTCGTTTAATAGACCTTTCCTCATATCCAATCAAAACGCACCACGTTAAACTTTTCCATTCTCTACATAAAGCGCGTGATCATCCGCCCCAAACTCTCTTCGTTTCGAACAATTTGCTTAGCGCACGCAGCACAAAGTGCGCAGAATAGCCAATTGGTAACCCCTTTCTATCTCTCTGTGAAAAATCATTAGATTCATTCCGTAGATTTTGATCTGCTTTTTGTTGCGAAGTAATTGAGTTTTTGTGTTATTAATTTGATCATTTTCTGTGCTTCCAGAGGTGTGTGTGTGTGTAATATCATATACGAATTGATTGTTCAATGGCCGCACCACCGGCAAGGGCTAGAGCGGACTATGATTACCTCATAAAGCTTCTTTTGATCGGGGATAGTGGTCAGTAATCTAACACATTTTCCTCATTTTCCTTTCTATTCCTTTTTCACAGATCACAAATTTTGTGTTTTTAATTTATTTTTTTTGGATATTAGCATTAGATTTGGAAGTTCTATAATTGTCGGATCTGTGGCTGCATTTTTAGGATCCGTTAGTTGACTTCTGTGCGGATCTAGCCTCTGCTCAGAAAATGTATTTTTTTTTACGATTTGGTTTTGACGTGTACAGATTTTTTTGATTTGTCTAGATTTGCTTCATTTAATGACTTTGCATGTTAATTAGCTAGCAAGTTTGTTATATTTGCCCCTGTAACATGATTGGGATTTTAAAATATTCCGTTCGAATTTACGTGACACCCTTCCTTTTTAGTCTGTCGGCAAAAATATTAATGCTTTTTATATTTGTAAACAGTTTAACTTTGTATTTCCAAATCTACCTATGATTTATAGCGACGTAGATATCTATGGCTTGTTTTACGCAGCAAGTTCTGTCTTTATCTAGGCTTTTCTTGCAGCAAAGTCAAGAGGCGGAGCCAGAATTTGAAGCTTATGGTTTCGAATTAAAGTTGCTGGTTTCTAAATTAATAAGTTATACATATTTAATGAATTTTGTAAAATAAATACAGGGTTTGAACCAAAGTTAATGAACCCGTAACTCGCTCACTAGCTCCGCCCCAGACCAAAGTTGTGAAATAACTCTATAAACAGCTTAATGATGTCTCTGAGGAGGATTATTCTTAGGCATGTAGGCAGCATGCATAATAAAAGCAGGAAGAACATTTGTCATCAGTTACTGTTTCTTTGATTAATGGAGAGAATGTTGCATTGTCTGCGTATCTTGTCACTGTTTATACTTGTCAGCTTAAGTTGGTTGCAATCATTTTGATAATGCTAGCCATATGGTTGTTTTGGGGTCAATCATAGGACCAGTAGCAGCATCTGGATGTGTCAAAATCTGATATGTGGGCCTTTGAGCTCAAGGAGATGTAATCTTGCTATTTACTAAGATTCTCAACGAATTCTGATTAGCTCAATTGCTCAGAGATAATCTGCGTCACCAGCAAATGTATTCTGAAAAAGTATCAGACATTACCATATTGCTTTCTCTATTGTATCCATATAGTAACCACTAAATATGAGTTTCAGATTTTATATTGGTGAACATGATTCTGAAGAACGACAGAATACTGTGGCCAAATTTGTTCGGTTGCATGTTCTATTTGTTCTGTGCTCATTAGGAGTAGATGAATATTTTCCCCGGGTCCTTTGTGATAAGGGGGGTTCCTTTATTCTCTTCTCTCCAATAGGAAAAAAAAGTCCTTTTTTGAGAAAGTAAAAAAAGAAAGAAAAAGAGTCCTTTATTCACCTTTTTGGGTTTTCGCCTTTGTCCATACAATTTCTATTTTTTCTGCTTTACCGGTGGTTTGCAAGGTGGAGGTTACCATGATGACTGTTTTTGCCTAAAGTTTAGGTAGCATGGAAACTTCCATATTACCTCTTCTTTAGTGTATTAGGTAGGATCTTCTGTATGGTATTTTTCTCCTTTTCTTTAGCGTATCTCTTAAAGCTAGGTGAGATCTGCAAACTTATTTTGGTCTCCTTTTCTCTGGAAGTTCTGAGCTTCTTATTCTGCATCTTCTTCATTGTACCTGGAGGTTATGTAATGTATTTGCATCACTTTAAAAAAATGATGGTGGATTTTTTTATGACCAATTGTTTCTATGTGCACGCTGCAGGTGTTGGTAAGAGTTGCCTTCTTTTACGTTTCTCTGATGGTTCCTTCACCACAAGCTTTATCACAACCATTGGGTGAGTTCTCTCATAGTTACACTTCTGTGGTAATTGCTTCCGAACTCTCCTGAGAATTATATACCTGGTTACACTTCTGTGTACAGTTGCTTCTCAATGCTTATATCTATTTTATTCTTGTCAGAATTGACTTTAAAATTCGGACCATTGAGCTTGATGGAAAAAGGATCAAGCTTCAGATATGGGATACAGCTGGTCAGGAACGGTTTCGGACTATCACTACTGGTATGTTGTTATGATTGTTTATTGATAAAAGTTCTTCTGTTGTTTCATCAAGGTTATTAAAGGATTCTGGTATAAAAGGTCGTCATAACTGGGAGAAGTTCTCTCCGTTTTTGTTTACTTAATTGAACCTTCTTTGCATTCGGTCTTGTGATGTTTTTCTCCCCCTTTTGTTTCCTCCCTATATTTCCATGTGACTTTATCTCTTGGGCCCCTAAGAAGAGAGTCGATTACAATTGATCTTCTGTATCGTATTATTTTGCAAAGTTGAATTAAGCTTGTGAATGCTTGTCCTTATACCTATTTCTCATCTTCATTAATAAGTTGCTCTTCGTATTACAATGGAAATATGATCTTCTTTAGTATAGATCCCTGCGTTTTATTTACCTGTGAACTTATTGCTTCTTTTTCTGATTACAAATTTT
Organism: Nicotiana tomentosiformis; assembly: GCF_000390325.3. Classification (NCBI taxonomy): domain Eukaryota; kingdom Viridiplantae; phylum Streptophyta; class Magnoliopsida; order Solanales; family Solanaceae; genus Nicotiana; species Nicotiana tomentosiformis. The sequence goes on from NC_090822.1 coordinate 115,478,485, forward strand.
TCCAGCTTACTATCGTGGAGCCATGGGTATATTGTTGGTGTATGATGTTACTGACGAATCCTCCTTTAACAGTAAGGTTCTTTGTCCTGATACTCCTATAATCTGAGATGTAGTTCATATGTGAACTTCAACCTCTTTTACAACTTTGATGAATCTGCTACATTATTCCATATCTTGATCTGTTTTCTGCATTAAAGCTCTTATAATTGCTGTGTCAGTCCATATCTTTAATTGTTTTCTGCATTATCCCCAGTCCCTGACTAAAAGTCCCTTCTTTTCCTTTCTTTACTTCTCTTTTTCCTCCTTTTGGATGGGTTGTGACTGTTTGATCCTATCTGCAGACATTAGGAACTGGATTCGTAACATTGAGCAGCATGCCTCAGACAATGTCAACAAAATACTTGTAGGGAACAAGGCCGACATGGATGAAAGCAAGAGGGTAGGTTCTCGTTTGGGCTGATTCTTTATCTATAATTTTTCCTGTGGCTTGACACAATATCCCCAAATTAGGAAAGAAGAAGAGAGAAGTGGATAGAAATAGACGTAGTTTGGTGGTTTGTGTTTCAATGAAGATCTAATATTTGGTCAAAATGAACCTTTTTGTAGGCTGTTCCTACTTCTAAGGGACAAGCACTTGCAGATGAGTATGGGATTAAGTTTTTTGAAACTGTAAGTATGGTTCGACAACCTAGAAAGAAATGCTGGTAAGTTCGCCTGTACTAAGTCTTTACTGTTTCATTGCAGAGTGCAAAGACAAATCTTAACGTGGAACAAGTTTTCTTCTCAATAGCAAGAGATATAAAGCAAAGGCTAGCAGACACAGACTCGAAGGCTGAGGTGAATAACTTAACTAGTTTGGTAAATTCTTAAGGAACAAAGACGAGAAACAGATATCCTTTATATTTTTCTTTCCAAGTATTGAACTCATTAGTTGACGTTGCAGCCTTCGACGCTCAAGATTAATCAACCAGATGCAGGAGCTGGAGCTAGTCAAACTGCCCAGAAATCTGCTTGCTGTGGTTCGTAAAATTGGTATGATATTACAGGTGCAGCTGCGCTTGCTGAGCTCTAAACAACCAAGAAAAGCTTAAGTTGAAGGCAATATCGTTGGGGATTGTAATATCTTTATTGGTCATTCTTTTGAGATTTAACGTGTGAATTGAAAGATAGGTTGACTATTATTTGAGAAGGCAAATTTGTTGCTAACACCTTTCCATTAGCTCTCAAGGATATTTGTAACCTAGCTGTTTCTGAATCTTATGTGTACGCAAATACAACTTTTATGATGACTACCTGGATCTTGCTTACTTGTAGAAAGCGTGGTTGATTTGTTGCTAGGGTAGGGCTTTTCCATTATGTGATTATTGAAGTAATTTTGGATTAATGAAGGTGCTTACAAAGAAAAGCAAATGAATTAAAGCATTGTGTTTGGGTGGGAATCGACTCCGTTTATTTTAGTCAATCGATGTTTCTCTGAGAAGCCAATTTCTCAAAGACACAAACAAGAAACATCAAAACTAGGTAACTAACACCCATACTTGAAGCATCTACGAAAATAGAAACTCTCACCATCTGCAGTTTCCATTTCAACTATTATCACAGCCACAAATGCTTAATAAGAAGCCACTTTTCAAAATTACTACTTGGACCATGTGAAAGACCATCCTTGTATTTGTCAATTGATAAATATAAACGGCATTAAATTTTGTGATTGTCTCCTAAAGTTTAAGCCGAGGTCTACAACATGGTGTGACTTTTATTTAGTATAGATCAGCAACACACCCCTCCCATCAGCCTGATTTTTCTTTTTTGGGTCAATCATGGGAAAAATATTTTATTTATCCGTGACAGTAAAACTTGAACCCAAATGTGTACTGTTATCATCTCATATAAACATTTAAATTGATTTTTTTTTTTTTTTTAGGTTTGCGACAGAAGGGTATGGGATTTTGTGTCATTATTATGGTGTTTCAACCCTTTTCTGATGTGAAGGAGTGACCCTGAAATTGCCAATGCTGGACTATTAACTATTTTATGATTAAGATTATATATTTGTTTGTTTTATGATTTACGTTTATTAATCCTTGATTTCCCTATAAATAATAAAGGTACAATTCCTTAAACAAAAAATATACTTTAAAAAGTGATAACTGAAAGTGCTGGATAATTAGTTCTGGTGTATTTTCACTTTCCTACTATTATGATTTTCCACGATCCTTATGTACGCAATCTCTTTTTCCATTTTTTATTTATCTATATCTACATTCTATATTATATTAAAAGTACGAAGGTCCTTAGCTAAATGTCGTTCGTCTTTTTTACTCTTTAAAAATATAGTTCACACTATACAAAGTAGTCATTTAATTAATATCAAGGACTTTAAAATTAACTAAAAATTTAATTATTCAATGTTTCCTTATTAGAATTATACAATATATTAAATTTGTAAAAGGAAAGTAAAAGGAATCTTTCGACCCCTTTGAACTCTTATTCGGTTTAGGAGTTTTTTGTTTTTGTAACGACCCGACCGGTCGTTTTGAGTTTCAGCGCGTCGTTCGGCGGTTTGAGGTCTTGAGTAGCTTCACTTCAGGTATTATGACTTGTGCGCGTGGTCGAAATTGAATTTCGGGAAGTTCAGAGTTGATTTGGAAAGAAAATTCTAATTTCGATAACCTTAAGTTGGAAGAATTGGCTAAGGTTTGATTTTTGAGTAAATGACCTCAGAATCGGGATTGCAAGGTTCTAACAGGTTCGTATGATGATTTTGGACTTGGGCGTATGTTCAGATCGGGTTTTGGATGACCTAGGAGCGTTTCAGCGCCTATTGTGGAAGTTGGCATTTTGGAAGAATTTCGTAAATTTGGGTTGGAGTGCATTTCAATGCTATCGATATCCGTTTGAGATTCTGAGTCTGGGAATAACTCCGTATGGTGATTCTGGTATTAGGAGCGCATCCAGATGTGGATTTGAAAGTCCGTAGGTCATTTCGGGGTCATTTGGCAAAAGTTAGAAATTTGAAGGTTTTTGGAGAGTTTGACCGGGAGTGAACTTTTTGATATCGGGGTTGGATTCCGATTCCGGAAGTTGGAATAGGTCCGTAATGTTAATTATGACTTGTGTGCAAAATTTGATGTCAATCAGACGTGATTTGATAGGTTTCGGCATCGAAGGTAGAAGTTTGAAGCTTCAAAGTTCATTAGGTTTGAATTGGAGGGCGATTCGTAGTTTCGATGTTGTTTGATGTGATTTGAAGGCTCGACTGAGTTCGTAATGTATTTTGGGACGTGTTGGTATAATTGGTTGAGGTCCCGAAGGTCTCGGTAGAATCCGGATGGTAAACGGATCGAGTTGGGACTTGGAAGAAGGGCTGAGGGCAGCTGTCATCTGGTGTAACCGCACCTGCGAGGTTTTGGCCGCAATCACGACCCCAAATTCCCTCCTTAGGATGTCGTGATGGAACCTAGTCTCTAAGACCAGGTAAACCTATCAATGCAGAATAACAATAGAAATATGAAATAAATAAGTCTGCAATTCAGATAATTACAACTCCAGAAACCCGGTAGAAATAAGTCACAAGCTTCTAAGAATTTATCCTCAATGTCTCTATATTATGTCATAGTCTAAAGAAAATAAGGAAGCAACATAATAAGGGTAGAAGGGGACTCCAGAGTCTGCAGACGCTGGCAGATATACCTCGAAGTCTCCGTACACAGGTAGCTCACAGATGTCTGGACCGGTAGGATGTACCTGGATCTGCACAAAAAGATATGCAGAAGCGTAGTATGAGTACACCACAGAGGTACCCAGTAAATGCCAAGCCTAACCCCGGTAGAGTAGTGACGAGGTCAGGTTAGGCCCTACTGGAATAATAAAAGACATGGTGAAATGTATAATAATATAATAAAAATAAAATGACAATGGAAATGAATCAAGTAAATAGTATGTCACCATTTAACTACACAGAATAAGGGCAAATAATACCTCGCGGAAACAAAACAAAAATTTTCAACTTTAAAAAAATCACAACAATAATCAAAGGCAACTGCGGCCATAAATAAATATCAACAAGGGCACTCCCGAGGTACCGCCTTGTAGTCCCAAATCATAAATAAATTCACAATATCTCATTTCCTTATATCACCGCGGGAGTCTTCACAATTTATTTTAAAGAAAATATTTTTTTCCGAAATAGCATCCCGTATTTTAGCCACCCTTATCACACCGCATGCGTTTCAACACCCAGACCTTATACCACCACATGCGTATCAATATCACAATATATCACAATTTGTACTTCAAGTGCCCAAATATTTTAATTTTCCAAAATAAATAACATCAACAATATTTTCCACAACAGGGTGCTCACGGCTCAATCACAATGAATACAAAATCTCACAAAATATTCGGGAATAAATAACTCAGCAAAAATAATATTTCAAAATTTTTAATACATTGCCTCAGTACCAAATTTAAAATATCAAATACTTCATATTAATAATATTTAAATTAAAAAAATTTCCACCTTCAAATAATGCACAGAATAAAAGAAACAAAGTTTCAACTAAACAGGTAAAACAATTAGCAGGAAAATATCAAGCAAATTTAAAGTATAAAAAATCAAATCAATGATGAAGAATACAACAAGATAAAATAATTTAATTAATATGCAACAGTGATCTACACAATTTAAAAACATAATCTTTCACATTTAGTGTCACGACCCCAAATTCCCTGCGTAGGAGGTCGTGATGGCACCTAGTCTCTAAGACTAGGTAAGCTTATCAATGGAAAATAATCATAAATATCTGAAATAAATAAACTACAATTCAAATAATTACAACTCCCAAAACCCGGTAGAAATAAGTCACAAGCTTCTAAAAGTTTATTCTCAATGTCTCTATATATCAAGGTCTAAAGAAAAATAAGGAAGCAACATAAAAATGATAGAAGGGGACTCCGGAGTCTGCAGACGCTGACAGATATACCTCGAAGTCTCCGTGCGCAGGTAACTCACTGACGTCTAGACTGGAAAGATGTACCTGGATATGCACAAAAAAGATATGCAGAAGCGTAGTATGAGTACACCACAACGGTACCCAGTAAGTGCTAAGCCTAACCTCGGTAGAGTAGTGACGAGGTCAGGTCAGGCCCTACTGGAGAATAAATAATGACATGAAAAAATGTTTAAACAATTTAATAAGATAAAATGACAATGAAAATGAATCAAGTAGTATGTCACATTTAATTACACCAAGTAATGGCAAATAAATACCTCGTGGAAGCAAAACGAAATTTCTTTTCAACTTTAAGAAAAATCACAATAAAAATCAGAGGCAACTACGGCCATAAGTCAATATCAACAAGGGCACTACCGAGGTACCGCCTTGTAGTCCCAAATCAAAAATAAATTCACAATATCTCATTTCTTTATCTCACCGCGGGAGCCTTGACAATTTATTTTAAAGAAAATATTTTTTCCGAAATAGCATCCCGCGTTTTAGCCATCCTTATCACACCGCATGACTTCTAGTAGTTCCCCCTACTAGCCACACGTATCAAGCCACCCTTATCTCATCGCATGCGTTTCAATACCCAGACCTTATACCACCGCATGCGTATCAATATTACAATATATCACAATTTGCACCTCAGGTGCTCAAATAATTTAACTTGCCAAAATAATTCAACAACAATATTTTTCCACAATAAAGAGCTCACGACTCATGTCAAAATAATTCAACAATAATATTTCAAAACCTTTAATAAGTTGCTTCAATATCAAGTTTAAAAATGTCAAATACTTCATATTAATAATATTTAATTTAAAGAAAATCAACCTTCAAATAATGCACAGAATAAAAGAAACCAAGTTCCAACTAAATAGCTAAAACAATTAGCAGGAAAATGTCAAGCAAATTTAAAATATAAACATTAAATCAATAATGAAGAATATAACAAAATAAAATAATTTAATTAATGCGCAACAGTGATCTACACAATTTAAAACATAATCTTTCACATTTAGCCCGTGTACACACTCGTCACCTCGTGTATACGACTTTCCACACATTACAATTATCAATCCTAGGGGGAATTTCCCCCACACAAGGTTAGACAAGTCACTTACCTCGACTTGCTCCAATTTAACCAAGTAGTATGCTTTTCCTCGATTTTTCGATTTCGGTCGACTCGTATCTAGTCATAATTAATTCGATACAGTCAACAAAAACTATAGAATTAATTATGTAAGAAAATACTACATTTTTCAATAAAAATTCGAAATTAACTAAAAAAATGGCCCGTGGGGCCCACGTCTCGGAATCCGGCAAAAGTTACGAAACATGAATGCCCATTCAACCACGAGTCTAACCATATCAAAATGACTAAAATCCAATAACAGTTCGACCCTCAAATCTATCCAAGAGGGTTTTCAAATTTTTCCAACTTAAATAACCAATTAAATGTTAAAAACAGTGATAGATTCGGGTAATGTAACAAAGATTGAATTAAGAATGCTTACTCCAATGTTTTCTCTGAAAATCTCTCAAAAATCGCCTCAATCCGAGCTCCAATTCATTAAAAATGGAATTCGTCCCATTTTCAGAACTTAAACATTCTGCCCAGGCTTTTACTCATCGCGATCGCGAACATCCACACGTGATCGCGAAGCACAAATTGCCACTGCCCAAATTAATTCTACACGATCGCGTATATCCTCACGCGATCGCAGAGCACAGAATTCCCAGCTCTACGCGATCGCAGTCCTCTTCACGCGTTCGCGAGTCACAAGGTCTCAAAGCTACGTGATCGCATCCCGCTTCACGCGATCGGGAAGCACAAAACTTAGCAGCCCTTAATTAACCTTACGCGATCGCAAACAATGCCACGCGATCGCGATGTACAACTTGCCAAACCTACGCGATCACGGTTGACCTCACGCGATCATGAAGAACAAAGTTAACACTGCCTCAACTAAGCCTACGCGATCGCGTCCCAATCTTCGCGATCGCGAAGAAGGTTTAAAATACCAAAAATTAGCAACTACCACCAAAATGAAGGAAAATTCTCCGAATACCATCCGAAACATGCCCGACCCCTCGGGACCTCAACCAAATATACCAACAAGTCCTAAAATATCATATGGACTTAGTCGAGTCTTCAAATCACATCCAACAACACTAAAAACACGAATCACATATAGATTCAAGCCTAATGAACTTTGAAACTTTCAATTTCTACAAACAACACCGGAACCTATCAAATCAAGTCCGATTGACCTCAAATTTTGTACGCAAGTCATAAATGACATAACGGAGCTATGAAAATTTTCAGAAATTGATTCCGACCCCGATATCAAAAAGTCAACTTCCCGGTCAAACTTCCAAACTTTAAATGCCTATTTTAGCCATTTCAAGCCTAATTTCACTATGAACTTCCAAATAAAATTTCGAACACGCTCTTAAGTCCAAAATTACCATACAGAGCTGTTGGAATCATCAAAATTCTATTCCATGGTCGTTTGTACATAATTCGACTTCCGGTCACTATTTGAACTTAAACTTTTAATTTCTCATCAAAATTCCATATCTCGGACTAGGGACCTCGGAATTTGATTTCGGGCATACGCCCAAGTCCCAAATCACGATACGGACCTACCGGAACTGTCAAAACACTGATTCGAGTCCGTTTGCTCAAAATGTTGACCAAAGTCAACTCAGTTGAGTTTTAAAGCTCCAATTCACATTAATCCATTTTTTCACATAAAAACTTCCCGGAAAATTTTACGGACTGTGCACGCTTATCGAGAAATGATAAATAGTATTTTTTGAGGTCTTAGGATATAGAATTAATTATTAACTTTAAAGATGATATTTTGGGTCATCACATTTAGCCCGAGTACATACTCGTCACCTCGTGTACACGACTTTCAACACATTACAATTATCACGTCATTACCAATCATAGGGGAAATTCCCTCCACACAAGGTTAGACAAGTCACTTACCTCAAACCACGCTCAATCAGTCAAGTAGAATGCCTTTTCCTCGATTTTTCGACTCCAATCGGCTCGAATCTAGTCATAATTAATTCGATTCAATCAATGCAAATTATAGGAATAAATTCCATAAAAAAATATAAGTTTCCCATAAAAATCTAAAATTTCACCCAAATATCGACAGTGGGGCCCACATTTCGGAACCCGACAAAAGTTTTGAAATATGAACGCTCGTCCAACCACGATTCCAAGCATACAAATTTTACCAAATTCCGACATCAACTCGACCTCCAAATCCTCAATTAAAGTCTATAAAAATTTCTACCATTTTCAATCCAATACATATATTTAGGGATAAAAACAATAATGAATTCGGGTATTTTAACCAAAATTGAGTTAAGAACACTTATCCCATTATTTTCCTTGAAAATCTCTAAAATATCGCCTCTTCCCGAGTTCCAATTCGTCAAAAATGGAAACATTCTGTCCAGGTTCGCATTTGCGGACAAAATTTTTGCATTTGCGAATGAACAGTACATCCCATAAACAGTGTTCGCAATTGCGACAAATTGTTCGCAATTGCGAGTGAACAATGTTTTCGCAATTGCGATAAATGGTTCGCAATTGCGAATGAACAATACCTCACCAGAAACCAGCAAACTCAAACTTCTACGAAATGATTCGAAATCACCCTGAAATTCATACGGAACTTTCCGGACACAAAACCATATATGAATTTCAATCATAAAATATGCTACAGACCTGCTCGCATACTGAAAACACTGAAAAGAGATTGTCTTGACCCGATATCGACCATGGTTAAACTCCCAAATGTCTTAACTTTACTAGTCTCTCAACCAATGATCTAAACATACAACCAAGCCCCTCGGGACCCGTCAAATCATACCAACAAATCCTAAAACATCATACGAACTTAGTTGAAACCTCAAATCATACAAAACAACGCTAAAACCATGGATCACAATGCTAAATCCACGGATCATACCCCAATTCAAGATTAAGGAACTTAAGAATTTCCAACTTCTACATTCGATGCCGAAACCTATCAAATCAAGTCAGATTGACGTCAAATTTCGCACACAAGTCATAAATGACATAACGAAACTATAAAAATTTTCAGAACTGGATTCCGACCCTGATATCAAAAAGTCAACCCCCGGTCAAACTTCCCAAAAATTCAACTTTCGCCAATTCAAGCCTAATTCTACTATGGACTTCCAAATAATTTTTTCGGGCATGCTTCTAAGTACAAAATTATCCTACGGAGCTATTTGAATCATTAAAATTCTATTCCGGGGTTGTTTACCCATAAGTCGACATCCCGTCACTAATTTAACTTAAACTTTAAACCTTGGAACTAATATCCCAATTCATTCCAAAACCTTACCGGACCCGAACTAACCACCCCGGCAAGTCACATAACAATTATAAAGCATAAATTGAGCAGTAAATGGGGGAACTGGGTTGTAATACTCAAAAGACCGGCCGAGTCGTTATAGGTGCGGAGGGCGCAGAAGCGACATAGGATCTGCAGAAGCGGAGCAGGTCGCCCAGGTGAAGGACCGCAGATGCAGAGTTTTGGCCGCATATCTGGGCAAGCGCAGAAGTGAAGGGTTGAGCACAGACGCGGAAGAAGGTATAGAGGCAGAAGGGGTCTCGAACCTACGAAGCCGCATGTGCGGAAATGGCGCTGGGCAGAATAGTTTTAAGAGCAAGATTTGGCTTTTCTTCTCTCATTTCTCACTTGGTTGGGGCGATATTTGTAATGACCCGGCCAGTCATTTTGAGCATTACAGTTCCGTTCCCCCATTAACTACTCTGTTTGTGCTTTATAACTGTTGTATGACTTATCAGGTTAGTTAGTTCGGGTCCGGAGAGAATTCAAAGTGAAATGAGATACTTAGTCTCTTAAATGGAAAGCTTAAGTTGGAAAAGTCGACCGGATGTTATGTAAATGACATAGGATTCAAATTCGGATGATTTTAGTAGCTCCGTATGGTGATTTTGGTTTTAGGAGCGTGTCCGAAAAATTATTTGAAGGTCCGTAGTGGAATTAGGCTTGAAATGGCGAAAGTTAAATTTTTGGGAAGATTAACCGGGGGGTTGGCTTTTTGATATCGGGGTCGGAATTCGATTCTAGAAATTTTGATAGCTCCGTTATGTCATTTATGACTTGTGTTCAAAATTTGAGGTCAATCGAACTTGATTTGATAAGTTCTGGCGTCGTGTGTTGAAAAAATTGAAATTTCAAAGTTCATTAGGCTTGAATTGGGGTAAGATTCGTGATTTTAGTGTTGTTTGAGGTGATATGAGGGTTCGACTAAGTTCGTATGATATTTTGGGACTTGATGGTATGTTTGGTTGAGGTCCCGGGGGGCTTGGGTGAGTTCCGGGGTGATTTCAGATCATTTTTCCTTATTTTGCAACTACTAGAAATGTTATCTTGTGTTGTTCTTCACGAATGCGAAGGGTCTCACGCATTTGCGAAGAATGATTTTGGACTGCTGGGATTTGCCCATCGCGAACGCGATGAAGGATATGGAAACGCGAAGAAGGGAGCTGGGGAAGCCTACGCGAACGGGAGTGGGCGGACGCGAACGCGAAAAGGAAAGGGAGCCGGGGGCATGCCTGGCGTTAAGCCTTCGCGAACGTCTCTCGTGTCTCGCGAACGCGAAGGGTAGAGGTCGGAAGGCATCGCGAACGCGGTGAGGATATCGCGAACACGAAGAAGGAATCTTGGCAGCACACCTTTTGTGCTTCGCGAACGTGAAGCTATTGTCGCGAACGCGATGAAGGCATTTCTGGGCAGAATTAAAAGTTCCAAAACGACGATTTTGAGTTCATAACACAAAAATAAAATTAGGAGCTCGGTAGAAGGAGATTTTTGGAGAGATTCTTGATTAATTTCCATGACTATGCCTTTGTCCATCATTTAATGGGTGAATTAAGTTGAAAAATTTAGAAAACCCTCTTGGTTTAGTTTGAAGATTTGAGGGTCGATTTGAGGTCGGATTTTTGTAAAATTGGTATGGCTAGACTCGTGGCTGAATGGGCTTTTGAATTTTGTAACTTTTGTCGGGTTCCGATATGTAGGCCCTACGGGTGATTTTTGGGGTGTAATTTCGGATTTGTGGAAAATATTAGTATTTTATATAGAATTAATTCCTATAGTTTTGTGGACTGAATTAAATTAATTGTGGCTAGATTTGAGCCGTTCGGAAGGCGCAGAATGGAATTTCTGGAGCATTGTTTAGCTTGCTCAACATTGGATTCGTCTTGTTCGAGGTAAGTAACTCTTCTAATCTTGGAGCTGAGGGTATGAACCCTGAATATATATATTATGTGAATTGTTGGGAGGCGATGCACATGCTAGGTGACGGGCGTGCACCATAGAAATTGTGACATAATTATTTCCGTGAAATTTTGTAGTCAAATAATCTTGGCATTTTCTATACAGTTTTATGTGTTAAAGAAATTGAGCTGAGAATCATATTAAAAATCATGTTGAGGCTATGTCCAGTATTATTGGGACCCGTAAAGGTCATATTGATGTGAATTATTTGTTTAAATTGAAGATTTATACTCAGTCATGTTCATTTTATTACATATCATATCTCAGTCTCTGTTGCTATTTATTGATTCATCATATCATCATTTTGGGCTAGTTTCATGACATTCTGAGACCGAGAGACTGGAGAGATTAATGACTGAGTGAGGACGAGAGCCTGATTGTGAGGATAATTATGGGATCGGGCTGCACGCCGCAGCAGGTCATATTGGCTTTATATACTTTATTATAGCACATGAGTTGTCCATGTAGATATAAATATTGATACTATAGCTCATGAGTTGTCCGTGCAGATTATAGCGCTTGGGCTGAAGGAGCCCCTCCGGAGTCTGTACACACCCCAAGTAAGTGCAGGTACCTACTGAGTGCGAGTGCCGAGCGATTGGGAGGACTGAGTGACTGTAAGGACTGAGTGACTGTGAGGACTTAGTGACTAAGAGGACTGAGTGAAATGATATGAGAGTATGCATATGATTTTATCACTGAGTTGCATCGCATTGACATGCACACATGACATATAGGCATAGAGATGTATTTTCCTCATGCAGTACAGTATCGCATCATTCGTGATTTCTCACGCATGTTGACAGATGGGCATAGTGATGCATTTGTTTTACACGTGTTATCTGGAAAGAAAATAAAACATCTCATTTATTATTGAAAGGATTTTGGAAAAATTATTGCTTTCAAACTTATTCATATTTTTGGCAACTTCGATAAACGATTTGGGTTTTCACTGATGTACTTGAAAGGAAGAACTAATTTTAGAATTCTTGATTTAGGTGAGCATTTTATCTCTAAGTTACTTCTTGTATTACTTGCTTTACGTTGTTATGGACTGTTGTGGACTATTGATTTTGGACCTGACCTTGGTAAAAACTCATCACTACTTTCAACCTAAGGTTAGATTTATTACTTATTGAGTACATGGGGTCAGTTGTACTCATACTACACTTATGCACCTTATGTGTAGATGTTGGCTGCTGATGTTGCTATGTACGTTGGGAGCTGAATCTGAAAATGTACTTGCGTTCCGGTTGTAGATGCCTTTTGTTCATGGTAGCCTTAGATTTATAACAATCTGTTCATGTACATTTCTAATAGATGATGTATTATTTCATACCAGTTTTATAAATTCTATTCTTAGAAGCTCATGGTTTGTACTACCAGTTCTTGGGGAAATGTGTTAGTTTTATCTATTTTCTTTTAATTAATTGCCTTACTAATTTCATTGGAATTGGATAGTTGGTAATTGGCTTGCCTAGCGGGATGTGTTAGGTACCATCACGACTAGTTGGATTTTGGGTCGTGACAATGTGGCATCAGAGCTCTAAGTTCATAGGTTCTACAAGTCATGAGCAAGTGTCTAGTAGAGTCTTGCTGATCGGTATGATGACATCCATACTTATCTTCGTGAGGCTACAGGGCATTTAGGATAATTTCCCATCTTTCTTTCTTTATCGTGCGTAATTGATTCAGCTTGAAATATAACTCTTTGAATTCCTTCCACGCATTCGTGTGCACATGTGAGCGCTCTGTATTAGTTGTGCATCGCTCGCTTGTGATTTCAGGGATGGCTTGCGGGATGTGTACTATGTGTTTTGGTGATGGGCCAGTCTAGAGGACTTGAGGCCATGGGTAGACCGCAGCTTAAGCTCTGTATCTTCAATTGTAACTTGTACATTTGGACTCATATGTCCGGTAATGTCCCTACGAGGGGAATTTGTGGCTTGATGAGCGGTGGAATGGCTTTGTGATGAGTATGATTAAACTGCGGGATGTGTTAAGAAGATTTGAATGTGACGAGAAGTGTTTCCTTGAAATGTAAAGGAAGGCCATTGGGTGCTTGATTTTTGTTTTGATGTGACGTATAACCTTGAGAATTAATGTTTTGGAGGATCTTTCACGTTATTAAATTTTGGGACAAATTAAATTCGCGTGCCTTGTTGGTGAGTTCAGACTCGGGAAGATTAAGTGATTGCGTAGTAGTTGTGGTTGTGAAAAAGGTATAAATAGATGTCAGTTGAGGCTAAAAAGGTGGGTATAACCTGCGAGGTGATCTATGGATGTGTGATTTTTATGATACTGTGTGGAGGATTTCTTATCCATCAGTGGGTTATATTTGTACGATTTGAGTTGGGATCAGTTGTAATAGTTGAACTGACAGTCAGAAGGGTTAATGCGAGATTTGCAGGTAATTTGAAGTATTAGATGGTTTGCGTTATAGGAGCACATGAAGGATTTAGTTGAATCTCGTTGCGGTATTATGGCAGTAATATAGTATGGATATTGTGAGTTATTGAGTGTTTAAATTTATGGCTTTGAGCTAAGTGGGGTAGTCTGATAATGACAATTCAATTCATGGTTATGTGTCAAATTTTTGTTTGGTTTGAGGTATACTTAGGAATCAATGATGACTTGCAGAGGTGGAGTTCGAGAATAACTCGAGTAAGGAAATTTCTGGATACGAGTTATGGCACTTTAGGAATGTAGGAAAAATCGGGGGATGAGTGAGTTGTTATTTGTGAATGATATAGTGCCCACGGAGTATGAATTTGATCGGTGGTATTAAAGTAGAGTTACTTCTTTGAGTGTTGTTGTGCTAATGTGGCACGTGTCTCTTGGCCCATTTGGGCGGTGTAATTTGGATTTGAACAAAGGGGGAGACTCTCGAGAAAGTTCCAATAGGTTCGAGGTTTATATATAGCAATTAAGAAATTCTTCGAACTTGTGTATGGATAAAATCTGAGATTTGTATTTAATGGCGCCTGGACTTGCGAAAATTATGTATGACTAAGGACTCTACATTTCAGTATAAGAAAGGAAATGGGGACAATTTTAAATTTAGATAAGGTCTTTCAGAGTGGATGTCTCGTTTGTGGTGTTTTTAGGGTACTTACGAAGAATACATTGACTTATGGGCCTTAGGGCGGTGTGGTTTTATGTTAGGGTGTCTTATAGTAAGCTGTGGTTAAAGATCGTGGTGTTTTAGCAAGAAGAAGTATCAATCTGAAGACAAATTTGGAAGAGACTCGGAGAAATAGGATAACTGGGTAGTAGATTGGACCAGTATGGTAATGGTAGGATCGGTCCTTTGGGTAATTACGATGTGGTAAGACTTTACAGATATTTTGGTGGAAATATTCTTGTGTTTGGTGACCTGCGTGGCTTGGTTGAGTTAGAGAGATTCAGATCTGATGGCTTGATTATGTGCACATGGATTTCAAAGTATTCTTGATGGTTTCTACCATGGTTTGAACCGGATATTTTCTACTGGTGTGGGAAGCATGTTGTGTATTGTGATTTCCTCCTGGAGGGAAGTAAGAGGAAGGTTTCTAACTAACTGGGTATGTAATTTGCTGGTGACCCATAGTTGATAATGAGATTCTTGTGCTTTTCACATGATGGCAAGTTAGATGTTATGTGTTGTGCGGAAGTTAGATTTACAGGTACAAAGTGGCAGTTCAATCTTGAAAGTAGGTCACGAAGTTTGGGCAGAATGGTCATGAATTCTTAGACAACATGGGTGGTTCCAAATGACTAGATGAATACTATTACTACTTGGTGTTGTATGAGAAGGGTGCGCATTTCAGAAGGCGCGTTGTGTTTTAACTTACAAATGTTTATCGATATTGCAATACTCACCTGGTTGATAGACTGATGATATTCAAACTATTGCTATGTGGCACGGAAGAATTATGAAAGTATTCCTCATGGGATTATCGCGAATGGAAGATGTGTTAGTCATTTTAGTGCTGGAGTTGGGATCAGTTACGGTGATTCATGTGTTCGATGAATGGAGACTGAGAGTTCTGAGAAGCATATTGTTTCGGGTTGTGGCCTGTTTGAGGTGAGTATTTTATTTAAAACTCAGTGGAGGCGCTAGTTGCGTTAATTATTTGTAATAGCTACGCGCTATAAGTGTGCATATATGTGAGGTTTGAGCCAATGTGCGGGCATCAGGGCAAGTATTTATACTCGAAAGAATGCTTAGGCTATGATGTGCCTAGAGTTGATTTTTAAGCGTAAAGTTATAACATTTCTCGTGTTCTTACCTTTGTTGAGAACTATCTGGGCTACACTTGAGGTTACAAAGAGGCTAATTCCCTGAATAAACGGGGTAATTACTATTTCTGCGTTAAATTGACGATTTGAAGTGTGATAGCAGACTTTGCACATGCTTACACTATGGCGTGTTATTTATACCAGTCCAGGAGCATGCGAATCTTATTTCATTATCATATACAAGTGTACTTGTTTAATTACTCCTGTATGATATACGGGGACTGGAGGCCTGTGATCATGCCAGGCGATTCATATTATTGGCACGTGAGTTGTCCGTGCCGTGTGTGAGAATTTGATTTCTATGATAATTTATCTGATTCATTAATTTCCTTCCTATGCAATTGTGCACATGCGCCTACAGTTAGCCTCTTTACGAAATTTGAGGAGTTGGTTGTAACATTGTGGTTGTGGTGGTGCTTGTTGAACTTGCAATACAATTCTCTTTCTTGAGACATCTCCCATATTTGGGTACACTAATTGCATAGATGTGACTGGAATTATATTGATATGGCATGTCCGTGGGATAGTTGCATTTAATAATGTAAGGTCATTGGACCTAGAATGGGTACTATCATGTTTGATTACAATATATTCAGAAAGATAATATTGAAAGTCGGCTTAGAAAGTGAGTTTGGTTCTTGTTGGAGTGGGAGAGCTCCTTGACTTGTCGATCTGATAAGATGTTATGAGATTTCACGTGTTTCTTTTATTATCAATAATGTATGAAGGTGTTGGGATGAGGTTTTGTTCGATATGGGGTTTAATTCTAGTACTTGGTTGGTTTGGAGTAGTTACTGTGATCAGGAATAATGCTATGAGCGGGCGAGTTGTGTAATATGCTGGGTGATTATATCCATGATTATAGTTATAGCTCGATGCAGCTTGTTCAGACTCATACAATGTGTAAATATAAGATTCATGTCTTGAAAAGAAATTCTGAAGGTTGGGAATTTAATTCCAAGGTTTTTGGGCTAAGGTTAAATTAAGGATTTTCAGTGGTACTGTATTGTCAGGCCTATGTGAAATAGGGTAACGTGGGATCACCCCCGGGTACGTGCGTGGTAATACGGAATAGTTATTTGATGGCTTGGAAACCACTCTTGGCATATTCGAGGACGGACGTATGTTTAAGTGGGGGAGAATGTAACGACCCGGCCGGTCGTTTTGAGCATTACAGCCCCGTTCCCCCATTTACTGCTCCGTTTGTGCTTTATAGCTATTGTATGACTTATCGAGTTAGTTAGTTCGGGTCTGGAGAGAATTCAAAGTGAAATGAGACACTTAGTCTCTTAAATGGAATGCTTAAGTTTGAAAATTCGACTGGATATTGATCTATGTGTAAACAACATCGGATTCAAATTCTGATGATTTCAGTAGCTCTGTATGGTGATTTTGGACTTAGGAGCATGTCCGAAAAATATTTTGGAGGTCCATAGTAGAATTAGGCTTGAAATGGCGAAAGTTGAATTTTGGAAAGTTTGACCGGGGGGTTGACTTTTTGATATCAGGATCAGAATTCGATTCTGGTAATTTTGATAAGTCCGTTATGTCATTTATGACTTGTGTACAAAATTTGAGGTCAATCAGACTTGATTTGATAGGTTCCAGTGTTGTTTGTTGAAATTTGAAATTTCAAAGTTTATTAAGCTTGAATTGAGGTATGATTCATGGTTTTAGTGATGTTTGAGGTGATTTGAGGGTTCGACTAAGTTCGTATGATATTTTGGGACTTGATGGTATGTTTGGTTGAGGTCCCGGGGGGACTCGGGTGAGTACCGGGATGGTTTCAGATCATTTTTCCTTGTTTTGCAACTGCTGGAACTGGTGTCTGGTGTTGTTCTTCGCGAACGCGAAGGGTCTCACGCGTTAGCGAAGAAGGATTTTGGACTGCTGGGATTTTCCCATCGCGAACACGATGAAGGAGACACGAATACGAAGAAGGGAGCTGGGGAAGCCTACACGAACGCGAGTGGGTGGACGCGAACGTGAAGAGGAAAGGGAGTTGGGGGCCTGCTTGGCGTTAAGCCTTTGCGAACACGGCTCGTGTCTCGCGAACGCGAAGGGTAGAGGTCGGAAGGCATCGCAAATACGATGAGGATGTCGTGAACGCGAAGAAGGAATTTTGGCTGCACATTTTTTGTGCTTCGCGAACGTGAAGCTATTGTCGCGAACGCGATGAAGGCATTTCTGGGAAGAATTAAAAGTTCCAAAATGGGGGTTTTGAGTTTATAACACAAAAATCAAATTGGGAGCTCGGTAGAAGGCGATTGTTGAAGAGATTCTTGCGTGGGTGTTTGGGGTAAGTGATTCTTATCCAGTTTTGATTAATTTCCATGATTATGTCTTTGAATCCATCATTTAATGGGTGGATTAAGTTGAAAAATTTAAAAAACCCTCTTGGTTTAATTTGAAGATTTGAGGGTCGATTTGAGGTCGGATTTTGGTAAAATTGGTATGGCTAGACTCGTGGCTGAATGAGCTTTCGGATTTTGTAACTTTAGCCGGGTTCTGAGATGTGGTCCCCACGAGTGATTTTTGGGGTGTAATTTTGGATTTTATGGAAAATATTATTATTTTGATATGGAATCAATTCCTATAATTTTGTGGACTGAATCAAATTAATTGTGGCTAGATTCGAGTCATTCGGAAGTTGATACGCGCAGAATGAGATTTCTGGAGCATTGTTTAGCTTGCTCGACATTTGATTCGTCTTGTTCGAGGTGAGTAACTCTTCTAATCTTGGAGGTGAAGGTATGAACCCTGAATATATGTATTATGTGAATTGTTGGGAGGAGACGCACATGCTAGGTGACGGGCGTGTGTGCGTGCACCATAGAAATTGTGACATAATTATTTCCGTGAAATTTTGTAGTAAAATAATCTTGGCATTCTCTATGCAGTTTTATGTGTTAAAGAAATTGAGTTGAGAATCATATTAAAAATCATGTTGAGGCTAGGTGCCAGTATTATTGGGATCCACAGAGGTCATATTGCTGTGAATTATTTGTTTAAATTAAACATTTTTACTCAGTCATATTTATTTCATTACATATCATATCTCAGTCTGTGTTGCTATTTATTGATTCATTATATCATCATTTTGGGCTAGTTTCATGACATTCTGAGCCCGAGAGACTGGAGAGATTGATGACTGAGTGAGGCCGAGGGCCTGATTGTTAGGATAATTATGGGATCGAGCTGCACGCCGCAACAAGTCATATTGGCTTTATATACTTTATTATAGCACGTGAGTTGTCCATGCAGATACATATATTGATACTATAGCACATGAGTTGTCCATGCAACACGTGAGTTGTCCATGCAGATTATAGCGCTTGGGCTGAAGGAGTCCCTCCGGAGTCTGTACACACCCCAATTGAGTGCAGGTACCTACTGAGTGCCAGTGCCAAGTGCCGAGCGATTGGGAGGACTGAATGACTGTGAGGACTGAGTGACTGTGGGGACTGAGTGACTGGGATGACTTAGTGAAATGATATTCTGAGAGTATGCATATGATTTTATCACTAAGTTGCATCGCATTGACATGCACACATGACATACATGCATATATATGTATTTTTCTCAAGATGTATAGTATCACATCATTCATGATTTCTCACACATGTTGACAGATGGGTATAGTGATGCATTTATTTTACACGGGTTATCTGGAAAGAAAATTAAACATATCATTTATTATTGAAAGGATTTTGAGAAAATTGAGAAAATTATTATTTTGAAACTTATTCATATTTTTGGCAACTTCGGTAAACTATTTGGGTTTTCACTAATGTACTTGAAATGAAGAACTAATTTTAGAAATCATGATTTAGCTGAGCATTTTATCTCTGAGTGACTTCTTGTATTATTTGCTTTACGTTGTTATAGACTATTGTGGACTATTGGTTTTAGACTCGACCTTGGTAAAAGCTCGTCATGTTACTTATTGAGTACATGAGGTCAGTTATACTCATACTACACTTCTGCACATTGCGTGCAGATGTTGGCTGCTGATGTTGCTATGTTTGTTGGGAGCTGGATCTGAAAATGTACATGCGTTCCGGTTGTAGCTGCCTCTTGTTCATGGTAGCCTTAGATTTATAACAATCTGTTCATGTACATTTCGAACAAATGATGTATTATTACATTCCAGTTTTGTAAATTCTATTGTTAGAAGCTCATGATTTGTACTACTAGTTCTTGGAAAAATATTACATCTCGCGTTTTCGTACGTTAAGGATTCGTCTTCAGTTAATCGACGTAGACTCAGGGATGAGATTATCTTGAGGTTAGCATATTTATGCTATTTATAACAAGCGATAAGTAAGTGTCATGAAGGATAAAGGGTACACGAATTAAAGAAAATGAGTTTTGTTGAAGGTTGCCGATTTGGGATAATATACGGGTCGAGTGATAATACCCGATATTTATGGACTAATACCATACAAGGTACCATATGACCATGATAGAATGATGTATAAAGTGTATTAAAAATAAGTAGAATTTTAAGTAAATTGAGACAATTCTTAATTATGCGAGTAATTAGTTAATTACCGGATAACGGGACATTACCTAATTACCTAATAAGTGGATAAAGATTAAACTTTCCACCCCCACCCCCACGTGGCAGCAAGCCCTTCCTAAAGCTATGACTCTTACTCATTCTTTATTAGGTGGCAACCTAATATGCCAAATACAAAGCCTTTCAATTCAAGGAATTTCCAAACAAAACAATACTATAATGAGAAGTGGGGACGTTAGCATTCTAATGAGTTTCAACAAGTTCATTCTCAAGATACTACAATCAGATTCTAACATTTCTAATACCAAGGCATTACACTCAGAGTGAGAACGTTAACTATTCCTTAAACTTTTCAAATTTCAGTCTCAACAACACTTCCATTAGATTATAAACCTTACACTAGCAATGTGATCCTTCAAATTCCTACACAAAAATCTAACGAGAATTATTAAAATCATAGCAACGTATATTTTTGCGATTCTAAAGGAGTACGGTGCAATATTTTTCAAGAATATCATACGGATTTTCCCCTACTCCAGGTATGTTAAGGCTATCCCTTCTTTCTTTTTGGCATGATCCAAATGGTACAAGAAGAAACGAGCAAACGCACAGTTTTCATAAACGACTCTATTCATAGAAATACTAGGGGTCTCTGTGTTTTTGATTCCCCATGTGACATATTATTATATCTTCTGTTCATGGGTCTCAGAATAATATGCAGTTGATAAAGTTTATCCGAAAGGAATATTGAGATTATCAACATATTTTTATGCATTTCATTCATTTATACATGTACATTGACCCATGACCAGATGGCGTTATATACGCATGTATATATATATATATATATATGTATATGGGATATGGAAAAAAGATTACAGCGTTATATACGCACCACCACCTGATCAGTTGGTATATATTGATGATGTTGCCCACAGTGGCCGAGACGATATGATGGGATGCCCTCAGAGGCTTGATGATGTTATGTACACCAATACCTATGCACGACACGACATTTATATGCACGTACATGACATTATAAATGTTTCGGAATTTACAAAGTTATTCAGACTTACAAATGGATTTCTTTATTCCTTGTTTCATCTATGTATTTTATGTACTAATTTTCATGCCTGACATACTCAGTACATTATTCGTACTGACGCCCTATTTCCCGGGGCCTGTGTTTCATGCGCGCAGGTGCAGGTAGGCAAGCCGACGCTCCCCCTTCTTAGGATCCTTGATCAGCGAGAGTTGGTGTGCCCCACTTGATCCGGAGCTGCTTTTGATTTTGGTACGATATGCTTGTATATATATATGGGTATGACATGGCTCAGTCCCGTCTTTGTACAGTTGTATTTCTATTAGAGGTCTGTAGATAGTTATGTATAGTTGGATAGTATGTGGCCTTGTCAGCTTTCAGTTTTGGGTATATAGTTGCTTATAGCAGCCTTGCCGGCTCGCCCACTGTATTCCGCACGTATATGTATATATGTCTTTTGGACAGGTTTCCCCACGCATGTTATTCTCGTAATTCAGCGGATATTATTCATGTTTATATCTTAGTCGCATGCTTAAGGGTGTTCGACAGGTAGGACTCGGGCACTCGTCGCGGCCCATCGGTTTGGGTCGTGACAGGAAATGTGTTAGTTTTATCTATTTTATTTTAATTAATTACCTTATTAATTTCATTGAAATTGGACAGTTGGTAATTAGCTTACCTAGCGGGTTGGGTTAGGTGTCATCACAACTAGTTGAATTTTGGGTCGTGACAATATTGGAGAGCTCCAAAGGGAGATTTTCATCGAGCAACACAAGGTAAGTGATTCCCACTTATTATAAGTTAAATACATGGATTCTATGAGGATTTAAGCATGTAAATTAGTAGAAATTGCGGGGGTTTGGTAAAAACCCTAGAATTTGGAATATTTGGATTTTGACTACGAATTTGAGCATTTAATTGGAAATAAATTATATATTTGAGTTCGTGGGGTTATGGGTAAAGTTTATCTTTGAAAAGTTTTGAAATCCGGGCACGTGGGCCCGATGGTGGTTTTTATTGACTTTTCGAACGGAATTGGGAATTGTTGTAAATAGGATTATAATGAGTATTTGAGTATATATTTATGGAATTTCTCAATTTTTGACTAGTTTCAGAGCGTTGGGTGTCGGTTTGAGTTGTCAGAAGGCCTTGGGAGCCGGTTATGGAATTTAGGAGTGAGGTAAGTCTCCTTTCTAACCTTGTAAGAGGAAAATAACCCCTCAGGTGAAATAATACGATATGTGCTTCTATTTGTGGGGCCTACGTACGCACGAGGTGACGAGAGTCCGTGCGTAGCTACTATTATGCTATGTCCGGGTAGTCTAGGACCCAAATCATGCTATACTTGTGATATTTGCAATCTTATTATTAATTTAAATTGCTTAAATCATATTGAACTTGGTAAATGAATTTTTTAAAAGGTTAAACTTCGTTTTTCTTGACCGTTAAATGAGAATTGATATTTTCTTGGAAAATTACTCCTTAAAGAATTCTTGATTGGCTGTTGAATGTGTTTATCTTTTGTGGAGCAGGTCGAACACCTCGACATATTAAATAAATGCATCTATGGTTCAAGCCGTTCGACCCTCGGCAATGCACAGTTTAAATATTTATGTTAGAGCGGGCCGTACGACCTCAGCATGATTTGCGCATGATTGAATTGATTGCTTTGGAATTTACAATAAATGATATTGCCTCCTTGGACTGAGATAAATTGTTAAATAATGGGAAATAAATTTGGAGATTTCTTAATTATAAAAGAACTGCTTACTTACTTCAAAATATTGAGCTTGCAACCATTTTATATAATTTATACTTAATTATATCATAGATATCCTATTTATAGCCCATAGTAAGTGTCGAAGTCGACCCTTCGTCACTACTTCTTCGAGGTTAGGCGGGATACTTACTGGGTACGCGTTAATTTACGTACCCATACTATACTTGCTGCACATTTTTGTGCATGTACATATATATTTAGTGGCCTTGTGGGTGCATAGGCGCGGTTATGGCGGGGACTTAGGTGAGCTGCATTCTATACTACGATCCGCAGCCAGCAGAGTCTCCTTCAGAGTACTTACATTTTTCCTGTCCAATTTGTATTCCGAAAAACTGTTGTATTTTATTTTATATTCCTAGTTAATTCTCATGCACTTGTAACACCGGGTTTTGGGATGATTATGGGTTGTTCTGTATTGAATTTGTTAAAAGTATTATTATTTACGTTGTAAATCCCCATTCTTGACTATTTAAATTGAAGGAAAATATGATTTCAAAAGTAAGAAAATAAGAACCCAATTAAGTATTTATTGTTGGCTTTCCTGACAGTGGTGTCCAGCGCCATCACGACTTTTATGGATTTTGGGTCGTGACAACATGGTAGTAGAGAACTAGGTTCACTTAGGTCTCACGAGTCATGAGCGAGTCTAGTAGAGTCTTGCGGATCGGTACAGAGACGTCTGTACTTATCTTCGAGAGGCTACAAGACTGTTAGGAGCACTTCCTTTCTTGATTCCTCATCGGGCGGTTCGATTCCTTTGAGGCTTATGCCTTCATTCCCTTCCTATTCAGTCTTATGCGACGTGAAACACTTATTATAAATTGGGAATCGAGGAATTTTAATGGTACTATAGATGTGGTGCAGGATGTTTCTCCCTGCATATTTGATTGGGGTATTGTCTTCGCCTTGCGAAAGTCCGTTCTGTCGTTGCAGCTCAGTATCAGTATTACCTAAGGTTTTGAGGTTTGTCATTGATTGTTATGATGATTTATGCATTACTATCGTACCGTGTTTGTCTAATGGTAGTATGCTTGTCTATGCACTGAAGCAGTGAATGACTTGGAAAGAGGTTTAATCAGTGCATGATTTAGAGATCCAGTATTTTATTTCCGACGAAGGAAAAGCAATCGAACTATGAATGTACAGGTTTGGGTTGACGAAGTAACGAGACTTGGTATTTCGAGCATGGTGGAATTTTCATCTGTGATGTGGTGTCGTCGCCTTGGATTGAATGTGTTAAGTTCGCCGATGTTATGGTCTTCATCAATTTGCCTTCGGGGCAAGGTAGTGTGAAATAGTGTCAGGGAAGCAGTTGTTAGAGATTGCAGTGTGCGGTGGTTCAAGACTTAATCGGTGGTACGGGTGTTGAGGGCTCAAGGAAGATGATCTTCGGAAAGGTTTAAAGTTGGTAGCGATCGATTGGTTCAAGTTCTACAGAGGTAGATTTTGATTTAAGGCAACAACTAGGAAGCGAAGGATGAGGAAGAACATGTGGGAGATGTCATGCAATGGTTAAATTTCTAGAAGGCCAAGTGTGAGAAACAAAAGTCGGGTAGTTATTTTAGGAGAGGGTTTGACCAAAGTCGGAGAATGGCAGAGTATCAGATGGGTTCTGTGGTAGGATAGCTACACGCCTTGGGAAAGTTTTAGAGTAATTTGGGATTTCATGGTAGACAGTGACTAGGTCTACAGACTTAATTTAGAATATTGGCTATTATATGAGGGAGAGTGGATACGACGAGAAGGAGTTGCCTGATAGGAAGAATACAACATGACTTTGGATGGGAATGTACTGTCACACCTTTTAGTTGATGTCCATGAGGAGTGAACGAACTTGTACAGCTGGTGAATGAGCACAGGCTCAGGATGGGTTACTTATTATGTAGTGAGTGTACCTAGTGCAGCGACGTTGGAAGATGTCGGCATGTAATTTTCACAGGTGGGTTATCTCCTATGAGCAGGTCAGTGGTCGCGTGGCTGACGAAGCTTCTACGAAGAATTCTACTGGCTATCCGGTGAGAGGTTGAATATGAAAACGTGGCTAGTGATTCAGAGTGTTAATGAAATGGTTAACAGGAAGATTTTGAGGCAAATTGGCGGGTTGATTATGCAAGATCATGTCAATGGGGTATAAGGAGTCTTGGTGGATTCCAGAATTATGCAATGGTAGCTTCAAGCTAAGTGGGAGAGCCCCCACCACCTACGATGGGATTGTATGGTTGTCTACTTGTGAGATTTTTGGTTATCGGCATATTGGTGGGTTATTACGACTAAGGAAAGAGAACATCAGCGGTAATTTGAGCAAAGGATTGAGGAATGTGTGCTATAGTTGGCCTTATTGACTCATGTTCAGGATTTGGGAAGATTTAGGATTTATGCTTAGTGTAGAGGTGATTTACAAGGAAAGTGATTCAGCCGGGTGCTTCTTGAGAGGGCGTTCATGTGCTAGTGGAGCCTTGGAGTTTGATTATATTCGAGACCAAGTCAGAGTGGGTGACTTTCAACAACGGTCCTAGTGGATTCAAAAGTTAAAGTGTGGTGCCTAAGGATTTCGAGTTCGTAGTATGGTTAAGTATTGAGCTATTGCAGCGGATTATAAAAGGGGATTGAAGTGTTCTATGTTATCTTCGGTATTTGCGGTGTAGCAGTGGAAGAATGGGAGAAAATAACTTCAGAATCATAGGGAAATTATCAGAATGAGTATACCCGTTGAAGATGCAAATATGCGCACAAGGAAAGTATGTAATGGTTCGTGGGTTTTGAGACAGCATGGTCTAGTGAAATAAGGTCACTCCAGATAAGTGCAGATTTGGGTTCATGATGTTTTGAATTGAGCTATTATTATTTCCAGGGCAAGTCCCGAGTAAAGTAGAAGAAGTAGCTCAGTTGGTAATGGTTGAATCAGCACGGTTATGGCAGTGACCAGTTTCTCCAACGTGAAGTTATACATGTGGTTTGTGGTTGTACACTTGGGCTTGAGAGCCACCACAACTTGGTTGATTTGGGAGGTATTCAATTCGTATGGATTTGTGGTGTAAAGGGATTTCCGAAAGAGTTATGGTGGTTTAGACCACTACTTGAGGTTTGTATTTTTTACGGTTATGGGAATTCAATCGCGTGCCGCTATGGTTCTCCTGAAATGGGTTAAGTGAAAGGTTTCTATATGATGAAGTGTGTACCCTATTAGTGGTTCAGGAGTTATGATGAAATTCTTGTACATTTGCGTATTGGCATGATTAGTTGCAGAAGGTAGCATGGGAATCGGAAGTCGATTAAGGAATCAGATGGTAGGAGTCAGCTGGTATTGTTTTTGGTGTCACCTGAGATCGGTATCTTGTATGGGAGGCTTTGCGTACTGATTGCGGATTCTTGATTGCTTTAGAACGTTTGTGTGGCCGGTGGCATGGATTTGCAGACTCGTTGTCCGGTGCGGATGGTCGTGGGAGCGTGTCCCACGGAAAGATTGTATAAGTCTGACATGTAGTCACTTGATTGATTGAAGATTTAAAACCAAGTGTGGAGATTTTTGGCACTATCGCTAATGTGAGAATTTATGCCTGAAGGGCGCTCGGTTCGTTTGGTTGTGGACTGTGGAAATATGTTCTAGATTTGACAGCTGTTCTTGTGTGTCAAGGGTTATTGTGTATCCTTGAAAGGTAATTAGCCCAGTGTGGTACGATCAGAATCGGCTTGTGGTCCGTGGATGAATCTAAAATATGAATGCGGGCTCTATCTCAGGCCAGATGTGTTCATCTCAGCATAGCGCTCCTTATGGAGGAGTATTCGGATGTTGGATGTTATTTCATCGACGGCTATTTCATGTAATATTATATTGTGTCGTGTGGGTTGTGAAACGACTTGATTAATTGCATATGTGTTGAGGTTCCACGTAGTGATGGTGTTATGTGAGCAGGATGGCTCTCAAGATGCAAATCATATATCGCACCTTAGTCGTGCTTAAGTTTTGTAGCGTATGGCGCTATCTGTCTCCCTAGGGATGGTATTATGCACTTGGTGTGCTTGTGGTCGATAATCGGGCATTTTGTAGTTATGAGAATTTTAGCTCGGTAAAGTATTTCCTTATAGGTTATCATGTGTGGATCGGGTGGCACGCCATCACAGATATATGGTAGGATCGGGGGGCATTTCTCCATGGGTATCATGGTTGGATCGGGTTGCACGCCGTAACGGTATCATGTGTGGATTGGGTTACACGCCGCAACGGTATCATGTGTGGATTGAGTTGCACGCCACAACAATGTGATGTTGAGTACAGTTCCATGTACCTATTTTTGTGTGTTTTGCTTCTCATTTTCTGAGGATGGTTCATAACATCTTTTCGGTTGTTTAATTAGTCACGTGGGTTGAGAAGTTCTTTCCGGAGTTCATTTTTCCTTATGTATCACATGCAAGTTTGTAGCTTGTTGGCACATGGTGGCATCATATGAGACCTTTGGTTGTGTTTGTGGTGGCTTATTGTCGGAATAACTTATACTGGGTGAAACGAGATTATTGGACCTGGAATCAGTGCGATCGGATTATATGAGGCATGTTTAAAAAAAGCAAATATCGTCATTTGGTTCATAATGGGGTAATGGTCCTTGTCAGGAGGAGGGATTCAATGAATTGTCGACTCGGAAGTTGGTTATGAATTTCTACACATCCTTTCTGTTGTGGCAGTATTGTGAGAGTTGAAATGGCACTTATATGCTTCGTGAGGTGCGTGTGGGCATCAGATTCGTGGGATTTCGACTATCGTTGTCAGAGGATGTTATTATGGTCATGTGAGTTACACGGTGCATGGTATGAAAAGGTATGCAATCATGTATTGGTGCATCGTGTAGTGATGGATACGGTTGTCGTATGTTGGAAACAGACCTGGTAGAGGATTTCAGATGTTGGAATTTGGCTCTAAGGCTTATTTGACTAGATAAAAGGGAGGATTTTCGGTTTTCTCAAGCTAATGTGATCAATTGGGTTGCGGTATCACGATTAGGTGCACGAGGTATTAAACAATGACTTCGGACAACTCTAGAGCAGTTCTTAGCACGTTCGAGGATGAACATATGTTTAAGTGGGAGAGAATGTAACGACCCGACCGGTCATTTTTAGCTCCAGCGTGTCGTTCGACGATTCGAGACCTTGCGTAGCTTCACTTCAGGTATTATGACTTGTGCGCATGGTCGGAATTGAATTTCGGAAAGTTCAGAGTTGATTTGGAAAGAAAATTCTAATTTCGGAAGCCTTAAGTTGGAAGAATTGGCTAAGGTTTGAATTTTGAGTAAAAGACCTCGGAATCGGGATTGGAAGGTTCCAACAGGTTCGTATGATAATTTTGGACTTGGGCATATGTCCGGATCGGGTTTTGGATGACCCGGGAGCGTTTCGACGCCTATTGTGGAAGTTGGCATTTTGGAAGGATTTTGTAAATTTGGGTTGGAGTGCATTTCAATGCTATCGATGTCCGTTTGGGATTATGAGTCCGGAAATAGCTCCGTATGGTAATTCTGGTATTGGGAGCGCGTCCGTAGTGGATTTGGAGGTCTGTAGTTCATTTCGGGGTCATTTGGTGAAAGTTAAAAATTTAAAGGTTTTTGGAGAGTTTGACGGGGAGTGGACTTTTTGATATCGGGGTCGGATTTCGATTCCAAAAGTTGGAGTAGGTCCGTAATGAAAATTATGACTTGTGTGTAAAATTTGAGGTCAAGCGGACGTGATTTGATAGGTCTCGGCATCGAAGGTAGAAGTTTGAAGCTTCAAAGTTCATTATGTTTGAATTGGAGGGTGATTCGTAGTTTCGTTATTGTTTGATGTGATTTGAAGGCTCGACTGAGTTCTTAATGTATTTTGGGACGTGTTGGTATAATTGGTTGAGGCCCCGAGGGTCTCGGGTGGAATCCAGATGGTAAACTGATCGAGTTGGGACTTGGAAGAAGGGTTGAGGGCTGCTGTCATCTGGTGTAACCGCACCTGCGAGGTTTTGGCCGCAGGTGCGGAGGGTGCAGAAGTGACATAGGAGCTGCAAAAGCGGAAGAAGGTGCAGAAGCGGAAGGGGTCTCGCACCTACGAAGCCGCATGTGCGGCTACTATTCCGCAGGTGCGAAAATGGCGCTGGGCAGAATGGTTTTAAGAGCGAGATTTGGCTCTTATTCTCTCATTTCTCACTTGGTTGAGGCGATATTAGAGAGCTCCAAATGGAGATTTTCATCAAGAAACACAAGGTAAGTTTTGGTAGAAAACCTAGAATTTAATATTTTTGGATTTTGACCACGAATTTGGGCATTTAATTGGAAATAAATTATATATTTGAGTTCGTGGGATTTTGGGTAAAGTTTATCTTCAAAAATCTTCGAAATCCGGGAACGTGGTCCCGAGGGTGAGTTTTATCGACTTTTCGAACGGAGTTGAGAATTGTTGTAAATAGGATTATAATGAGTATTTGAGTATATATTTATGGAATTTCTTAGTTTTTGACTAGTTTCGTAGCGTTGGGCATCGGTTTGAATTGTCGGAAGGCCTTGGGAGATGGTTATGGAATTCCGGAGCGAGGTAAGTCTCCTTTCTAACCTTGTAAGAGGGAAATAATCCCATAGGTGAAATAATACGATATGTGCTTCTATTTGTGGGGGTTACGTACGCACGAGGTGACAAGAGTCCGTGCGTAGCTACTATTATGCTAAGTCCGGGTAGTATAGGACCCAAATCATGCTATACTTGCGATATTTGCAACCTTATTGTTAATTTAAATTTCTTAAATCATATTGAACTTGGTAAATGAATTTTTTAAAAGGTTAAACTTTATTTTTCTTGACCGTTAAATGAGAATTGACATTTTCTTGGATAATTGCTCCTTAAAAAATTCTTGATTGACTGTTGAATGTGTTTATCTTTTGTGGAGCGGGCCGAACGCCTCGACAGATTAAATAGATGCATCTATGATTCGCGCCGTTCGACCCTCGGCAGTGCACAGTTTAAATATTTATGTTGGAGCGGGCCGTACGACCTCAGCATGATTTGCGCATGATTGAATTGATTGCTTTGGAATTTACAATAAATGATATTGCCTTCTTGGCGTGAGATAAATTGTTAAATAATGGAAAATAAATTTGGAGATTTCTTAATTATAAAAAAACTGCTCACTTACTTCAAAATATTGAGCTTGCAACCGTTTTATATAATCCATACTTAATTATATCATTGATATCATATTTATAGCCCATAGTAAGTGTCGAAGTCCACCCCTCGTTACTACTTTTTCGAGGTTAGGCGGGATACTTACTAGGTACGCGTTGATTTACGTACTCATACTACCCTTGCTGTACATTTTTATGCAGGTACATATATGTTTATTGGCCTTGTAGGCGCAGAGGTGCGGTTATAGCGGGGACTTAAGTGAGCTGCATTCTATATACGATCCGCATCTAGCGGAGTCTCCTTCAGAGTACTTACATTTTTCCTGTCCAATTTGTATTCCGGACAGCTGTTGTATTTTATTTTATATTCCTAGTTAATTTTCATGCACTTGTGACACCGGATTTTGGGATGATTATGGGTTGTTCTGTATTGAATTTGTTAAAAGTATTATTATTTACTCTGTAAATCCCCATTCTTTACTATTTAAATTGAAAGAAAATATGATTTCAAAAGTAACATAATGAGAACCCAATTAAGTATTTGTTGTTGGCTTGCCTGACAGTGGTGTCCGGCGCCATCACGACCTTTATGGATTTTAGGTCGTGGCAGTTTTTCTATTAAACTTTAACCAATTAATTATTCATAAATATCTAGGTAAAACTTTCGACAACTTCCTAACTCCGAATTGTCACTTTAGGTTTACGATGCAACAATTAATATAAATTGCCGTTGAATTAAAAAAGGTAAAAGAATTAGATTCAACGTTCTATAATTATGAAACTAAAACCATTTAGAATAAGGGGTTGAATCCTTATATAAAAGAAGCAGATATTCTATGTTCTTTGTCATAAAAGTTTGATAGAATAATCGTCTGATATAAAAATTTACTTGTAACTTGAGGTAAATTTTCTAATCTTCAAGCTTTTCTTGAAGTCACGTGATAATAGACGTTCATTTATTCCTGATAGAGAATTACAAATTAAAAGGTCATCAATTGTATTTTTTATTTATCATGTTTCATGTATGATTATCAATTTAATAATTATGTAAATTTTGTAGAAATTGTTAGAGTCATTGCATTCCGTAAATAAGGCGTTCTAACTCATATTAATTAAAAAATAAATTTGATTGATTGTATTATATATATTACATGATTTAAGAATAGACATAGCAATTTGTCACGACCCAAAAACCTAACCTGTCGTGATGACGCCTATCGTGGAACTAGGCAAGCCGACTCATTCCAAAACAAATCGATATTTTCATTTCAAAGAAAATTTCAAGGCTATTTAGTATAAAAACCTTCGTAAAAGAGTTCAAATCACAACAAAAGTGCGGAAAAGAAAAGTCCGACATCGGGGTGTCATAAGTCATGAGCATCTATTACAGTCTGTCTAATAATATCAAGGCTAACTCAGCCTGAAAAATAGCTAAATACAACTAAAGGAAGATAAGAGGGAGAAGAGCAGGGGCTGCGATCGCCAAGCAACAACCTTGCTATCTCCGAGACAATCTGCAACCAGAATAATCAACAACCGTTACTGTGTCCAGCTACACCTGGATCTACACACAAGGTGTAGGGAGTAACGTGAGTATGCCAACTCAGTAACTAATAACAATAAATAAATACTGAGCAGTAGTGACGAGCAATAAAGCATATAACGTTCATATCATGAAATCTCAGTAAAATACCTCATGCTTTTAAAATCAGAATTTGAATCAAAATATCTCATTTAAACCCAGTTCTAGTTAAAAATGATTTAAGAATATTTTTCAATGATTTACAAACAGAGGAAAAATACAACGGTGAGAAAAAATGATGAAATCATAAAAAGCCCATCGGGCAAAGCATCACTCATATACAACCCCTCGGGCAAACCTCACAATCACTCTTGCCACTAGGGTATACCTCACAATTACTCATGTCTCCCAGTCACTCATCACTCGGCAGTCGCACTCAGTAGGTACCTGCACTTACTGGGTGTGTGTACAGACTTTGGAGGGGCTCCTTCGGCCCAAGCGCTATATCAAGCCAAATCATGGCATAAATCACCCAGGCTCTCGACCTATATCAAACATGCTGCGGTGTGCAGCCCGATCCCATAAGTATCCTCACAAATTAGGCCCTCGGCCTCACTCAGTCATAAACCTCTCAAGTCACTCGGGCATTTCAGTAAAAGTAGGGTACTCATCCCCAAACAAAATTATATGCATCAAAATAGAATAAGAAAACTGAGTTATGCAGTAAACAGGTATAACCATGACTGAGTAAAGATTTTCAATAAAAAACAGTGAGAGGATAGTAAGAAACGCCCCTTAGGGTCCAAACAGTACTGGCACAAGGCCCAAACATGGCATTCAGCCCAATTTATAGAAACTCTTTCTAAAATATATAAGTATCATATAGTTTCAACAAAATATGCAACTTTACAGTTGCTACGGGATGGACCAAGTCATAATCCCCAACAGTGCATGCCCATACGCCCGTCACCTAGCATGTTCGTCACTTAAAATAGTAGAATGATACAAAATTCGGGGTTTCATACCCTCAGGACTAGATTTACAATCGTTACTTACCTCAAATCGGTCAAATCTCTACCCCGCAATGCTCTTGCCTCTCGACGCGGCCTCCAAATGCTATGAATCTATTCACAATCAGCACAATTCCCTAAATATACGCTAATGGAATGAATTCGACAAGAAACACTATCAAATTAGCCAAAAACCCGAAATTGGCTCAAACCCGGCCCCCGGGCCCATGTATCGAAATCCGACAAAATTTATAAAACTAGAAAGCCCATTCACTCACGAGTCCGTACATACAAAAGTTATCCAAATCCGACATTATTTGGTCCCTCAAATCCTTAAATTAAACTCTTAAAAATTCCAAGCCCTAACCCCTCATTTTCACTAATTACATGATTAAATAATGGAAAATTACCATATATACGAGTATTAGGGCTCAAGCAACTTACTCACTGATAGCCCTTGAATCACCTTTCAAACATCACTCCAAAAGCTCCAAAATTCGACTTGAAAATGATAGAAATGAACCAAATCCGCGAAGGGTTCTATTTATGGTTTCTGCCAGGCATTTTCGTACCTGCGGACCATTTCTCGCTTCTGCGCAACCGCACCTGCGGTCCAAACAACCGCACCTGTGCAAGTCACTCAAACGCCCAGACTCTGCACTTGCGCCTTATTCCTCGCACCTGCGGGCTCGCAGGTGCGGCCAAGCTTGCGCACCTGCGCTCGATCCCCACCTTCCAAAATTCCGCGTCTGCGACCACCTTCCGCACCTGCGACCCTCGCACCTGCAGTACCCTTTTCCACAAGTGCGGAAACAGCAGAAAACCCACACCAACAGATTTTCAGCAACTCACCAACATAAAAAACCAATTCGCTAACCATCCGAAATACACCCGAGACCATCGGAACCTCAACCAATAATACTAACGAGTCACATATCAATATACGAACTAAGTCGAGCCTTCGGAACACTCAAAACGACATCAAAATACCAAATCCACCTCAGATTCAAGCTAAAGAACTTCCAAATTTCTAAATTCGGCAACCGATGCAAACCAACCAAATCACGTCCGAATGACCTCAAATTGTGCACATACGTCACAAATGACACCACGAACCTACTCTAACTTCCGAAATTCTATTCCGACCATGATATCAAATTTTTCGCTGCCGGCCGAAATCGCCAAATTTTCAACTTTCGCCAATTCAAGCCTAATTCCACTCCGGACCTCCAAATCACATTCCGGACGCGCTCTTAAGTCCAAAATCACCTAACGAAGCTAATGGAACCATCAGAATTCGAATCGGAGGTCAAATGCTAAAAAGTCAAATTTGGTCAACTCTCCCAATTTAAAGCTTCAACAATAAAATTCTTTCTCCCAATTCGGTTCCGAAATACCTGCAAACCAAATGCGACGATTCACACAAGTCAAAGTACATCATACGGAGCTACTCATGCCCTCAAACAACCAAGCGAAGTGCAAATGTTCAAAATGACCGGTCGGGTCATTACATCCTCCCCCACTTAAACATACGTTCGTCATCAAACGTGTCCAAAGTTATTCCAAAAGACATCAAATCATTGTGTAACTTACACATGCACATACCCGGGGGTGATCCCATGTCACCCTATCCCATACATGTCCGATAGCATAACATAACTGACATTTCTCAATTCAACCTAGCCCATAAACCTTCGAATCAAATCTCCAACATCCGAAATTTCTTATAAGATCAGAAGTTCGCATCTACGTACCGTATAAGTCTGAACACGTTGTACCAAAATCCGTAACCATAACTCAAATACTCAAATTCAAATACCGCATAGCTCGAATGCTCGAAGCAATGATTTCTAATCACAGTATCGGCTCAAATCAACCCAGTGCTGGTAATAAACCTCGTATCAGACAAAACCTCTTTCTAAAACCTTCGTACGCTGCCGATGATGAAAGAAACTTACCGAATCCATAATAATTCATTAGACCAATAGGTCATGGAGCTCACGTTCCTTCTGCAAGAACTATAGCCAATTTCAAAGCCGACTTCCAATATTATCCTCCCAATTATATAAAGCCACAACCCGTGTAATCCGTGCACCAGATAGCAACATTCCAAAAGTACCCAATCGTAACAATGACCCAAACAGGAAAACCGTTCCGCAAGCTCGACGGGTACCACCTCGACGCAATGCTAAGAACCCATCACACACCGCAGAACCATAATATACGGAGAAGCAAATGACACCATACCACACAAAACCCGAAAGAACATGACCAATACGCCATCAACCAAGCAATATCCAATACTATTCTCGCTCAAATTCCGCTATAAGGCCACAATAGAATCACACCATATGTGCATGTAACCAACGAATCACAACTCCTCGTAGCATAGAAGAGTAACTCATAGATCATTTCAGAACACGAATAAGCTTCACATCAACCGAATGACACATCTTTCAATAATAGCAGTATGGAGCCAACCAATTCGGCTCGGTGTAGAATACACATCCTAATTGGGCCTACCAATGGGCCCCAAATCAACTCCGGTCAGCCACCAATAGATAAATAACTTCTGAAAGTCCACAATGACTGAATCATAACACATTCTATCATCTGGCTAGCTCCGGCCATAACTTCATAGTCCACAACAATGAAACAATCTGCTCCTGAGAACTCCCAATCTCCAATTCCATAAAACACACGAACCACCCTATTTGATTCCACCTCCACCGCCCAAATGCCTAACACCTCTCTCACACACAATCTTTCCACAATAAATACTTTAAAGATTCTTCCGTGCCACCTGGTAAAATTTGAATATCAGCAGTCGATCAACCGGGAGAGAGCTGCAATACCAGCGAAGTACCCATAAATCAAAACACACTGCCCCTTCTGAAATGTACACTCGCATCACGCCATACCAAATAGCAATATCATGTACCTAGTCATCTGAAACCGTCCATGCTGCCTAAGAATTTATTGTCTTCCCTTCAAAACTGAACTGTGATCTTGTACATGCAAATCTCAATCCTACATATCACACCACATCTATTATGACATCGTGTGACAAGCATAAGAATTCCATTAACAGCTCCGAGTCACTAGCAAATTACATACCTTATTAAATCAGAAACCTTTTTCTTGCTTCTTCTAGAAGGAAATCATAACACACAACACGTTCCGTACACCGGTAGAAAATATCCGGTTCAAACCATGGCAGAAACCATCATGAACACTTTGAAATCTATTTTCACATAACCAAGCTATCTGAACTGAATTCCTCTAACTCCACCATGCCAGACAGGTTGCCAAATCCGAGAGCATTGCCACGAAACACCTGTAGATACTAGCCACGTCATAAGTATCCAAAGAACCGATAATACCCATTTCTGTGCTAACCCAACCTACTACCGAGCTGTCCTATTTCTCTAAGTCCTTTCCAAATTGCCTTCAAATTGCTACTTTTTCCTTGTTAGAACACTACTATCCTTAACTAAAACTTGCCCCACGAACTCTAGCATAGAATCACACTGCCCTAAGGCTTATAAGCCGCTGAATTCCCTTTTTATGTATCCCAAATGTTCCACAATCAAAATGCTTACTCCGATGAGACTTTATGTGAACCTAAAACTGTTTCCTTCACCTTCTTGATACTGAAATGCATAATTCACAATGATATAAAATGCCACGAGTCTCGACACCATTCAATGCTACTCCTAGTTTCTAGCCATATATATAAATCTTGAATCCATTGGAACCATTCTTGAGAGTCATCCACTCTATTCAAATCTCAAATTAACCGACCAAACAGACCGAAACGACCTGTGCCCCATTAGCACACCAACATCCAAGGGAAATAAAGAGTAACCCACACTCCTACGCAACCGAGCAATTTCCCGCTCCATGTACACTACATTCTTCATGAATAACCACTCAATTATTTTATGGTCCTCCTATACCCATAGAGTGTAGTACAACTTGTGTCCCAAAATTCCTTTACCCGAGTCATCCTCGATCTCGACCTCTGCAAGTCATAACTGATTCACCAGTATACCCCGAACCGAAACTAATATGACACATAACTGTGCAATCAACTCGTCAATAGAAGACTCCCCCACTTAGCCTCAAGCTGCAGTTATATAAAATTAGAACCCGCAAGGATTTCTCCTTCTCAATTACCAAGATCTTGCACCGTTAACCCGCCAGACTTCTCGAAGTCTTTTGTTAAGCTTCTCATAAATATTCTGAATCACTATCCATAATCACACACGCCGAAATCCATAAATTCTCCTGAGTTCATGCTCGCCCACCATTTGTATAAGTCTGCACTTTCCCTATTGACATCAACTGTACGTTCACAATACCTTCCGAACTCAAGTCATATTGCACCTGACACGATAATCAGATCTTCACGCCTCTTTTCATTTCAAACACACTCCTGTCCGCCCTATTCAATCTTCCTTTGTACAGTAACCATCACTCCAATTAGAGTCTACAGGCCAAATCACATACTAACATGATTCCAAACCACTCTACACTTTCTCAAGGCGCACGACTACCCTACTAGTGAATTCATATGCTAATCTGCCACTCTTACTTTGGTTAAATCATCTCCTTTAAGAAACTTCTCAACCTCTACTTCTCCTACTTGACCCGCTAGTACTTCAACCACTTACTTTTCTTGAGTCCAACTCATTAACAGACATGAGAATTTAATTTGCCCCAAAATTTAACAATGTGAAAGATCCTTTAAAACATTCACACTCCAGATCGTACGTCACATCAAAACGAAAATCAAGCTCCCGATGGCCTTCCTTTACATTTCAAGAAAACACTTTTCGTCACATTCACATCGTCTTAACACCTCCCACAGTTACGTCATACTCACCACAAAGCCATTCCACAGCTCATCGAGCCACAAATTCCACTCGTAGAGACATTTTCGGACATATGAGTCCAAATGTATAGGTTACAACTGAAGCTACCGAGCCTAAGCTGCGGTCTAACCATGGACTCAAGTCCTCCAGACTAGCCCACCACCACAAACACAGAATACACATATCAACCTTGTTCATAGAATCACAAGCTGGCGATGCACAACCAATACCGAGCGCTCATGTGCACATACGAATGCGTGGAAGGAATTCAAGGAGTTATGTTCCAAGATCAATCAATTTCGCACGATAGAGTACAAGAAAGTGAAATGTTTCCTAAGGGTTCTGCAGCCTCTCGAAGATAAGTACAGACGTCTCTGTACCGATCCACAAGACTCTACTAAACCCGCTCATGACTCGTGAGACCTATGTAACCTAGGCTCTGATACCAATCTGTCACGACCCAAAAATCTAACCTGTCGTGATAGCGCCTATCGTGGAACTAGGCAAGCCGACTCATTCCAAAACAAACCGATATTTTCATTTCAAAGAAAATTTCAAGGCTATTTAGCATAAAAACCTTCGTAAAGGAGTTCAAATCAAAACAAAAGTGCGAAAAAGAAAAGTCCGACATCGGGGTATCACAAGTCATGAGCATCTATTACAGTCTGTCTAACAATATCAAGGCTAACTCAGCCTGGAAAATAGCTAAATACAACTAAAAGAAGATAAGAGGGAGAAGAGCAGGGGCTGCGATCGCCAAGCAACTACCTTGCTATCTCCGAGACAATCTGCAACCAGAATAATCAACAACCGTTACCGTGTCCAGCTACACCTGGATCTGCACATAAGGTGTAGGGAGTAGCGTGAGTATGCCAACTCAGTAAGTAACAACAATAAATAAAGACTGAGCAGTAGTGACGAGCAATAAAGCATATAACGTTCATATCATGAAATCTCAGTAAAATACCTCATGCTTTTAAAATCAGGATTTGAATCAAAATATCTCATTTAAACCCAGTTCCAGTTAAAAATTATTTAAGAATATTTTTCAATGATTTACAAACAGAGGAAAAATACAAAGGTGAGCAAAAAATGATGAAATCATAAACAGCCCCTCGGGCAAAGCATCACTCTTATATAGCCCCTCGGGCAAACCTCACAATCATTCTTGCCACTCGGGCATACCTCACAATCACTCTTGCCACTCGGGCATACCTCACAATAACTCATGCCTCCCAGTCACTCAACACTCGCACTCAGTAGGTACCTGCGCTCACTGGGGGTGTGTACAGACTCCAGAGGGGCTCCTTCAGCCCAAGCGCTATATCAAGCCAAACCATGGCATAAATCACTCAGGCCCTCGACATATATCAAACATGATACGGCGTGTAGCCCGATCCCATAAATATCCTCACAAATTAGGCCCTCGGCCTCACTCAGTCATAAACCTCTCAAGCCACTCGGGCATTTCAGTAAAAACAGGGTACTCAGCCCCAAACAACAATTATATGCATCAAAATAGAGTAAGAAAACTAAGTTATGCAGTAAACGGGTATAACCATGACTGAGTAGAGATTTTCAATCAAAAACAGTGAGAGGATAGTAAGAAAGGCCCTTTAGGGTCCAAACAGTACTGGTACAAGGCCCAAACATGGCATTCAGCCCAATTTACAGAAACTCTTTCTAAAATATATAAGTATCATATAGTTTCAACAAAATATGTAACTTTACAGTTGCTACGGGATGGACCAAGTCACAATCCCTAACAGTGCACGCCCACACGCCCGTCACCTAGCATGTGCGTCACTTAAAATAGTAGAATGATACAAAATCTGGGGTTTCATAGGACTAGATTTACAATCGTTACTTACCTCAAACCGGTCAAATCTCTACCCCGCAATGCTCTTTCTTCTCGACGCGGCCTCCAAATGCTCCGAATCTATTCACAATCAGTACAATACCATCAATATATGCTAATGGAATGAATTCCACAAGAAAAACTATTTAATTAGCCCAAAATCCGAAATTGGCTCAAACCCGCCCCCCGGGCCCACGTCTCCAAATCCGACAAAATTTATAAAATTAGAAAGCCCATTCACTCATGAGTCTGTACATACAAAAGTTATCCAAGCCCTAACCCCTCATTTTTACTAATTACATGATTAAACAATGGGAAATTACCATATATATGAGTATTAGGGCTCAAGCAACTTACCTCACTGATAGCCCTTGAATCACCTTTCAAAAATCACTCCAAAAGCTCCAAAAATCGACTTGAAAATGGTGGAAATGAACCAAATCTGCGAAGGGTTCTATTTATGATTTCTGCCCAGGCTTTTTCGCACCTACGGACCATTTCTCGCTTCTGTGCAACCGCACCTGCGGTCCAAACAACCGCACCTGCGCAAGTCACTCAAACGCCCAGACTCCGCACCTATGCCTTTTTCCTTACACCTGCGGGATCGCAGGTGCGGCCAAGCTTGCGCACCTGCGCTCGATCCCCAGCTTCCAAAATTCCGCGTCTGCGACCACCTTCCGCGCCTATGACCCTCGCACCTACAGCACCCTTTTCCGCAAGTGCGGAAACACCAGAAAACCCACACCAACAGATTTTTAGCAACTCACCAACACCAAAAACCAATCCGCTAACCATCTGAAATACACCCGAGACCCTCGGGACCTCAACCAATAATAC
Organism: Nicotiana tomentosiformis; assembly: GCF_000390325.3. NCBI lineage: Eukaryota > Viridiplantae > Streptophyta > Magnoliopsida > Solanales > Solanaceae > Nicotiana > Nicotiana tomentosiformis. The sequence goes on from NC_090822.1 coordinate 115,518,715, forward strand.
TAACGAGTCACATATCAATATACGAACTAAGTCGAGCCTTCAGAACACTCAAAACAATATCAAAACACCAAATCCACCTCGGATTCAAGCCTAAGAACTTCCAAATTTCCAAATTCGGCAACCGATGACGAAACCAACCAAATCACGTCCGAAAGACCTCAAATTGGGCACATACGTCACAAATGACACCATAAACCTACTCTAACTTCCGAAATTCTATTCTGCCCCCGATATCTAATTTTTCACTGCCGGCCGAAATCGCCAAATTTTCAACTTTCGCCACTTCAAGCCTAATTCCACCCCGGACGCGCTCCTAAGTCCAAAATTACCTAACGAAGCTAATGGAACCATCAGAATTCCAATCCGAGGTCAAATGCTAAAAAGTCAAATTTGGTCAACTCTTCCAATTTAAAGCTTCAACAATGAAATTCTTTCTTCCAATTCGGTTCCGAAATACCTGCAAACCAAAAACGACGATTCACACAAGTCAAAGTACATCATACGGAGCTACTCATTCCCTGAAACAACCGAGCGAAGTGCAAATATTCAAAACGACCGATCAGGTCGTTATACAATTAACTTTCTTGCATCTGGCCAGAATTTTGACAATTTCATAAGTTTGTGTAGTAATTTTTTTATCTCATGAAAAATGATTGTTATAGAATCACTTTGATACTATTTCACATTCTTCATCATAACTATTTTAAAAAGTATTTTAAAGGTGTGGTGCAAAATTTTATTGTCTCACTTATATAATATAAATTTTTTCTAATCACTATAGTTGTATTGCGCGCGAAAATAATTTATTATATTTTAAAAGTTATATCTCATTAATTGAATTTAGAGATGGTAAATAAACTACTTTTAAGAAGATATTGAAATATATAAATCTTTATATGGTATTAACATATAAATTTATAAATACCTTTGTTTGATATTATAAAAAAAAATTGAAGTACACTTAACTACTAGACAAACTTGAAGAATGATGGTTTGTCGGTTGTTCGTCAACTAATGCAAACTAATTATTGTATAATGTGGCATCAGTGCATTTTTCATTTTTTTTCAATCCTTATTTTTTGTCTAAGTTATTCTTTTGAATCTATATATTTCGTTTTAATATGTCAAGCTGTAAATAAATTTTTGTTTGATATTATCAAAAAGAATATGTAAATAAACTACATTTCGATATTGGGCAAACTTGAAGAAAAATGGTTTGTGTCATTCAACTTATGTGAACTAATTATTATATATTTGGCCGTCAGTGCATTAGGAAATAAATTTTTTGAATATGCTGAATCATTATATTTTGTTCAAGTCTTCTTTTGAATCTATATCCGATATTAATATGTAAATCTATAATAAGCCTTTGTTTGGCATTATAAAAAACCTTTAAATAAATTACACTTAGATACATGGCAAACTTGAAGGATGATAGTGTGTGTGTTCAACTAAACTAATTGCAGTATATTGTGGCATTGATGAATAAGGTAATAAATTTTTCTAATTTTTTCCATCCTTATTGTGAGATTAAGTCTATATTCATAATTTTTTTAATTTTATATTCTATAGACTTTTATTGAAAGATGCAAAATTCATGTGCAATGCACGTACCCTAAAGCTAGTTATATTAAAAGCACGAAGGCCCTTAACGAAATGTCTTTCGCCTCTTTTACCCTTTAAAACAGAGAGTTCACATTGGACAATATAGTAATTAAAATATTTTCCTAATATTTAGGACTTTGAAATTCATTAAAATTTTGTTATTAAATCTTTCCTTATTTGAAAATCATAGAAAATCTTAATATTTAGAATTTTAAAACCGATTATTATTTGACCTTCTATAAATCTTTTCCATATTTTAATATGTAACAACTTTTTCATGTTAACTTTTCTAATACTTAATACTTTGAAATCTAACTATTTATATAAATGTAGATTTATTAGCTTTGAAATTTAGAGACAATTAAATTGTATCCGACGTTAAGAAGAAATTTCCTAGAATCCTAGGTGAATACAGAAAAGGTAAGAAATGTATACATATTCCTAAAATATAGACGTAAATAAAAAAAGGAAGGCAACTAATAATAGAATTCTAAATTCTAATAATAGAATTTTAAATTATAATGCAAAAAAGAAACTCTTCAATTAGAATTCTCTTGTTCACCAGGATACTATTAATTCACAATATATTCTTCCAACTCCTTACAAATCGTGTTCCGTCCACAACAAAAAATTTTGATGATCTGGAAGAAAATATTACGTTTCACAAGCATTACTCTTTTATTTATTTATTTCCACGAACGATGATCTTGTATTCAACTAGCACGAACTTTGATTTGAACTCGTACTCCTTGAATCTTGACTTGTTTTTCGTTCTTGAGCTTGAACTTAATTTCTTGAGCTTGAAGTTCTTCGTTCTTGAGCTTGAACTTGATTTCTTGAACTTGAACTTGAACTTGATTGCTTGAAGCTTGAAACTTGTAGAGAAATTTGCGGCGTTTGATCCACGAGCTCTCTCTTGCTTCTTGTTATAACTTCTGGTCCCTTTTCTAGGTTATGAAAATCCCTATTTATAGTTGTGGAAAGAAGGAGTTGTGATAAGAACAAACTCTTTCCGGCCAATCAAATTGAAGTGTGACATGGTCGTATTTGATTGGCCAGAACATGTCACTTGCACACGTGGCGCGATTTCATTAGCCTTTTAATGTGACTTGGCATGTCTTGTCATTTTGACACGTGGCATGGTCCTATTGGCTCTTCCATTTAACATGGCGTGCCACATCATTTGACACGTGGCACCAAACTGGGCCTCTAGGAAGATGACATCTTGGGCTTAATGAAGTTGGCACATCACTTTAGCCCAATTAAATGGACTAGCCCAATGAATTAAGGATTATTTATTTAATTCATATATATTGGGCTTATAATTAATCCAATTATATTAGTCCAATAAATTTATTTGAACTGATATATCTTGAATTTTAAAATATAGTCCCAATTATTTTACGGATGTAATTCCAATAAAATTTATATACTTACAAATACCCCCTACTTCAAGACTCGTCAAGATCTTTAAACTTTTGAAGACTAGGCTTGAAGTATTTAGGTAACAAATGTCTTTATTTATTTTCCCCATTTTTGCAAACATTCAATTTATCTTCACGTAAAAAGATTAATTGAAAAGAATCCAAACTATAACTTTGAGATTCTAATTGAAATTCACGTGAGATATTACTGAAAGAATAAAAAATATAATTTACTTCTTGCCTTCCTAATTAGATGGACTTCTGAGACTTTGCCCCTTACTACTTTTGGCCTTATACGATTTTGTCAAAATCCGTAAATGTCCAAATTGGTTAGAAGCCTTCTGCTTGTAGCTTTCTTCGTTAGAATTGAATTAGGAGAACAAGTCAATGTTGGACTTTGAAAATCTCTACTCCCCCATCGCAATTAACCCATCAACTGGCATCTTTGAAGAAGCTATAAATAGGGACGTGCCTTCCCTTCAATTGGCATCAGTCGCAGCTCGCAATCATGTCCAAGTGAATCGTTCTCAGGTATTGTTATTATTATTATTATTATTATTATTATTATTATTATTTTGCATTTTTTTCTTTTTTTTTCTTTTCTTTTTGTAGGTCAAACGAAAAGTATGTGTTCTTGTTTAACGAGATGATCCATGCATGAAGAAGGTAATTTTACAGTGTGAAAGAATTTGTATTCATACCCACCCAAATATCGGAGAGATTATTAGAGAGATTACTCTCAATATGGCTCGACTACCGGAGAGATTACTCTCAAAATGACCCGACTATCAGAGAGATTACTTTCAATGTGGCCCGACTACCGGAGAGATTACTCTCAATATGGCTAGAATACCGGAGAGATTACTCTCAAAATGACCCGACTATCGGAGAGATTACTCTCAATGTGGTCCGATTACCAGAGAGATTACTCTCAAAATGACCCGACTATCGGAGAGATTACTCTCAATGTGGCCCGATTACTAGAGAGATTACTCTCAATGTAGCTCGACTACCGGAGAGATTACTCTCAAAATGACCCGACTATCATAGAGATTACTCTCAACCTTAAGATTGAAAAATATAGTTTCCTTTTAAGGACAAACCCACGAAGAGGCCAACTTAAGGTGCAAAGGGACTTATATGTCCCTCTTAAGACTGGAAAGTTATAGTTTCCTTTTAAGGACAAACCCACGAAGAGACCAACTTGAGGTGCAAAGGGACTCATATGTCCACCTTAAGATTAGAAAATTATAATTTTCTTTTAAGGACAAACCCACGAAGAGGTCAACTTAAGGTGCAAAGGGACTTATATATCCACCTTAAGATTGAAAAGTTATAATTTCCTTTTAAGGACAACCCCAGGAAGAGGCCAACTTAAGGTGCAAAAGGGACTCATATGTCCACCTTAAGATTGGAAAGTTATAAAGCTTCAACTCGAAGATTTCGTGGACTTGACGACATTGACTTGAATATTTGGAAACTTTGAAGATTTGGCGGACTTTGCAGACTTCAATTTGAAGAGTGGCGAACTTGAATACTTCAACTTGAAGACCGACAGACTTGAAGATTTCAACTTGGAGACTTCAACTTGAAGACCGACGGACTTGAAGACTTCAACTTGGAGACTTGGAGGGTTTAAACATTTCAACTTGAAGAGCAGCAAACTTGAAGACTGGAGGACTTAAAGATTTGGTGAACATGAAGACATAGTAAATCCCTGAACTTCAGTGCAAATACTTGATAGCCTCCTAAAAGACTATAATCGCCCTATTGAAGACAATGATTTATCATGAAGGCTTTCCCCCTCAAAGTCATATGAGATCCAAAGTTCAAAAGAAGAACAAAATTTCAGCCTGATTTTCAAGTGTTGTTTGAATGAATTACTTCCATCATACTTCATTTAGACAACGACTAGGGCACTATGTATCTTTTGAACTTATGCGACTGAACTCAGAATGAAACTCTAAGCTGCCAACGTACCTCGATGAAGAGGATCAAGTCATACCGTAGTTCAGAATGGGTGATTTTTTAATTTTTTTATGTCCTAACTTTTGCCTAGGCCGCCCCTTTCGAGGTTTTCAACCTAGCGGACTTTTTTTTTTCTTTTTACATCCTAACTTTTGCCTAGGCCGCCTCTTTCGAGGTTTTCAACCTAGCGGACTCTTTTGTTTTTATGTCCTAACTTTTTCCTAGGCCGCCTCTTTTGAGGTTTTCAACCTAGCGGACTTTTTTTTTTACGTCCTAACTTTTGCCTAGGCCGCCTCTTTCGAGGTTTTCAACCTAGCAGTCTCTTTTTTTGGTTATGTCTTAACTTTTTCCTAGGTCACCTCTTTCGAAGTTTTCAACCTAGCAGACCCTTTGTTTTTGGTGGTGGGCCGTACACAGTTTTGACTCATGCAGGCCAGGAGTGTAGGAACATGCAGTTTAGGCTCATGCGTCAAGGAGCGTTGCAACTTCAAGGATAATACTTCTTCAACAATTTGCCATTAATAGGGCCGATTCTCATGCCATCTGCATCAATTAGCTTATAAGCCCCACTTGAATAAGCTTCTTGTACGACATATAGCCCATCCCATTTTGAAGTGAACTTCCCTACAGGTTTATGGGAAGTAATTATGGGTCTTCGTACGGCAAGGACTTGATCTCCTACTTAAAAGGATCTCAGGTGAACTCTTTTATTGAAGGCGCGAGACAATCGAGCTTGATAACATTCAAGACTCTGTTGAGCTTCCAACCTCTTCTCATCAAGAGCCTCCAACTCTGCTAATCGAAGCCGAGCATTTTACTCATCAGTGATCCCTTCTTGAATAGCCAGTCATAATGAAGGTATTTGACGCTCGAGTGGTAAGACAACTTCGATTCCATAAACGAGCGAATAAGGAGTCACTTGTGTTGGTGTTCGGTGAGTCGTCCTATATGCCCATAGAGCTTCTTCCATACGGTCATTCCAATCTCGTTTGGATTTGGAGATGATTTTCTTTAATAAGTTGCATAGAGTTTTGTTGAATGCCTCAGCTAGACCATTGACAGCAGTATTGTACATCGAAGAGTTACGTTGCTTGGAGCCAAAGAGATCACAAATCTTGTTCATCAACCTATTATCGAATGGATTTACATTATCCGTTATTATGTAACAAGGAATGCCAAAGCTATAGATTATGTTTACTCGGATGAAACTTGCAACATTTTCCTTCTTTACCTCCTTAAGAGCAACAACTTCAACTCATTTTGAGAAGTAGTCAGTTGCGGCCAAGATGTATAGGTTCCCACCAGAGGACTTTGGCAGTGGTCCAACAACATCCAATCCCCAAGCGTTAAACGACCAGGATACCACAGTCGAGTGCAACACTTCAGGAGGTTGATGAATAAAATTCGCATGGAATTGACAAGCCTTGCATCTTCGAGCGTAGTCCAAGCAATCTTTTATCATTATTGGCCAATAATATCCCATCCTTTTTAAATGAAAGTGGAGCTTTGGTCCAGACTGGTGTGACCCACATATCCCAGAATGTGCCTCTTGCAAAGCTTGGAGTGGTTCTTCTTCCCCTAAGCATCACAAGAGTACTCCCTCGAATGACCTTCTGTATAGAGTATCTTTGTAGTAAAGGAAGCAAGGTGCACGACGACGGATTTCGGTCCTTCTCCTCGAATTTTCTGGAAGTATCCCATAGCATAAATAGTCGATAATGGGTTGTCGTCATTCTTCTTTCTCAACTTTTGAAACAAGGACAAGATGCTTGAGTTCATTTTCTTCACCTTCAGCCTCATTTGGCGGCGGTGCTACCCATTTTTGGCAGACAGTAACTTGCGCTTGATCAAGCAGGGTTAACGACGAAGCTAGGGCAGCTAAAGCATCAGCCTTCTTATTTTCTTTCCTTGACACATGCTGAATAGTCACATCACCGAGCCACCCTATTAATGTTTTAGCGTAATCATGATATGGGCGTAGTTCAGGCTTCTTGACCTCGTAACTACCTAGAAGCTGATTGACCACTAACTGAGAGTCACCAAAGACTTGCAATTGCAACCGCTTTATTTCGACAGCCATTTCAATCCCAAGTATTAGTGCTTGATACTCATCAACGTTGTTAGAGCAGATTTGCATCAACGTAAAAGAGTAGCGCAGAACTTCACCTTGAGAAGTGACAAATACTACACCAGCACCAGCTCCTCCGCGATGTGCAGTACCATCAAAGTACATCTTCCATGGTGGCTGAACTTCAATAACCATTGTGTCCTCATCAGGTATTTCGTCTGTTAGCTCCCAATCATCAGGTATAGGGTGATCTGCCAAGAAGTCCGCTAACGCTTGTCCTTTTATAGCCTTTTGAGGGATGTACAAGATTTCAAATTGTTGAAACTAGAGGTACCACCTTGCTAGTCAATCACTAAGTACATATTTTGACATCACGAACTTGATGGGATTTGCTTTAGAAACCAAACGAACGACATGAGCTTGAAAGTAGTGCTTCAACTTTTGGATTGAGAAGACTAGCACCAAACATAACTTTTCAATTGGCGAATAATTCAGCTCATTTGGTGTCATCATCCTACTCAAGTAGTAAAGGGAGTTTTCTTTCCCTTCACTATTTTCTTGGGCCAACAGCGCTCCAACAGACCTTTCTTGTGCTGAAATGTATCGTATCATCGGCTTTCCAAGTGTAGGGGATGCCAAAACTAGAGGCTTCATCAAGTAGGATTTAATGCTCTCAAAGGCATTGTTTCATGCTTGGTCCCATTTGAAAGGGACACCTTTCTTCATAAGGCAACAGAATAGTTGGCACCTCCTAGCTAGGTTTGAGATGAATCTCCTAAGGTAGGCTAACTTTCCTTGTAGACTTTTCAATTCATGAATATCCCGAGGCTCGGGCATTTTCAAAATGGAATCCACTTTGGCTTGATCAATTTCGATCCCTCTATGTCGGACAATGAAACCAAGGAACTTTCCAGAAGTAACTCCAAAGGCACATTTCAATGGATTTATCCTAAGTTGGTACCTCCGGAGAAACTCGAACACCATTCTCAAGTCTTTTAAGTGGTCACTCTTCTCTCTTGATTTTACCTCTAAGTTGTCAACATAGCATTCGACATTCTTGTGGAGAAAATCATCAAAAATATTCTACATAGCCCTTTGGTAAGTAAAACCAGCATTCTTCAAGCTAAAAGGCATTACCCTGTAGCAATAAATACCCTTGGGGGTGCGGAATGCAGTAAGTTCTTCATCTTTTGGTGCCATACGAATTTGGCTATAACCTAACGAACCATCCATAAACGACATTGCCTCATACCCAGTAGTAGCATCGATCATCAGCTCTAGAATAGGAAGCTGGAATTCATCTTTCGGGCACGCATTATTGAGATCCCTGAAGTCAACGCACACTCGAATCTGGACATTTTTATTCCTTACAGGGACAATACTTGAAACCCATGTTGGGTATTTCACTTCACGAATAAATCCAGCTTTGATGAGTTTGTTAACTTCGGTTTCAATCAAGGGAACCAAGTCCAACCTAAAGCGCCTTTGCGCTTGTTTGACAGGGAGCACCATTCTTGACGGTAAGGTGATGGACTGCTACTTTCGGGTCCAAGCCAGGCATCTCTTTGTAGCTCCAAGAAAAGACATCCCTGAACTCCTTGAGTAACTCAATATAAGTGCTTTCTTCATCAACTTCTAGTAAAGCACTTAGGTAAGTGGGTCTTGGTTCTTCATCGGTTCCAAGGTTAACTTCTTTTAAGGCATCAACTGTAGTCTTCACTCCTTCTTCAAGTTCAGGTGGAGCATCTTCATCATCTTGAGGGTCCCCATCGTTCAAGGATATGTGATAACACGGTGAAATATTATCCAATTTCTCGTCATCCTCCATTAGAGATAAAACACCATGCTCGCCTTGTGCAGTAACATGATACGAAGAACCCACACTTTCTTCGTATTCATCACGTTCTTTAGTGTAGATCACAGTGTATGGCTTCACCTTCAGTACCTCATCACACAAAACCATGACTTTTGTTTGTCTCTTCATTCTAGAAGGAATCAAACTTTGGAAATCTTTAGAGATCTTCTGAATTTTAGGCAAAGCGGTTGTTTTTGTATTTCAATAATTTCTATGGAACTTATTCCCCTTATTTAATGGACCCAATCTCTCAAATACAGAAGTTCTCACAGTTGATTTTCCAAGTCGATCAAAGACGGAAGGCCTGTTAGAAGCGGCAGATTCGTCTTCTAAATTGATATAATTGCTGCTCGCCCTTCTTATGGAGATGCGCACTAGTGACGGTTGCTTGTATCCCAAACCTTCACGTGGTTGACTTGTCACATCTTCTGATGGGAGCTTCCCTAACTTTGACGGCTCATTAGGATTGTATCCAGCTTTTACAAATAGCATGTAAGCAATAAGATCAAAACCTTCATCTGTTCGCTTTGTAGGGAGTGCCACATTCTGCAAACGATTTTGGGTTACAAACCCTGCAAGTGGCTTTGAGGACAACTTTACTGCCTCAATTCGTTTTACCGGAAGAGTTAACTCCTTTAGCATGTTAGTTTGGAGATTAGATGATTCGCCTTCATCTTTCTTTCTTTTAGGGACATATTGGAGTGCAAGATTTACTTTCTTGCCATAAGACGCAATATCCCCTCTATGAGATTTATTTGCGTTGGGTTGTACCTCCTCAGTAACAACTTTGGCTCTACCAGCAATCACCTCGGCTCTTTTAGTTGTGGGTTCGTCATTCTTGCTTTTCATGCCATCATCAGCTTTTAGCTCCTTCACAATGCAGTTCTTCAAGTAAAACTTTGCATCGGCGAAGTGTGACTCAGCCTCGGTGAATGGCTCATCATCACCAACTATCTTCTTTTCGACTTCACCCTCATAGTACTTCAAACATTGATGGTAGGTAGATGGAACCAGTTTATTCTCATGTATCCAAGGCCTTCTGAGCAAGGCGTTGTATGAAGTATTTGCATCGATCACATGCAGCCATGCACTTGATTGCATATCTTCAATGGTGATTCCCAACCTGATCGCACCTATGGCTCTTTGCCCCCTTGGTTGAATCCTTGGATCATCACACGACTTTCTGAGAGTTCGTTCATGGGAATACCAAGTTCTTTCACAGTGCGAAAATGCAAAATGTTCACTGAGGATCCTCCATCAACCAAAATTCGATTTACCCTTTCATCACACATATAGCCAACGTGTGATGATCCAAAATGTCATCTTTAAATTTAATAATTAATTATGTATTCTAAGACCTTGAAAAGTACTATTTATTATTACTCGACTTGCGTGCACAGTCCGTAAAATTTTTCGGAAAGTTTTGAGGTGAAAAATGGATTAAAATATGAATTAGAGTTTTAAAACTCAATTAAGTTGACTTTGGTCAACATTTTGAGAAATAAGACTCGAATCAGTGTTCTGACAGTTCTGATAGGTCCGTATCGTGATTTAGGACTTAGGCGTATTCTTGGAATCAAATTCCGAGGTCCCTAGCCCGAGATATAAAATTTTGATAAAAAATTAAAAGTTTAAATTCAAATAGTGATCGGATGTCAAATTACATGCAAACGACCCAAAAATAGAATTTTGATGATTCCAACGGCTCCGTATGGTGATTTTGGACTTAGGAGCGTGATCAAAATTTTATTTGGAAGTCCGTAGTGAAATTAGGCTTGAAATGGCTAAAATAGGAATTTAAGTTTAGAAGTTTGACCGGGGAGTTGACTTTTTAATATCGGGATCGGAATCAATTTCTGAAAATTTTCATAGCTGTGTTATGTCATTTATGACTTGCGTACAAACTTTGAGGTCAATCGGACTTGATTTGATAGGTTCCGGTGTTGTTTGTAGAAATTGAAAGTTTCAAAGATTATTAGGCTTGAATCTAAGTGTGATTCATATTTTTAGTATTGTTGGATGTGATTTGAAGCCTCAACTAAATACATATGATGTTTTAGGACTTGTCGGTATATTTGGTTGAGGTCCCGAGGGGCTCGGGCGTGTTTCGGATGGTATATAGAGTATTTTCCTTCATTTTGGCACTGCTGGTAGCTGCTGATTTATTGTATTTTAAGCCTTCTTCGCGATCGTGAAGATTGGGACGCGATGGCATAGGCATAGTTGAGGCAGTGTTAACTTTGTTCTTCGTGATCGCGTGAGGTCAACCGTGATTGCGTAGGCTTGGCAGGCTGTACATCGCGATCGCGTGGCATTGTTTGCGATCGTGTAAGGTTAATTAAGGGCTGCTAAGTTTTGTGCTTCGCGATCGCGTGAAGCAGGATGCGATCGCGTAGCTTTGAGACCTTGTGACTCGCGAATGCATGAAGAGGACTGCGATCGCGTAGAGCTAGGAATTATGTGCTCTGCGATTGCGTGAGGATATATGCGATCGCGTAGAGTTAATTTGGACAGTGGTAATTTGTGCTTCGCGATCGTGTGTGGATGTTCGCGATCGCGATGAGTAAAAGCCTGGGAAGAATGTTTAAGTTCTGAAAATGGGACTTCATCCCATTTTCCATTTTTAACGAATTGGAGCTCGGATTGAGGCGATTTTTGAGAGATTTTCTAGAAAACGTTAGGGTAAGTGTTCTTAATTCAATCTTTGTTAGATTACCCGAATCTATCACTATTTTTAACATTTAATTGGTGATTTAAGTTGAAAAAATTTGAAAACCCTCTTGGATAGATTTGAGGATTTGAGGGTCGAACTCTTATTGGAATTTAGTCATTTTGGTATGGTTAGACTCGTGGTTGAATGGGCGCTCATATTTCGTAACTTTCGCCGGATTCCGAGACATGGGACCCACGGGCCATTTTTGAGTTAATTTCGGATTTTTATTGAAAAATGTAGTATTTTCTTACACAATTAATTCTATAATTTTTGTTGACTGAACCGAAATAATTATAACTAGATACGAGTCGACCGGAATCGAAAAATCGAGGAAAAAGCATACTACTTGGTTAAATTGGAGCAAGTCGAGGTAAGTGACTTGTCTAACCTTGTGTGGGAAAATTTTCCCTAGGATTGATAATTGTAATGTGTGGAAAGTCGTGTACACGAGATGACGAGTGTGTACATGGGCTAAATATGAAAGATTATGTTTTAAATTGTGTAGATCATTGTTGCGCATTCATTAAATTATTTTATTTTGTTATATTCTTCATTATTGATTTAATGTTTATATTTTAAATTTGCTTGACCTTTTCTTGCTAATTGTTTTATCTGTTTAGTTGGAACTTGGTTTCTTTTATTCTGTGCATTATTTGAAGGTTGATTTTCTTTAGATTAAATATTATTAATATGAAATATTTGACATTTTTAAACTTGATATTGAAGCAACGTATTAAAGATTTTGAAATATTATTGTTGAATTATTTTGACATGAGCCGTGAGCTCTTATTTGTGGAAAAATATTATTGTTGAATTATTTTGACATGAGCCGTGAGCTCTTTATTGTGGAAAAATATTGTTGAATTATTTTGGCAAGTTAAATTATTTGAGCACCTGAGGTGCAAATTTTGATATATTGTGATATTGATACGCATGTGGTGGTATAAGGCCTGGGTATTGAAATGCATGCGGTGAGATAAGGGTGGCTTGATTCGCGTGGCTAGTAGGGGAAACTACTAGAAGTCATACGGTGTGATAAGGATGGCTAAAACGCGGGATGCTATTTCGGGAAAAAATATTTTCTTTAAAATAAATTGTGAAGGCTCCCGCGGTGAGATAAGGAAATGAGGTATTGTGAATTTATTTATAATTTGGGACTACGAGGCAGTACCTCGAGAGTGCCCTTGTTGATAATGATTTATGGCTGCAATTGCCTTGATTATTTGTTGTGATTTTCTTAAAGTTGAAAGGAAATTCGGTTTTGTTTCCACGAGTTATTATTTGCCATTATTTTGTTAAATTAAATGGTGACACACTACTTGATTCATTTCCAATGTCATTTTATTTTACTATATTGTTAAACATTTTACCATGCCATTATTATATTTCAGTAGGGCCTTACCTGACCTCGTCACTACTCTACCGAGATTAGGCTTGGCACTTACTGGGTACCGCTGTGGTGTACTCATACTACGCTTCTGCACATCTTTTTGTGCAGATCCGGGTATATCTTATCTGACCACGCATCAATAAACTAGTTGTACGAGGAGACTTCGAGGTATATCTGTCAGCGTCCGCAGACTCCGGAGTCCCCTTCTATCTTAATATGTTGTCTTCCTTAAAAGCTTGTGACTTATTTTTACCTAGTTTTGGGAGTTATAATTATTGGAACTGGATCTGATGATCAAACACCCACGCCTCCTGAGCCGCAAGAGGCCGAGGACGGGGCAGAGGCCGAGTTAGAGGATGAGGAAGACCACGGGGTGCAGCCAGAGCACTTGCACGAGCTGATGCACCAGAGCCACCAGTAGCTCCAGTTGGAGAGCAGGCACCTGAGACGCCTGTTACTACTCCTGCACTTCAGGAGACTCTTGCCCAGGTTTTGAGCATGTTTGGCACTTTAGCTCAGGCAGGATTAATTCCACTTGCTCCTGCCACATCTCAGGCTGGGGGAGGAGCACAGACTCCCGCCGCCCGTATTCCAGAGCCACGGGCCCATGTTGACCATGCCCCAGAGGTTATACCAGTGCAGCCAGTTGTCCCAGTTCAACCTGAGATTAGGATAGCAGTTTCAGAGGGGGAGCAACTCAGGCTCGAGAGGTATAAGAAGTACCACCCTCCCACTTTCAGGGGTTTAGCTTCAGAGGATACTCAGGGTTTTCTGGAGGAATGTCACCATATCCTTCGTACTATGGGTATTGTGGATTCCAGTGGGGTTTCTTTCACGGCATTCCAATTTAGAGGAGCAGCCTAACAGTGGTGGCGGGCATATGAGTTGGATAGTCCGGCTGAGGCAGCTTCACTTACTAGGGCTCAATTTTTAGATATGTTCTTAAGGGAGTATGTTCCTCAGAGTCTTAGAGATGCATGGCGCGCAGAGTTTGAGCAGCTGCGCCAGGGTTCTATGACCGTGTCAGAATATGCGGTCTGATTCAGTGATTTGGCTAGGTATGCACCAGCCTTAGTTGCCACTGTTCGAGAGCGGGTTTGCAGATTTATTGAGTGTCTTCACCCTAGTATCAGATACAGTATAGCCCGAGAGCTAGAGATGGACATCACATACCAACAGATGGTGTCAATTGCTAGGAGATTGGAAGGTATGCAGACTCGGGAGAGGGAAGAGAGGGAAGCTAACAGACCCCGAGATTCTGGCACACATAATAATTCTCGTGCCCCAGTTGCAGCCCGTCATGGTAGAGGTTATGTGAGCCGTCCTATTCATTTAGCACTTCCAGCTTCCAGTGGTATTCCGACTACTCCCAAACCTCAGGTTCCTTATTATGCACCACCAGTGTCTTCTGTACCTCCTGTACGGGGTGCTTTCAGCGAGCAGTCTAGTCAATCAGGCCCGAGCCAGTCCCAGCAGCTATGTCCTCTGAGGGCTTGTTTTGAGTGTGGTGACACTCGTCATATTATGAGAGATTGCCCCTGATTTAGGAGGGGTGCACCTCCACATATTTCTCAGGCCCCACCTATTCCACATGTTCCTCAGGCTTCTCAGGCCATGATTACTGCACCAGTTGCCACTCCACCTGCACATCCAGCTAGAGGTGGAGGTCGGGCAGGTAGAGGTCGCCCTAGAGGGGGAGGCTAGGCCAGATATTATGCCCTTCCTGCTAGGGCAGATGCCATTACATCCGATTCTGTTATCACAGGTATTATTCCGGTCTGTCATAGAGATGCATTAGTCTTATTTGATCCAGGCTCCACTTACTCTTATGTGTCATCTTATTTTCCCACGTATTTTGGCGTATCACGTTATTCCTTGAGTTCTTATGTTTATGTATCTACACCCGTGGGTGAATCTATTATTGTGGACCGTGTGTATCGGTCGTGTTTAATTATTATCAATGGTTTTGAGTCCAGAGCTGATTTATTATTGCTTAGTATGGTGGATTTCGATATTATTTTGGGCATGGACTGGTTGTCGCCCTATCACGCTATTCTTGATTGTTATGCCAAGACGGTGACGTTGGATATGCCAGGTCTACCGCGGCTAGAGTGGAGAGGTACCTCAGATCATGTTCCTAGCAGGGTTGTTTCATTTCTTAAAGCTCAACAAATGGTTGAGAAGAGGTTTGATGCGTATCCGGCCTATGTAAGAGATGTTAGTATTGATACTCCTACCGTGGAGTCAGTTCCTATAGTAAGAAATTTTCCCGATGTATTTCCAGCGGATCTTCCGGGTATGCCACCCGACAGGGATATTGATTTTGGCATTGATTTGTTACCGGGCACTCAGACTATTTTTATTCCACCATACCGTATGGTCCCAGCAGAGTTGAAAGAATTAAAAGAATAGTTATAGGAATTGCTTGATAAGGGTTTCATTCGACCTACTGTATCGCCTTGGGGTGCTCCTATCTTATTTGTGAAGAAGAATGATGGTTCTATGCGGATGTGTATTGATTACCGCTAGCTGAACAAGGTTACCGTGAAGAACAGGTATCCATTGCCACGTATTGATGGCCTATTTGATCAGCTTCAGTGTGCCAGAGTATTCTCTAAGATTGACTTACGTTCAGGCTATCATCAATTGAAGATTCGGGATCCAGATATCCCGAAGAATGCTTTCAAGACTCGGTATGGTCATTACGAGTTCCTTGTGATGTCTTTTGGGCTGACCAATGCCCCAACAACATTTATGCACTTAATGAATAGTGTATTTCAGCCCTATCTTTATTCTTTCATCATTGTGTTTATTGACGACATTCTGGTGTATTCCCAGAGTCGGGAAGATGATGAACAACACCTGAGGACTGTGCTTCAGATTTTGAGAGAAAAAAAGTTATATGCAAAATTCTCAAAGTGTGAATTCTAGCTTGATTCGGTGGGATTTTTGGGTCACATATTTTCATGCGAGGGGATCAAGGTAGATCCAAAGAATATTGAAGCAATGCAGAATTGGTCCAGACCGTCCTCAGTTATGGAAATCCAGAGTTTTCTTGGTTTGGCAGGGTATTATTACCGATTTGTAAAGGGTTTCTCTTCTATTGCTGCATCTATGACCAAATTAACCCAGAAAGGTGCTCCGTTCAGGTGGACCGAGGAATGTGAGGAGAGCTTTCAAAAGTTCAAGACAGCTTTGACTACAGCCCTAATATTGGTATTACCTACAGGTACAGGGTCTTATACTATGTATTGTGACGCGTCGCTTATTGGTCTCGGCGCAGTGTTGATGCAAGATGGTAGGGTGATTGCCTACGCATCCAGACAGCTAAAGGTGCATAAGAAGAATTATCCTGTACATGACCTGGAGTTAGCAGCTATTGTTCATGCCCTAAACGTTTGGCGGCATTATTTGTACGGTGTCCATTGTGAGGTCTACACCGATCACTGTAGTCTACAACATCTGTTTAAATATAAGGATCTTAATTTGTGGTAGCGGAGATGGTTAGAGTTGCTTAAGGATTATGATATCACCATTCTCTATCATCCTGGGAATGCCAATATAGTGGCCGATGTCTTGAGTCGTAAGGCGGAGAGTTTGGGCAGCTTAGCATATTTACCGGTAGCAGAGAGGCCTTTAGCCTTGGATGTTCAGGCCTTAGCCAACCAGTTTGTCAGGTTGGATGTTTCCGAGAGGAGCCGAGTTTTGGCTTTTGTGGTTTCTCAGTCTTCTCTTTATGATCGTATTAGGGAGCGTCAGTATGATGACCCTCATTTGCTTGTCCTTAAGGATACAGTTCAGCACGGTGATGCCAAGGAAGTCACTATTGGAGATGACGGTGTACTACGGATGCAGGGCAGGCTATGTGTACCCAATGTAGATGGCTTGCGTGAGTTGATTCTCCACAAGGCTCACAGTTCATGGTACTCCATTCATCCGGATGCTGCAAAGATATATCAGGACTTAAGACATCACTATTGGTGGAGGTGGATGAAGAAATACATAGTGGGGTATGTATTTCGGTGTCTAAATTGTCAACAGGTGAAATATGAGCATCAATGACCGGGTGGATTATTTCAGAAGTTAGAGATTCCAGAATGGAAATGGGAGCCGATCACTATGGATTTCGTTGTTGGGCTCCCAAGGACTCAGCGGAAGTTTGATGTAGTTTGGGTGATTGTGGATAGGCTGACCAAATCAGCTCATTTCATTCTTGTGATTACTACTTACTCTTCAAAGCAGCTGGCTCATGTATATATTCGCGAGATTGTCAGACTTCACGGTGTACCGGTATCTCTCATCTCTGACCGGGGTACAAAATTTACCTCACGGTTTTGGAGGGCAGTACAGCGTGGGTTGGGTACTCGGGTAGAGTTGAGTACAACATTTCACCCTCAGACGGACGGGCAGTCCGAACGCACTATTCAGATACTGGAGGATATGCTTCGTGCGTGTGTGATAGATTTTGGGGGTGCTTGGGATCAGTTCTTACCACTTGCGGAGTTTGCTTACAACAACAGTTACCAGTCAAGAATTCAGATGGCTCCGTATAAGGCCATGTATGGTAGGCGGTGCTGGTCTCCAGTAGGTTGGTTCGAACCGAGCGAGGCTAGACTATTGGGTACACACTTGGTTCAGGATGCCTTGGAAAAGGTTAAGTTGATTCAGGATCGACTTCGTAAAGCCCAATCTAGACAGAAGAGTTATACGGATCGGAAGGTTCGTGATATTGCATGCATAGTTGGTGAGCAGGTATTGCTCCGGGTTTCCCCTATGAAGGGTGTGATGAGGTTCAGGAAGAAGGGCAAGTTGAGCCCTAGGTATATTGGGCCTTTTGAGATTCTTGAGAGAGTTGGAGAGGTGGCTTACAAACTTGCACTACCACCTAGTCTATCTGTGGTTTATCCGGTATTCCATGTTTCCATGCTTCGGAAATATCACAGCAATACGTCTCACGTGTTAGACTTCAGTTCGGTTCAGTTGGACAAGGATCTATCTTATGCTGAGGAACCAGTGGCTATTTTGGATAATAAGGTTCGAAAGCTGAGGTCAAAGAACATTGCTTCCGTGAAGGTTCAGTGGAGGGGTTATCCAGTCGAAGAGGCGACTTGGGAGACCGAGCATGATATGTGCAGCTGTTATCCACACTTATTCACCAGCTCGGGTATTTCTTCTAACTCCGTTCAAGGAAGAACATTTGTTTTAGAGGTGGAGAATGTGATGATCCAAAATGTCATCTTTAAATTTAATAATTAATTATGTATTCTAAGACATCAAAAAGTACTATTTATCATTACTCGACTTGCGTGCGCAGTAGGTAAAATTTTTCGAAACGTTTTCAGGTGAAAAATGGATTAAAATATGAATTAGAGCTTTAAAACTCAATTAAGTTGACTTTGGTCAAAATTTTGAGCAAAAGGACTCGGATCAGTATTTTGACAGTTCCAATAGGTCCGTATTGTGATTTGGGACTTAGGCGTATGCCTGGAATCAAATTCTGAGGTCCCTAGCCCGAGATATGGAATTTTGAAGAAAAACTTAAAGTTTAAATTCAAATAGTGACCGGATGTCGAATTACGTGCAAACGGCCCCAGAATAGAATTTTGATGATTCCAACAGCTCCGTATGGTGATTTTGGACTTAGGAGCGAGATCAGAATTTTATTTGGAAGTTCGTAGTGAAATTAGGCTTGAAATGGCTAAAATAGGAATTTAAGTTTGGAAGTTTGACCGGGGAGTTGACTTTTTGATATCGGGGTCGGAATCAATTTCTGAAAATTTTCATAGCTCTGTTATGTCATTTATGACTTGCGTACAAAATTTGAGGTCAATCAGACTTGATTTGATAGGTTGCGGTGTTGTTTGTAGAAATTGAAAGTTTCAAAGTTTATTAGGCTTTAATCTATGTGTGATTCGTGTTTTTAGTGTTGTTGGATATGATTTGAAGATTCGACTAAGTCCGTATGATGTTTTAGGACTTGTCGGTATATTTGGTTGAGGTCCCGAGGGGCTCGGGCGTGTTTCAGATGGTATTGAGAGTATTTTCCTTCATTTTGGCACTGCTGGTAGCTGCTGATTTATGGTCTTTTAAGCCTTCTTCCGTAGGCTTAGTTGAGGCAGTGTTAACTTTGTTCTTCGCGATGGCGTGAGGTCAACCGTGAACGCGTAGGTTTGCAAGCTATGCATCGTGATCGCGTGTCATTGTTTGCGATCGCGTAAGGTTAATTAAGGGCTGCTAAGTTTTGTGCTTCGCGATCGCGTGAAGCGGGATGCGATCGCGTAGCTTTGAGACCTTGTGACTCGCGAACGCGTGAAGAGGACTGCGATCGTGTAGAGCTGGGAATTCTGTACTCTGCGATCGCGTGAGGATATATGCGATCGCGTAGAGTTAATTTGGGCAGTGGTAATTTGTGCTTTGCGATCGCGTGTGGATGTTTGCGATCGCAATGAGTAAAAGCCTGGGCAGAATGTTTAAGTTCTGAAAATGGGACTTCGTCCCATTTTTCATTTTTAACGAATTGGAGCTCGGATTGAGGCGATTTTTGAGAGATTTTCAGAGAAAACGTTGTGGTAAGTGTTCTATCACTGTTTTTAGCATTTAATTGGTGATTTAAGGTGAAAAAATTTAAAAACCTTCTTGGATAGATTTGACGATTTGAGGGTCGAACTTTTATTGGAATTTAGTCATTTTGGTATGGTTAGACTCGTTGTTGAATGGGCGTTCATATTTCGTAACTTTCGCTGGATTCCGAGACGTGGGCCACACATGCCATTTTTGAGTTAATTCCGGATTTTTATTGAAACATATAGTATTTTCTTACAGAATTAATTCTATAATTTTTGTTGACTGTATCGAATTAATTATGACTAGATACGAGTCGATCAGAATCGAAAAATCGAGAAAAAAGCATACTACTTGGTTAAATTGGAGCAAGTCGAGGTAAGTGACTTGTCTAACCTTGTATGGGGAAAATTGCTCTAGGATTGATAATTGTAATGTGTGAAAAGTCGTGTACACGAGGTGACGAGTGTGTACATGGGTTAAATGTAAAAGATTATATTTTAAATTGTGCAAATCATTGTTGCGCATTAATTAAATTATTTTATTTTGTTATATTCTTCATTATTGATTTAATGTTTATATTTTAAATTTGCTTGACCTTTTCTTGCTAATTGTTTTATCTGTTTAGTTCGAACCTGATTTCTTTTATTCTGTGCATTCTTTGAAAGTTGATTTTTTTTAAATTAAATATTATTAATATGAAGTATTTGACATTTTCAAACTTGATATTGAAGCAACGTATTAAAGATTTTAAAATATTATAGTTGAATTATTTTGACATGAGCTGTGAGCTCTTTATTGTGGAAAAATATTGTTGAATTATTTTGGCAAGTTAAATTATTTGAGCACCTGAGGTGCAAATTATGATATATTGTGATATTGATACGCATGCAGTGGTATAAGGTCTGGGTATTGAAACGCATGCGGCGAGATAAGGGTGGCTTGATACGCGTGGCTAGTAGGGGGAACTACTAGAAGTCATGTAGTGTGATAAGGATGGCTAAAACGCGGGATGCTATTTCGGATTTTTTTTCTTCTTTAAAATAAATTGTGAAGGCTTCCGCGGTGAGATAAGGAAATGAGGTATTGTGAATTTGTTTATGATTTGGGACTACGAGGCGGTACCTCGAGAGTTCCCTTGTTGATTGTGATTTATGGCCGCAGTTGCCTTGATTATTTGTTGTGATTTTCTTAAGGTTGAAAAGAAGTTCGATTTTGTTTCCACGAGATATTATTTGCCATTATTTTGTTAAATTAAATGGTGACACACTACTTGATTCATTTCCAATGTCATTTTATTTTACTATATTGTTAAACATTTTACTATGCCATTATTATATTCTAGTAGGGCCTCACCTGACCTCGTCACTACTCTACCGAGATTAGGCTTGACACTTACTGGGTACCGCTGTGGTGTACTCATACTACGCTTCTGCACATCTTTTTGTGCAGATCCAGGTACATATTATCAGACCACACATCAGTAAACTAGTTGTACGAGGAGACTTCGAGGTATATCTGCCAGTGTCCGCAGACTCCGGAGTCCCCTTCTATCTTACTATGTTGTCTTCCTTATTTGCATTAGACTCTGATGTATAGAGACATAGAGAATAAATTCTTAGAAGCTTGTGACTTATTTCTACCTGCTTTTGGGAGTTGTAATTATTTGAATTGTAGTTTATTTATTTCAGATATTTATGATTATTCCGCATTGATAGGCTTACCTAGTCTTAGAGACTAGGTGCCATCACGACCTCCTACGGAAGGAATTTGGGGTCGTGACACAACCAGGTACAATGGGCGGTTATGAAGAGTGTCACCTAGCAGAAGATCGTCATTTGTGAACGTGACTTTTTCCTCACAAGCATTAACCTCTTGAGGAATGGACTCGATGAGCTTTTTCGAAGATGGTGCCAACCGCAGGTCATCACTCTTTTATTCCCCTTCGTCAGCATGGCAACAGGAGGCATCAGTACCCCCCACGGGAAATCTTTGTGCGGAACCAACTTGGTAAAAACTCCTCCAAGGTCACTAGATGTCGTGGCTTTTGAGGGTGGTGCACCTCCACTTTTGCTTTCTTTAAGTGCTTAACTGGATTCCATCTCCTTGGTCTTTTTACCATCATTTTCCTTGTTGGTTGTTCTACTGATTCTTTTCGTGGGCTCCTTCTGTGGTGCCTACGATGAGTCACCAACGTACAACCTTCATTATCCTCAGGTTGATCGTCTTTAACTTTGTTGTTCTCCAGTAATTCTTCATCTTTACTTTCTTTAAAACCACATAATTCATCCGGACTGAATGAGCCTAAGGTGATAGAGGCTTGGTTTGCTCTTGCTTTTTCATCTTCAAGCACGATCTTCTTTTCGCGAGCCAAGTTCATAACTTTGTCCTTGAAGACAAAGCACTTCTCCAGAGGGCGGCTCACAAGTCGATGGTATTTGTAGTAATTTGGGTCATTTGTCTTCCCAGCTTCATTTGCTCGCTTCATTTCCGGAAGCTCAATGAGATTTAACTCGAGGAGTTCTTCAAAAATAGCTAGCATATCATAATCCAGAAATGGGTACTCTTTCTCTTGCATTTCTTTTAGAGTCAACTTTCCACTTGTCTTATCTTGAAAAGAAGTGGATTTCATACTCCGCTTCTTGCTCACCTTTGTCGTGAACATTACAGGTGATGTGTTGACATTCATAGCTTCTTTGCTTTTAGGCTTGGGTACGAACTTGCCCACTTCCTGACTTCTTACTTGTCGTTCCCCTTGCGAGGTTCATAAATGGGCAGCCTTTCATTTCCAGTAGAGGCCATGCTCAATTCCATGTCATAGGCACGAGTTGCAAGTTCTTCAAATGTGCTAGGCTTGATACCTTGCAAGATGTAGTGCAATCCCCAATGCATGCCTTGGATGCACATCTCTATGCCCGAAGCTTCACTAAGCCTGTCTTTCCAGTTGAGGCTTGCATTCCTCCAACGATTGATAAAGTCGATAACTGGTTCACCCTTTCGTTGATGAGAATTTGTAAGTTCTATCATACTCACAATACGTCTCGTGCTATAAAAGCGATTGAGGAATTCTTGCTCTAGTTGATCCCAGCTATCAACATATCCAGCCTCGAGGTCCGTGTACCAATCAAAAGTATTTCCTTTTAATGAGCGGACAAACTGCTTGACGAGGTAATCTCCATAAGTCCCAGCATTGTTGCATGTCTCGATGAAGTGCGCCACATGTTGCTTTGGATTGCCTTTGCCATCAAACTGATGAAATTTTGGAGGTTAATAGCCAGTAGCCATCTTCAACATATCGATCCTTGAAGTGTATAGCTTTGCGTAGGTAAAGGAGGACTTGGAATCAACTTCATATTTGTTTTTATAGTCCTTTCAATGAACTCCTTTAGTTGATTGATTGTAACCATCCCTTCCGAAGAGACTGGAATTTCCATAGTGGATGCAACTTGTCGTGGGGGAGGATCATTCTCTTGAACTTATGGGAGTTTACCAGGTGCATGGGTGGATTCTTCTTCCATCAAGATTCCCACCCTATCTCTTAACTTGTCGATTCTAGCATCTTGATTTTGCATGCACTTGATCAAGCCAGCGATTGCTTCCGTCAAGTTTGCCAACTGCTTCTCCACAGATGAAGTGTTTGTCACCATGGCTTGCATGATTGTCGTGGACGATGGAGAGTAGCATGGATTTTCACACAAATTGATCCTTGATTGGCTCACACTTTGTGGTGTAAGTGGGGAGGATCCATCACTTGAAGCATCATCATCTTCCTTCACAGTAGAGTGCTTGGATCCGGAGAGGTCAAGCAGAGCAAGTGTTTTCTTGATTTTTTCAGCAACATCGCTTTTTTCCTCGGGTGCGTTTATGAAAGATCTTGCTCCTTTTGAGGATGAAGATCCGAAAACAGGGGTTGATGCGGACGGCACTTGGGGTGCTTGTTGTCCTAACGAGCTTGCTTTGCTCCTCGTAACTGGTCCAAAGCTTCCAAAGGTAACATCGAGGATGCTTTCCACATCAGCATAGAACTTGGAATTAGCAGCCTTAGTGGAAGTTGAACTGGAGTTGATTTTCTTTGAAGCCATTTAAATGTTCTTGAACTATGATGATTGAAACGTTGAGATGAGAGGTAGAGATTGTCCCACTGGGCGTGCCAGAATTTGTAGACAATAAATTTGGGTCAGGAAAATAATCGAGACTGAAAAATATTACAACAATCGTAGTATTTGATTTCAAATATTTGAGTGTACAATCTCTATGAATCCTCTAATTCTTATTTCCAATAGTAAATAAATTCAAGGGCTTTTGAGCTTGATCTTGAATTTATATTTATTTCCACGAACGATGATCTTGAATTCAACTAGCACGAACTTTGATTTGAACTCGTACTCCTTAAATCTTGACTTGTTCTTCGTTCTTGAGCTTGAACTTGATTTCTTGAGCTTGAAGTTCTTCGTTCTTGAGCTTGAACTTGATTTCTTGAACTTGAACTTGATTGCTTGAAACTTGTAGAGAAATTTGTGGCGTTTGATCCACGAGCTCTCTCTTGCTTCTTGTTATAACTTCTGGTCCCTTTTCTGGGTTATGAAAACCCCTATTTATAGTTGTGTAAAGAAGGAGTTGTGATAAGAACAAACTCTTTCCGGCCAATCAAATTGAAGTGTGACATGGCCGCATTTGATTGGCCAGAACATGTCACTTGCACACGTGGCGCGATTTCATTAGCCTTTTAATATGACTTGGCATGCCTTGTCATTTTGACACGTGGCATGGTCCTATTGGCTCTTCCATTTGACGTGGCATGCCACATCATTTGACACGTGGCACCAAATTGAGCCTCTAAGAAGATGACATCTTGGGCTTATCACTTTAGCCCAATTAAATGGACTAGCCCAATGGATTAAGGCTTATTTATTTAATCCATATATATTGGGCTTATAATTAATCCAATTATATTAGTCCAATAAATTTATTTGAACTGATATATCTTGAATTTTAAAATATAGTCTCAATTATTTTACGGATTTAGTTCCAATAAAATTTATATGCCTGCAGTAACGTTTATTTTACTAATACTTGAATTGCTTATGTGATACTCATCTGGAATGTACATATATTTTCGGAACTTCAATCTAATATAAAAAACAATTCCTTTTTATGAAGTACAATTTGTATTCTTTCATAATTTTGTATGAGATGCTAGCGATTGACGGTTTCAACTGTACTTTTCTGTTTCTTTGAGAGTGTTTTAGAACAAAATATTTTTGGCGATATAACTTTGTGTACAAATTAGTGCAAATATCTAAGTGATGTTGAAACACTTGCTATTTATACGTGGAAAAGAAGTAAAAAGAAATCTAGGTTATGATGGGTAGAAAACCGCATATACATGTATTTTGTGAAGGTAAAAAATAAATACAACATAATGGAAAAATTCGTAAAAACTTTTTCCATGAGAAAACAAGCAAGCAAAAGTATTTTAATAGAATATTTATGTAATTTTCTCAAGAAGTTTTATTCATTGAGACGGTGTACATGCGCCCAATGACTAGTTTATCAAAAGAAGAAATTAAGGAAACTAATAAGAATAATATAATTAAACAAAAAGAAAATAGTTTCTGACATGGTACCGTAAAATTCTGGATAAGAGTTTAGCGTAATCCAAATCCTAAATACATCATAATTATAACACTCGGAAAAACCATAGCAAGATAGAAGTAGGAGCTAATTACATAGTCTCTTAGTTATCTGGGAGTACTAATTCGAGTCAAATCCTATCCTATTCAAATAATACCAAAGAACATTATATATACAAACACATGACATATCTCTAACAAAACATTAAGTATTGAACATATGGCGAAGCTGAATTCTAAAGAAGAGAACGTGGAATTTACTGAAACAAATAATATGTCTGATTTGTACAATTTTGCAGCAGTGTGTGGATGCGAGAACTGTCAACTGCTGCGTTATTTACAGCAACGACAACAACTTCAACAAGAATTACTAGTGCGACAATCCTATGATCTGACTTTGAGGAATTCTGTGGCTTCTACTCCGAACTTTTTATCTTTTCTTGAAGTTGATAATACGTTCTTTTCGCCGTGGAATTGGAATAGAGAGGCTAATGATTCTGAGTGGAATATTACTGAAAGAATTAATGGAATTGGAAGGGATATTCCGAAGCAGTACATGAGTTTTGAAGCTGGTTCGTTTTTTGAAAATTTCGACGGCTTCAAATATGTTGAAGAGAAATAATTCACTTTTCTTTTCTTTTTCTCTTTTTCTTTATGATATGTTTTTCCTCACTCGATCTATATTAGTAATATTCTATACCATTAGTACAAAAACATGTGCCCGTCGTTAGAGAAATCTCTTGTATTTTGTTTTTGTGCTCTTTTCTTCTTTTCTTTCTAATGTGATCATCTATATGATTATATCTCTTATAGTTGGGTTAATAGGCAAAACAAAACTTAGATTTGCACGCCAGATAGTTTTATCCTTGTAATTACCTGTTTCAAAGTACTAAACAAACAATGGGGATAGATGGGATTCATGTTTGGGTGTTCGTTGTTCAGTATGATACAATATTTAGATATTTCGGTTCGATATTTTCGATATTCAGTTTCTTAAAATGTTATATCAATACCATACCTAAATAAATTCAGTATGATTCGGCTTTTCTCCTTTCGATTTTGGTTTATTCGGTCTGGTAACTTCGGTTTGTTCGGCTCGAATATTAACTAGTGCATAAAGCCATAGACTGTAATATTCTTAACTATGGTACTCACAAATACGAAAATAAAAATATTATAATATAGTGAAAAAAAAGATGGAAACCAAAAATGCTAAATCTATATGGGAGAAAGGTTGAAACATAAGTAGGCAACCAAAGAAAAGAGGGAAAGGCAAGTATAGTGGAAAAAAAGGGTGGTAAAGGTTAAAGAAAACTATAAAAATAACGGAAAGTAGAATTTAGAACTTTAATATTTATATTATAATTAATAATATATGTATTTTTTAATTTAATATATATTTCGGTACGATATTGTCACGACCCGAAATTTCTACCTTCGGGACCGTGATGGTGCCTAACATTTCACTTGCTAGGCAAGCCAACGTTAGAATATAATTATATATTTTAACATAATTTTAAATTAATTAATAACAAAGAAACAAATGTGGAAATAAAGTCTGAAATAAAGTGAATAATCAATAATAAACGCGATATCTAAATACCATCCCAGAACTTGAGTCACAAGTGCACGAGTTTCTAAAATAATATAAATAAATATCTGAATAAAGTTCAAGTTGTTTGAAATATAATACACAGCTGAGATAAGATAGAAGGGGACTTCAGAACTGCGAACGCTGTGCAGTTATACCTCAAGTCTCCACTGATAGTTGTATCCGGGCAAATCTACAGTTCGCCGCTGGGACCAACTCCGAAATCTGCACAAGAAGTGCAGAGTGTAATATCCGTACAACCGACCCCATGTACTGGTAAGTGCAGAGCCTAACCTCGACAAAGTAGTGATGAGGCTAAGGCAAGTCACTTACATTAACCTATACACATTAATAATAATAACAACAATAATAGAAATAAATCAGGTAACTCATTTTAACATTTGAAGTCAACTCGACAGTCATAAACAATTATTATTTCAATCAAATTCCGTTGTGGCATGCAACCGCCCCCAACAATATAATTCCTCAATAAATTTTCGTTGTGGCGTGCAACCCGCTCTAACAATATAAACTTTAAATAAATCTGTTGCGGCGTATAACCCGATCCCCCAATATAAACTTTAAATAACTCTGTTGCGACGTGCAAACCAATCCCCCAACATATTTATTTTTATTTCCGTTGCGGCGTGTAACCCGATCCCCCAATATATTTTAGCAACTCTTAAATATAATAAAAATACTCAAACAAATACCACGTTCAATGAGAAACTATTAAGCATCAAGGCATACAATAATTATAATTCATTTATGAAACAAACAATGACAAATAGCAATTAATTGTGGAAATTACGGAAAAAATAGGCAGTATAATATTTCATATGCTAAATGTCAAGTAGCAATTAAGACAAATAAATCAAATAAATATGTGACAATTATTGCAGGAATTCAAGAAATTAATATTTGACAAGGAATAGGAGAGAAATAATTATTATAACAATTAATTCGTATCTTAAAACAATTTAAGATGTTTAAATAAATAAGCAAACAATTAAATTGACAAAGTATAGGCACTCGTCACCTTGCTTATACATCGTTACACATAAAATTCACATAGCAAATAATCCAAGGATTTTATTCCTGTAATGACCCAACCGATTATTTTGACTTTTAGAACCCCGTTCCCCTAAATAAAACTCCCCATATGTGCTTTTATTAATTTATGAGTTGCAGGATGGTTGGTTCGGGATTTGAAAATGTTCTGGTTGAAATCGGAACACTTGGTTCCTTAAATTGGCCTTCAAATGCTAAGTTTGACTTCGGTCAACATTTTGAGAAAACGACCCCAGAATCGGGATTTGACGGTTCCAATAGCTTCGATGGCGATTTTAGACTTAGGAGCATGTTCATAATTTTATTTGGAAGTCCGTAATTAAATTAGGCTTGTAATGGCTAATGTCATGACCCAATTTCACCTATAGGTCGTGATGGCGCCCAATACTACAGCTAGGCAAGCCAACTTAATAAATTAAACATATATTGACAAAATTTAAAATCCAAAAAAATTAATAAAACACAAATCCTACCATTGTGTGTGCCAAGACCTGGTGTCACAAGTGTATGGGCATCTAGTAGATTATACAAAACCTCAAATATTGTGTGAAATAAAAATAGACAGAATAAAAATACAAGGAGAGGCATTAGTAGCTGCAGAACGACTCAGAAAGTGCAGCTCACCACTATGCCCCTGGATAACGTGGGTGTAAGACGATAGGTCCCCCACTAGTACTTGCCTCAGGTCTTGCACAAAAAGTGCAGCAAGTGTAGTATGAGTACGTAAACAACGTGTACTCAGTAAGTATCAAGCCTAATCTCGAAGTGGTAGAGACGAGATGACCGACTTTGACACTCACTATGGGTCAGTAATAATAATAACTGAAATACAATTAGAATATTTAATTCAACATGATTTACAAAATTTACAATAATTTATTTAAGCAGCGGAAATAATTAAATTCCTTCAAATGCAATAATTTTCAATATATTAATTAAATTCCTTAAATTCAATTAATTTCTAATTTACCAATTAATATCATTTACAGGAATAACAATTTATTTCCTTAACAAGCAGGAATAATAATTCATTAAATTCCAAGGATTTTCCAATTTATCAATGAGTTTCGCAAGCTGAAATAACTATTAAAATATTGTGTAATTATTATTATTAAGCACGATTTCTGTCGAGGACGTACGGCTCGATCCAGAGTGTCGTGTACACTGCCGAGGGACGTGCGGCACGATCCATAGATGAATCTATCCTGCCGAGGCGTTTGACCCGCTCCACAAGAAAGGAGGATATTTTTTTAAATACCTCCGAAATAAGAATATATTTGTTATAAGATAAATTCAGGAGGAAGAACAATTTCTCTTAACAATTAATTAATTTAAACAAAAAAATCAAGTATATGAGATTTTCATCCTTTAATATTTTTATCTAATAATTCACAATATAAATATATATATCAAATAATATAAATTAAACAAAAAATATAATTTACACAAGTAATTCATGCTTTGAGTCCTAAACTACCCGAGCTTTAGCATTAATAGTAGCTACGCACGGACTCTCGTCACCTCGTGCGTACGTAGCCCCCACAATTAGCAACAATTATTTAACTTTAATCACCTATGAGGTAATTTCTCTCTCACAAGATTAGACAAGAGACTTACCTCGTCCTACTCTAATTTAATCCACTAGAAGGCCTTTTCCACGATTATCCAACTCTATCTGGCTCGAATCTAGCCAAAAATAATTCGATACAATCACTAAAAATTATAGGAATCAATTCTATAAGAAAATATTATATTTTTAATAAAAATTCTGAAATTAATTAAAAATTTGCCTGTGGGACCCACGCCTCAGAATTCGGCAAAAGTTACGAAATATGAACACTCACTCAACCACGAGTCTACCCATACCAAAATCACTAAATTCCCATAACAATTCGGCCCTCAAATCCTCAAATCTATTCAAGAGGGTTTTCAAACTTTTCCAACTCAATTCACCAATTAAATAATATAAATAGTGATGGATTCGGGTAATTTAACCAATATTGAGTTAAGAACACTTACCCCGCTATTTTCTCTGAAAATCTCCCAAAAATTACCTAAATCCGAGTTCCAAATCGTTAAAAATGGAAAATGCCATTTTCAGAACTTAAACTCTCTGCCCAGTAACTTCTTCTATGCGATCGCGAATTTCCTCACGCGATCGCGTAGCACAAATTTTACTGCCCAAACATTAACCCTACGCGATTGCAGAATGTCCCACGCGATCGCGAAGCATAGTCTCCGCAAGCCTACGTGATCGCGAGCCTCCTCACGCGATCACGAAGCATTAAGTGCCTGGTCAGCTTCTGCTTCGTTTCCTCTTCGCGAACGCAGCCTTAGCCACGCGTTCGCATAGCACAACTGAATCTAACCCACGCGATCGCGGACTTGCCCATGCGATCGCATAGAAAAAATTCTCAGCTGCCAAATTAAGCCTACACGATCGCAACCTAATCCACGCGATCACGTATAAGGAAATCAGAAGAAAATTTCCAGCAGCTATCAGCAATGTTCCAAAAGCCAAAAATGATCTGTTAGCCGTCCAAAACTCACCCGAGCCCCTCGGGACCACAACCAATTATACCAACAAGTCCTAAAATATCATACGAACTTAGTCGAAACCTCAAATCATATCAAATAACGCTAAAACCACGAATCATCCTCCAATTCAAGCATAATGAAACTT
Organism: Nicotiana tomentosiformis; assembly: GCF_000390325.3. Classification (NCBI taxonomy): domain Eukaryota; kingdom Viridiplantae; phylum Streptophyta; class Magnoliopsida; order Solanales; family Solanaceae; genus Nicotiana; species Nicotiana tomentosiformis. The sequence goes on from NC_090822.1 coordinate 115,549,277, forward strand.
AAAATTTCTAACTTCTTTATTCGGTACCGAAACCTATCAAATCAAGTCCGATTGACCTCAAATTTTGCACACAAGTCATAAATGACATAACAGAGCTATGAAAAATTTCAGAACTGGATTCCGACTCTGATATCAAAAAGTCAACTCCCCGGTCAAACTTCCAAACTTAAATTCCTAATTTTAGCCATTTCAAGCCTAATTTAACTACGGACTTCCAAATAAAATTTAGAACATACTCCTAAGTCCAAAATAAACATACAGAGCTGTTGGAATTGTCAAAATTCTATTCCGGGGCCATTTTCTCAAAATATTGACCGAAGTCAAACTTAGCACTTTAAGGCCAACTTAAGGAACCAAGTGTTCCGGTTTCAACCCAAACACTTCCAAATCCCGAACCAACCATCCCCGCAAGTCATAAATCATTAAAAGCATATACGTGAAGTTTAGTTTTAGGGAAGGGGTTCTAAAAGTTAAAATGACCGGTTGGGTTATTACATTCTCCACCTCTTAAACAAACGTTAGTCCTCGAATGGGTTTAGAATTGTACCTGGAGTGCTGAATAAGTGTGGATATCTGCTCCGCATGTCTTCCTCGGCCTCCCAAGTCGCTTCCTCAACTGGTTGGCCCCTCCACTGGACCTTTATTGCAGAAATCCTCTTGGACCTCAACTGGCGAATTTGTTTATCAACAATGGCAAATAACTCTTCTTCATAACCCAAACTCTTATCTATCTAAACTGTGCTGAAGTCCCACACATGTGATAGGTCGGCGTGATACTTCCGGAGCATAGATACATGGAAAACCGGATGAACTCTCGATAGACTAGGAGGCAATGCAAGCTCATAAGCAACCTCTCCAACTCGTCTCAACACCTCAAATGGGCCTATAAACCTTGGGCTCAACTTGCCTTTCTTCCCGAATCTCATAATTCCCTTCATCGGCGAAACCTTCAAGAGAACTTTTTCACCTACCATAAATGATAAATCACACGCTTTCTGATCTGCGTAACTCTTCTTTCTTGATTGTGCTGTACGAAGTCGCTCCTGAATCAATTTTACCTTTTCCAAGGCATCCTTTACTAAATCAGTATCATACAACTTAGCCTCACCGGGCTCAAACCATCCGATAGGTGAACGGCATCGACGGCCATATAAAGCCTCAAATGGAGCCATCTCGATGCTGGATTTGTAACTGTTATTATAAGCAAACTCAGCCAAAGGCAGGAAACGATCGCACTGACCTCCAAAGTCAATCATACATGCCCTGAGCATATCCTCCAAAATCTGAATTGTCCACTCTGACTACCCGTCGGTTTGCGGATGAAAGGCTTTGCTGAGCTCTACACGGGTCCCTAATTCGCTCTGTACTGCTCTCCAAAAATGTGAAGTAAACTGAAGGCCTCTATCCGATATGATAGAAATTGGCACACCGTGCAACCGAACTATCTCCTAAATATAAATCTGGGCCAACCTCTCTGAAATATGCGTAGTCACAATAGGAATAAAGTGTGCCGACTTGGTCAACCTGTCGATAATAACCCAAACTGCATCAAACTTCCGCAAGGTCCGCGGAAACCCAACTACAAAGTCTATAGTGGTGCGTTCTCATTTCCATTCTGGTATAATCATCTGTTGAAGTAGGCCGCCTGGCCTTTGGTGCTCATATTTAACTTGCTAGCAATCTAGACACCTAGCTACATACTCAACTATGTCTTTTTTCATTCGTCGCCACCAATAGTGCTGCCTCAAGTCACGATACATCTTCGTAGCACCTGGATGAATAGAATACCGAGAACTGTGTGCCTCCTCTAGGACCTTTTTCCTCAGTTCATCCATATTAGAAACACATAGACGATCCTGGAGTCGCAGAACACCATCCGTACCAATAGTAACTTCCTTGGCACCACCTCGTAGTACCGTTTCTCAAAAAACTATTAAGTGTGGATCATCATACTGACGAGCCTTGATCTGCTCAATTAGTGAAGACTGAGCTACAACGCATGCAAGAACTCAACTAGGCTTTGCAATATCTACTCGTACAAATATGTTGGCCAAGGACTGGATATCCAAAGCTAATGGCCTCATGTAATACTATATTGTGTCGTGTGGGTTGTGAAACGACTTGATTAATTGCATATCTATTGAGGTTCCACGTAGTGATGGTGTTATGTCAGCAGTATGGCTCTCAAGATGCAAATCATATATCGCACCTTAGTCGTGCTTAAGTTTTGTAGCGTATGGCGCTATCTGTCTCCCTAGGGATGGTATTATGCACTTGGTGTGCTTGTGGTCGTTAATCGGGTATTTTGTAGTTATGAGCATTTTAGCTCGGTAAAGTATTTCCTTATAGGTTATCATGTGTGGATCGGGTGGCACGCTACCACAGATATATGGTAGGATCGGGGGGCATTTCGCCATGGGTATCATGGTTGGATCGGGTTGCACGCTGCAACGGTATCATGTGTGGATCGGGTTGCATGCCGCAACGATATCATGTGTGGATCGGGTTGCACGCCATAACAATGTGATGTTGAGTACAGTTCCATGTACCTATTTTTGTGTGTTTTGCTTCTCATTTTCTGAGGATGGTTCATAATATCTTTTCGGTTGTTTAATTAGTCACGTGGGTTGAGAAGTTCTTTCCGGAGTTCATTTTTCCTTATGTATCACATGCAAGTTTGTGGCTTGTTGGCACATGGTGGCATCATATGAGACCTTTGGTTGTGTTTGTGGTGGCTTATTGTCGGAACAACTTATACTGGGTGAAACGAGATTATTGGACCTGGAATCAGTGCGATCGGATTATATGAGGCATGTTAAAAAAAGCAAATATTTTCATTTGGTTCATAATGGGGTAATGGTCCTTGTCAGGAGGAGGGATTCAATGAATTGTCGACTCGGAAGTTGGTTATGAATTTCTACACATCCTTTATGTTGTGGCAGTATTGTGAGAGTTCAAATGGCACTTATATGCTTCGTGAGGTGCATGTGGGCATCAGATTCGTGGGATTTCGACTATCGTTGTCAGAAGATGTTATTATGGTCATGTGAGTTACACGGTGCATGGTATGAAAAGGTATGCAATCATGTATTGGTGCATCGTGTAGTGATGGATACGGTTGTCGTATGTTAGAAACAAACCTGGTAGAGGATTTCAGATGTTGGAATTTGGCTCTAAGGCTTATTTGACTAGATAAAAGGGAGGATTTTCGGGTTTTCTCAAGCTAATGTGCTCAATTGGGTTGAGGTATCACGAGTAGGTGCATGAGGTATTAAACAATGACTTCGGACAACTCCAGAGCAGTTCTTAGCACGTTCGAGGACGAACATATGTTTAAGTGAGAGAGAATGTAACGACCCGGCCGGTCATTTTTAGCTCCAGCGCGTCGTTCGACGATTTGAGACCTTGAGTAGATTCACTTCAGGTATTATGACTTGTGCGCATGGTCGGAATTGAATTTCGGGAAGTTCAGAGTTGATTTGGAAAGAAAATTCTAATTTCGAAAGCCTTAAGTTGGAAGAATTGGCTAAGGTTTGACTTTTGAGTAAAAGACCTCGGAATCAGGATTGGAAGGTTCCAACAGGTTCGTATGATGATTTTGGACTTGGGCATATGTCCGGATCGGGTTTTGGATGATCCGGGAGCGTTTCGACGCCTATTGTGGAAGTTGGCATTTTGGAAAGATTTTGTAAATTTGGGTTGGAGTGCATTTCAATGCTATCGATGTCCGTTTGGGATTCTGAGTCTGGGAATAGCTCCGTATGGTGATTCTGGTATTGGGAGCGCGTCCGTAGTGGATTTGGAGGTCTATAGGTCATTTCGGGGTCATTTGGCGAAAGTTAAAAATTTGAAGGTTTTTGGAGAGTTTGACGAGGAGTGAACTTTTTGATATCGAGGTCGGATTTCAATTCCGAAAGTTGGAGTAGGTCCGTAATAAAAATTATGACTTGTGTGTAAAATTTGAGGTCAAGCGGACGTGATTTGATAGGTCTCGGCATCGAAGGTAGAAGTTTGAAGCTTCAAAGTTCATTATGTTTGAATTGGAGGGTGATTCATAGTTTCGTTGTTGTTTGTTGTGATTTGAAGGCTCGACTAAGTTCTTAATGTATTTTGGGACGTGTTGGTATAATTGGTTGAGTCCCCAAGGGTCTCGGGTGGAATCTAGATGGTAAACTGATCGAGTTGGGACTTGGAAGAAGGGTTGAGGGCTGCTGTCATCTGGTGTAACCGCACCTGCGAGGTTTTGGCCGCAGGTGCGGAGGGCGCATAAGCAACATAGGAGCCGCAAAAGCAGAAGAAGGCGCAGAAGCGGAAGGGGTCTCGCACCTACGAAGCCGTAGGTGCGGCTACTATTCCGCAGGTGCGAAAATGGCGCTGGGCAGAATGGTTTTAAGAGCGAGATTTGGCTCTTATTCTCTCATTTCTCACTTGGTTGAGGCGATATTAGAGAGCTTCAAATGGAGATTTTCATCAAGCAATACAAGGTAAGTGATTCTCACGTATTATAAGTTAAATACATGGATTCTATGAGGATTTAATCATGAAAATTAGTAGAAATTGTGGAGTTTTGTTAGAAAACCTAGAATTTGATATTTTTGGATTTTGACTACGAATTTGGGCATTTAATTGGAAATAAATTATATATTTGAGTTCGTGGGATTTTGGATAAAGTTTATCTTTGAAAATCTTCGGAATCCGGGCACGTAGTCCCAAGGGTGAGTTTTATCGACTTTTCGAACGGAGTTGGGAAGTGTTGTAAATAGGATTATAATGAGTATTTGAGTATATATTTATGGAATTTCTTAGTTTTTGACTAGTTTCGTAGCGTTGGGCATCGGTTTGAATTGTCGGAAGGCCTTGGGAGATAGTTATGGAATTCCGGAGTGAGGTAAGTCTCCTTTCTAACCTTGTAAGAGAAAAATAACCTCATAGGTGAAATAATACGATATGTGCTTCTATTTGTGAGGGTTACGTACGCACGAGGTGACGAGAGTCCGTGCGTAGCTACTATTATGCTAAATCCGGGTAGTATAGGACCCAAATCATGCTATACTTGCGATATTTGCAACCTTATTGTTAATTTAAATTTCTTAAATCATATTGAACTTGGTAAATGAATTTTTTAAAAGGTTAAACTTTATTTTTCTTGACCGTTAAATGAGAATTGACATTTTCTTGGATAATTGCTCCTTAAAGAATTCTTGATTGACTGTTGAATGTGTTTATCTTTTGTGGAGCGGGCCGAACGCCTCGATAGATTAAATAGATGCATCTATAGTTCGCGCCGTTCGACCCTCGGCAATGCACAGTTTTAATATTTATGTTGGAGCGGGCCGTACGACCTCGGCATGATTTGCGCATGATTGAATTGATTGCTTTGGAATTTACAATAAATGATATTGCCTTCTTGGCCTGAGATAAATTGTTAAATAATGGAAAATAAATTTGGAGATTTCTTAATTATAAAAAAACTGCTCACTTACTTCAAAATATTGAGCTTGCAACCGTTTTATATAATTCATACTTAATTATATCATTGATATCATATTTATAGCCCATAGTAAGTGTCAAAGTCGACCCCTCGTTACTACTTTTTCGAGGTTAGGCGGGATACTTACTGGGTACGCGTTGATTTGCGTACTCATACTACCCTTGCTGTACATTTTTGTGCAGGTACATATATGTTTATTGGCCTTGTAGGCGCATAGGTGCGGTTATGGCGGGGACTTAAGTGAGCTGCATTCTATATACGATCCGCATCTAGCGAAGTCTCCTTCAGAGTACTTACATTTTTCCTGTCCAATTTGTATTCCGGACAGCTGTTGTATTTTATTTTATATTCCTAGTTAATACTCATGCACTTGTGACACCGGGTTTTGGGATGATTATGGATTATTCTGTATTGAATTTGTTAAAAGTATTATTATTTACTCTGTAAACCCCCATTCTTTACTATTTAAATTGAAAGAAAATAAGATTTCAAAAGTAACATAATGAGAACCCAATTAAGTATTTGTTGTTGGCTTACCTGACAGTGGTGTCTGACGCCATCACGACCTTTATGGATTTTGGGTCGTGACAGTTTTTCTATTAAACTTTAACCAATTAATTATTCATAAATATCTAGGTAAAACTTTCGACAACTTCCTAACTCCGAATTGTCACTTTAGGTTTACGATGCAACAATTAATATAAATTGCCGTTGAATTAAAAAGGTAAAAGAATTAGATTCAACGTTCTATAATTATGAAACTAAAACCATTTAGAATAAGGGGTTGAATCCTATATAAAAGAAGCAGATATTCTATGTTCTTTATCAAAAAAGTTTGATAGAATAATCGTCTGATATGAAAATTTACTTGTAACTTGAGGTAAACATTCTAATCTTCAAGCTTTTCTTGAAGTCACGTGATAATAGACGTTCATTTATTCCTGATAGAGAATTACAAATTAAAAGGTCATCAATTGTATTTTTATTTATCATGTTTCATGTATGATTATCAATTTAATAATTATGTAAATTTTGTAGAGATGGTTAGAGTCATTGCATTCCGTAAATAAGGCATTCTAACTCATATTAATTAAAAATCTTATTAATTCAGATTAGTTTAGTCTAATATTTTATTATTATAATTACTAATTGCTAAGTCAGTTCAAGTTGTTCATATTACGTAAGAAAAAAATAAATTTGATTGATTGTATTATATATATTACATGATTTAAGAATAGACATAGCAATTTGTCACGACCCAAAAATCTAACCTGTCGTGATGACGCCTATCGTGGAACTAGGCAAGCCGACTCATTCCAAAACAAACCGATATTTTCATTTCAAAGAAACTTTCAAGGCTATTTAGCATAAAAACCTTCGTAAAGGAGTTCAAATCAAAACAAAAATGCAGAAAAGAAAAGCCCGACATCGGGGTGTCACTAGTCATGAGCATCTATTACAGTCTGTCTAACAATATCAAGGCTAACTCAGCCTGAAAAATAGTTAAATACAACTAAAGGAAGATAAGAGGGAGAAGAGCAGGGGTTGCGATCGCCAAGCAACTACCTTGCTATCTCCGAGACAATCTGCAACCAGAATAATCAACAACCGTTACCGTGTCCAGCTATACCTGGATCTGCATACAAGGTGTAGGGAGTAACGTAAGTATGCCAACTCAGTAAGTAACAACAATAAATAAAGACTAAGCAGTAGTGACGAGCAATAAAGCATATAACGTTCATATCATGAAATCTCAGTAAAATACCTCATACTTTTAAAATTAGGATTTGAATCAAAATATCTCATTTAAACCCAGTTCCAGTTAAAAATCATTTAAGAATATTTTTCAATGATTTACAAACAGAGGAAAAATGCAAAGGTGAGGAAAAAAATGATGAAATCATAAAAAGCCCATCGGGCAAAGCATTACTCATATACAACCCCTCGGGCAAACCTCACAATCACTCTTGCCACTCGGGTATACCTCACAATCACTCATGTCTCCCAGTCACTCAGCACTCGGCAGTCGCACTCAGTAGGTACCTGCGCTCACTGGGGGTGTGTACAGACTCCGGAGGGGCTCCTTCAGCCCAAGCGCTATATCAAGCCAAATCATGGCATAAATCACTCAGGCTTTCGACCTATATCAAACATGCTGCGATGTGCAGCCCGATCCCAAAAATATCCTCACAAATTAGGCCCTCGGCCTCACTCAGTCATAAACCTCTCAAGTCACTTGGGCATTTCAGTAAAAATAGGGTACTCATCCCCAAACAAAATTATATGCATCAAAATAGAATAAGAAAACTGAGTTATGCAGTAAACATGTATAACCATGACTGAGTAAAGATTTTCAATCGAAAACAGTGAGAGGATAGTAAGAAACGCCCCTTAGGGTCCAAACAGTATTGGCACAAGGCCCAAACATGGCATTCAGCCCAATTTATAGAAACTCTTTCTAAAATATATAAGTATCATATAGTTTCAACAAAATATGCAACTTTACAGTTGCTACGGGATGGACAAAGTCACAATCCCCAACAGTGCACGCCCATACGCCCGTCACCTAGCATGTGCGTCACTTAAAATAGTAGAATGATACAAAATCCGAGGTATCATACCCTCAGGACTAGATTTACAATCGTTACTTACCTCAAACCGGTCAAATCTCTACCCCGCAATGCTCTTGCCTCTCGACGCGACCTCCAAATGCAACGAATCTATTCACAATCAGTACAATACCATCAATATACGCTAATAGAATGAATTCCAAAAGAAACACTATCGAATTAGCCAAAACCCCGAAATTGGCTAAAACCCGTCCCCCGGGCCCACGTATCGAAATCCGACAAAATTTATAAAACTAGAAAGCTCATTCACTCACGAGTCCGTACATACAAAAGTTATCCAAATCTGACATCATTTGGTCCCTCAAATCCTTAAATTAAACTCTTAAAAATTCCAAGCCCTAACCCCTTATTTTCACTAATTACATGATTAAACAATGGAAAATTACCATATATACGAGTATTAGGGCTCAAGCAACTTACCTCACTGATAGCCCTTGAATCACCTTTTAAACATCACTCCAAAAGCTCCAAAATTCGACTTGAAAATGATGGAAATGAACCAAATCCGCGAAGGGTTTTATTTATGGTTTCTGCCAGGCTTTTTTGCACCTGCGGACCATTTCTCGTTTCTGCATAACCGCACCTGTGGTCCAAACAACCGCACCTGTACAAGTCACTCAAACGCCCAGACTCCGCACCTGTGCCTTATTCCTCGCACCTGCGGGCTCGCAGGTGCGGCCAAGCTTGCGCACCTGCGCTCGATCCCCAGCTTCCAAAATTCCGCGTCTGCGACCACCTTCCGCACCTACGACCCTCGCACCTGCAGCACCCTTTTCCACAAGTGCAGAAATACCAGAAAACCCACACCAACAGATTTTCAGCAACTCACCAACACCAAAAACCAATCCGCTAACCATCCAAAATACACCCGAGACCATCGGGACCTCAACCAATAATACTAACGAGTCACATATCAATATACGAACTAAGTCGAGCCTTCGGAACACTCAAAATGACATCAAAACACCAAATCCACCTCGGATCAAGCTAAAGAACTTCCAAATTTCTAAATTCAGCAACCGATGTCGAAACCAACCAAATCACGTCCGAATGACTTCAAATTGTGCATATACATCAAAAATGACACCACGAACCTACTCTAACTTCCGAAATTCCATTCCGACCCTGATATCAAATTTTCCACTGCCGGCCGAAATCGCCAAATTTCCAGCTTTCGCCAATTCAAGCCTAATTCCACTCCGAACCTCCAAATCACATTCCGGACGCGCTCCTAAGCCCAAAATCACCTAACGAAGCTAATGGAACCATCAGAATTCCAATTGGAGGTCAAATGCTAAAAAGTCAAATTTGGTCAACTCTCCCAATTTAAAGCTTCAACAATGAAATTCTTTCTTCCAATTCGGTTCCGAAATATCGGCAAACCAAATGCGATGATTCACACAAGCCAAAGTACATCATACGGAGCTACTCATGCCTTCAAACAACCAAGCGAAGTGTAAATATTCAAAACGACCGGTCAGGTCGTTACATCCTCCCCCACTTAAACATACGTTCGTCGTCAAACGTGTCCAAAGTTATTCCAATAGCCATTAAATCGTTGTGTAACTTACACATGTACATACCCGGGGGTGATCCCACGTCACCCTATCCCATACAGGTCCGATAGCACAACATAACTGACATTTCTCAATTCAACCTAGCCCATAAGCCTTCGAATCAAATCTCCAACATTCGAAATTTCCTATAAGATCAAAAGTTCGCATCTACGTACCGTATAAGTCTGAACACGTTGTACCAAAAGCCGTAACCATAACTCAAATACTCAAATTCAAATACCGCATAGCTCGAATGCTCGAAGCAATGATTTCTAATCACAGTATCGGCTCAAATCAACCCAGTTTTGGTAATAAACCTCGTATCAGACAAAACCTCGTTCTAAAAACTTCGTACACTGCCGATGATGAAAGAAACTTACCGAATCCATAATAATTCATTAGACCAACAGGTCATGGAGCTCATGTTCCTTCTGCAAGAACTATAGCCAATTTCAAAGCCGACTTCCAATATTATCCTCCCAATTATACCACAATCAAATCCAATAGCATCCATTCTAGGCCCAATGACCACTTCTCATCCAACACGACCACTCTAGTGACATGACACATCAATACAATCTAAAGCCACAACCCGTGTAATCCGTGCACCAGATAGCAACATTCCAAAAGTACCTAATCGTAACAATGACCCAAACAGGAGAACCGTTCCGCAAGCTCGACGGGTACCACCCCGATGCAATGCTAAGAACCCATCACACACCGCAGAACCATAACATACGGAGAAGCAAATGGCACCATACCACACAAAACCCGAAAGAACAAGACCAATACGCCATCAACCAAGCAATATCCAATACTATTCTCGCTCAAATTCCGCTATAAGGCCACAATAGTATCACACCATATGTGCATGTAACCAACGAATCACAACTCCTTGTAGCATAGAAGAGTAACTCACAGATCATTTCAGAACACGAATAAGCTTCACATCAACCGAATGACACATCTTTCAACAATAGCAGTATGGAACCAACCAATTCGGCTTAGTGTAGAATACACATCCTAATTGGGTCTACCAATGGGCCCCAAATCAACTCTGGTCAGCCACCAATAGATAAATAACCTCCGAAAGTCCACAATGACTGAATCATAACACATTCTATCATCTGGCTAGCTCCGACCACAACTTCACAGTCCACCACAATGAAACAATCTGCTCCTGAGAACTCCCAATCTCCAATTCCATAGAACACACGAACCACCCTATTTGATTCCACCTACACCGCCCGATTGCCTAACACCTCTCTCACACACAATCTTTCCACGATAAATACTTTAAAGATTCTTCCGTGCCACCTGGCAAAATTTGAATATCAGTAGTCGATCAACCTGGAGAGTGCCGCAATACCAGCGAAGTACCCATAAATCAAAACACACTGCCCCTTCTGAAATGTACACTCGCATCACGCCATACCAAATAGCAATATCATGTACCTAGTCATCTGAAACCGTCCATGCTACCTAAGAATTTATGTCCTTCCCTTCAAAACTGAACTGTGATCTTGCACATGCAAATCTCAATCCTACATATCACACCACATCTATTATGACATCGTGTGACAAGCATAAGAATTCCATTAACAGCTCTGAGTCACTAGCAAATTACATATCTTATTAAATCAGAAACCTCTTTCTTGCTTCTTCTAGGAGGAAATCATAACACACAACACGTTCCGTACACCGGTAGAAAATATCCGGTTCAAACCATGGCAGAAACCATCATGAACACTTTGAAATCTATTTTCACATAACCAAGCTATCTGAACTGAATTCCTCTAACTCCACTAAGCCAGACAGGTTGCCAAATCCGAGAGCATTGCCACGAAACACCTGTAGATACTAGCCACGTCATAAGTATCCAAAGAACCGATAATACCCATTTCTGTGCTAACCCAACCTACTACCGAGCTGTCCTATTTCTCCAAGTCCTTTCCAAATTGCCTTCAAATTGCTACTTTTTCCTTGTTAGAACACTACTATCCTTAACTAAAACTTGCCCCACGAACTCTAGCATAGAATCACACTGCCCTAATTCTTATAAGCCGTTGAATTCCCTTTTTATGTATCCCAAAGGTTCCACAACCAAAAGGCTTACTCCGATGCGACTTTATGTGAACCTAAAACTGTTTCCTTCACCTTCTTGATACTGAAATGCATTATTCAGAATGATATAAAATGCCACGAGTCTCGACACCGTTCAATGCTACTCCTAGTTTCTAGCCATATATATAAATCTTGAATCCATTGGAACCATTCTTGAGAGTCATCCACTCTATTCAAATCTCGAATTAACCGACCAAATAGACCGAAATGACTTGTGCCCCATTAGCACACCAACATCCAAGGGAAATAAAGAGTAACCCACACTCCTACGCAACCGAGCAATTTCCCGCTCCATGTACACTACATTCTTCATGAATAACCACTCAATTATTTTATGGTCCTCCTATACCCATAGAGTGTAGTACAACTTGTGTCCAAAAATTCCTTTACCCGAGTCATCCTCGATCTCGACCTCTGCAGTCATAACTGATTCACCAGTATACCCCGAACCGAAACTAATATGACACATAACTGCGCAATCAACTCGTCAATAGAAGACTCCCCCACTTAGCCTCAAGCTGCAGTTATATAAAATTAGAACCCGCAAGAATTTCTCCTTCTCAATTACCAAGATCTTGCATCGTTAACCCACCAGACTTCTCGAAGTCTTTTGTTAAGCTTCTCATAAATATTCTGAATCACCATCCACAATCACACACGCCAAAATCCATAAATTCTCCTGAGTTCATGCTCGCCCACCATTTGTATAAGTCTGCACTTTCCCTATTGACATCAACTGTACGTTCAAAAATACCTTCCGAACTCAAGTCATATTGCACCTGACATGATAATCAGATCTTCACGCCTCTTTTCATTTCAAACATACTCCTGTCCGCCCTATTCAATCTTCCTTTGTACAGTAACCATCACTCCAATTAGAGTCTACAGGCCAAATCACATACTAACATGATTCCAAACCATTCTACACTTTCTCAAGGCGCACGACTACCCTACTAGTGAATTCATATGCTAATCTGCCACTCTTACTTCGGTTAAATTATCTCCTTTAAGAAAATTCTCAACCTCTACTTCTCCTACTTGACACGCTAGTACTTCAACCATCGCGAAGCGTTTCCCATCATGTCTTCCCTCATTCCTTGCTTCCCAATTGCTGCATCAACTCGAAATGCATCTCTGTCGTACTAAAACCAATAGAATGCTACCGACTCTAAGTCTCTTCGAAGATTATCTTTCTCGAGCCATCAACATCAAAATACCCATTCACAACCACCATTACTACACAACCACTTACTTTTCTTGAGTCCAACTCGTTGACAGACATGAGAATTTAATTTGCCCCAAAATTTAACAACGTGAAAGATCCTTTAAAACATTCACACTCGAGATCGTACGTCACATCAAAACAAAAATCAAGCACCTAATGGCCTTCCTTTCCTTTCAAGAAAACACTTTTCGTCACATTCACATCGTCTTTACACCTCCCATAGTTACGTCATACTCACCACAAAGCCATTCCACAGCTCATCGAGCCACAAATTCCACTCGTAGAGACATTTTCGGACATATGAGTCCAAATGTATAAGTTACAACTGAAGCTACCGAGCCTAAGCTGCGGTCTAACCATGGACTCAAGTCCTCCAGACTAGCCCACCACCACAAACACAGAATACATATATCAACCTTGTTCATAGAATCACAAGTTGGCGATGCACAACCGATACCGAGCGCTCATGTGCACATACGAATGCGTGGAAGGAATTCAAGGAATTATGTTCCAAGCTCAATCAATTTCGCACGATAGAGTACAAGAAAGTGAAATGTTTTCTAAGGGTTCTGCAATCTCTCGAAGATAAGTACAGACGTCTCTGTACCGATCCGCAAGACTCTACTAAACCCGCTCATGACTCGTGAGACCTATGTAACCTAGGCTCTGATACCAATCTGTCACGACCCAAAAACCTAACCTGTCGTGATGGCGCCTATCGTGGAACTAGGCAAGCCGACTCATTCCAAAACAAACCGATATTTTCATTTCAAAGAAAATTTCAAGGCTATTTAGCATAAAAACCTTCGTAAAGGAGTTCAAAAGTAAATTGCGGAAAAGAAAAGCCCGACATCGGGGTGTCACAAGTCATGAGCATCTATTATAGTCTGTCTAACAATATCAAGGCTAACTCAGCCTGAAAAATAGCTAAATACAACTAAAAGAAGATAAGAGGGAGAAGAGCAGGGGCTGCGATCGCCAAGCAACTACCTTGCTATCTCCGAGACAATCTGCAACCAGAATAATCAACAACCGTTACCATGTCCAGCTACACCTGGATCTGCACACAAGGTGTAGGGAGTAACGTGAGTATGCCAACTCAGTAAGTAACAACAATAAATAAATACTGAGCAGTAGTGACGAGCAATAAAGCATATAACGTTCATATCATGAAATCTCAGTAAAATACCTCATGCTTTTAAAATCATGATTTGAATCAAAATATCTCGCTTAAACCCAATTCCAGTTAAAAATCATTTAAGAATATTTTTCAACAGTTTACAAATAGAGGAAAAATACAAAGGTGAGCAAAAAATGATGAAATCATAAACAGCCCTTCGGGCAAAGCATCACTCTTATACAGCCCCTCGGGCAAACCTCACAATCATTCTTGCCACTCGGACATACCTCACAATCACTCTTGCCACTCGGGCATACCTCACAATCACTCATGCCTCCCAGTCACTCAGCACTCGACACTAGCACTCAGTAGGTACCTGCGCTCACTGGGGGTGTGTACCGACTCCGGAGGGGCTCCTTCAGCCCAAGCGCTATATCAAGCCAAACCATGGCATAAATCACTCAGGCCCTCGACATATATCAAACATGCTGCGGCGTGTAGCCCGATACCATAAATATCCTCACAAATTAGGCCCTCGGCCTCACTCAGTCATAAACCTCTCAAGCCACTCGGGCATTTCAGTAAAAACAGGGTACTCATCCCCAAACAACCATTATATGCATCAAAATAGAGTATGAAAACTAAGTTATGCAGTAAACGGGTGTAACCATGATTGAGTAGAGATTTTCAATCGAAAATAGTGAGAGGATAGTAAGAAAGGCCCCTTAGGGTCCAAACAGTACTGGCACAAGGCCCAAACATGGCATTCAGCCCAATTTACAGAAACTCTTTCTAAAATATATAAGTATCATATAGTTTCAACAAAATATGTAACTTTACAGTTGCTACGGGATGGACCAAGTCACAATCCCCAACAGTGCACGCCCACACGCCCGTCACCTAGCATATGCGTCACTTAAAATAGTAGAATGATACAAAATCTGGAGTTTCATACCCTCAGGACTAGATTTACAATCGTTACTTACCTCAAACCGGTCAAATCTCTACCCCGCAATGCTCTTGCCTTTCGACGCGGCCTCCAAATGCTCCGAATCTATTCACAATCAGTACAATACCATCAATATACGCTAATGGAATGAATTCCACAAGGAAAACTATCTAATTAGCCCAAAATCCGAAATTGGCTCAAACCCGCCCCCGGGCCCACGTCTCGAAATCCGATAAAATTTATAAAACTACAAAGCCCATTCACTCACGAGTCTGTACATACAAAAGTTATCCAAATCCGACATCATTTGGTCCCTCAAATCCTTAAATTAAACTCTTAAAAATTTCAAGCCCTAACCCCTCATTTTCACTAATTACATGATTAAACAATGGAAAATTACCATATATACGAGTATTAGGGCTCAAGCAACTTACCTCACTGATAGCCCTTGAATCACCTTTCAAAAATCACTCCAAAAGCTCCAAAAATCGACTTGAAAATGGTGAAAATGAACCTAATCCGCGAAGGGTTCTATTTATGATTTCTGCCCAGGCTTTTTCGCACCTACGGACCATTTCTCGCTTCTGCGCAACCGCACCTGCGGTCCAAACAACCACACCTGCGCAAGTCATTCAAACGCCCAGACTCCGCACCTGCACCTTATTCCTCGCACCTGCGGACTCGCAGGTGCGGCCAAGCTTGCGCACTTGCGCTCGATCCCCAGCTTCTAAAATTCCGCGGCTGCGACCACCTTCCGCGCCTATGACCCTCGCACCTGCAGCACCCTTTTTCGCAAGTGCGGAAACACCAGAAAACCCACACCAACAGATATTCAGCAACTCACCAACACCAAAAATCAATTCGCTAACCATCCGAAATACACCCGAGACTCTCGGGACCTCAACCAATAATACTAACGAGTCACATATCAATATACGAACTAAGTCGAGCCTTCGGAACACTCAAAACAATATCAAAACACCAAATTCACCCCGGATTCAAGCCTAAGAACTTCCAAATTTTCAAATTCGGCAACCGATACCGAAACCAACCAAATCACGTCCGAAAGACCTCAAATTGGGCACATACGTCACAAATGACACCACAAACTTACTCTAACTTCCGAAATTCCATTCTGCCCCCGATATCAAATTGTCCACTGCCGGCCGAAATCGCCAAATTTCCAACTTTCGCCACTTCAAGCCTAATTCCACTCCGGACCTCCAAATCACATTCCGGACGCGCTCCTAAGTCCTAAATTACCTAACGAAGCTAATGGAACCATCAGACTTCCAATCCGAGGTCAAATGCTAAAAGGTCAAATTTGGTCAACTCTTCCAATTTAAAGCTTCAACAATGAAATTCTTTCTTCCAATTCGGTTCCGAAATACCTGCAAACCCAAAGCGACGATTCACACAAGTCAAAGTACATCACACGGAGCTACTCATGCCCTGAAACAACCGAACGAAGTGCAAATATTCAAAACGACCGATCGGGTCGTTACACAATTAACTTTCTTGCATCTGGCCAGAATTTTGACAATTTCATAAGTTTGTGTAGTAATTTTTTTTATCTCATGAAAATTGATTGTTATAGAATCACTTTGATACTATTTCACATTCTTCATCATAACTATTTTAAAAAGTATTTTAAAGGTGTGGTGCAAAATTTTATTGTCTCACTTATATAATATATTTTTTTTTCTAATCACTATAGTTGTATTGCGCGCGAAAATAATTTATTATGTTTTAAAATTTATATCTCATTAATTGAATTTAGAGATGGTAAATAAACTACTTTTAAGAAGATATTGAAATATATAAATCTTTATATGGTATTAACATATAAATTTATAAATACCTTTGTTTGATATTATAAAAAAAAATTGAAGTACACTTAACTACTAGACAAACTTGAAGAATGATGGTTTGTCGGTTGTTCGTCAACTAATGCAAACTAATTATTGTATAATGTGGCATCAGTGCATTTTTCATTTTTTTTCAATCCTTATTTTTTGTCTAAGTTATTCTTTTGAATCTATATATTTCGTTTTAATATGTCAAGCTGTAAATAAATTTTTGTTTGATATTATCAAAAAGAATATGTAAATAAACTACATTTCGATATTGGGCAAACTTGAAGAAAAATGGTTTGTGTCATTCAACTTATGTGAACTAATTATTATATATTTGGCCGTCAGTGCATTAGGAAATAAATTTTTCGAATATGCTGAATCATTATATTTTGTTCAAGTCTTCTTTTGAATCTATATCCGATATTAATATGTAAATCTATAATAAGCCTTTGTTTGGCATTATAAAAAGCCTTTAAATAAATTACACTTAGATACAGGGCAAACTTGAAGGATGATAGTGTGTGTGTTCAACTAAACTAATTGCAGTATATTGTGGCGTTGATGAATAAGGTAATAAATTTTTCTAATTTTTTCCATCCTTATTGTGAGATTAAGTCTATATTCATAATTTTTTTTTATTTTATATTCTATAGACTTTTATTGAAAGATGCAAAATTCATGTGCAATGCACGTACCCTAAAACTAGTTATATTAAAAGTACGAAGGCCCTTAACGAAATGTCTTTCGCCTCTTTTACCCTTTAAAACATAGAGTTCACATTGGACAATATAGTAATTAAAATATTTTCCTAATATTT
The DNA here is from genome assembly GCF_000390325.3 of Nicotiana tomentosiformis. Lineage (NCBI taxonomy): Eukaryota > Viridiplantae > Streptophyta > Magnoliopsida > Solanales > Solanaceae > Nicotiana > Nicotiana tomentosiformis. The sequence goes on from NC_090822.1 coordinate 115,567,045, forward strand.
AGGACTTTGAAATTTATTAAAATTTTGTTATTAAATCTTTCCTTATTTGAAAATCATAGAAAATCTTAATATTTAGAATTTTAAAACCGATTATTATTTGACCTTCTATAAATCTTTTCCATATTTTAATATGTAACAACTTTTTCATGTTAACTTTTCTAATACTTAATACTTTGAAATCTAACTATTTATATAAATGTAGATTTATTAGCTTTGAAATTTAGAGACAATTAAATTGTATCCGACGTTAAGAAGAAATTTCCTAGAATCCTAGGTGAATACAGAAAAGGTAAGAAATGTATACATATTCCTAAAATATAGACGTAAATAAAAAAAAGGAAGGCAACTAATAATAGAATTCTAAATTCTAATAATAGAATTTTAAATTATAATGCAAAAAAGAAACTCTTCAATTAGAATTCTCTTGTTCACCAGGATACTATTAATTCACAATATATTCTTCCAACTCCTTACAAATCGTGTTCCGTCCACAACAAAAAATTTTGATGATCTGGAAGAAAATATTACGTTTCACAAGCATTACTCTTTTAAATAACAGTCGCAGTAAATTGAGATGGGAAGAACAAGACAGTTTTGGTTTGTGAGAATTTGAGTATAGCCAACAGCTGAATAAGCTAGATATTTTGACAAATATTTTGTGGATTCTCATGAGGTATGTACGTTCCTTCAATAATTTTGTTTGTTTCGTTGCTTATGCTATTGAGCCTCTTCCATTACTCATATTATGCATATATATCATGATGCTGGTACTTTTTCGGGAACTGAGTAAATTTTTAATCCCAATCAAATAAAATTTTAAAAAATGTATGATTTAGCGATATCCGAAATCTCAATAGTAACGGTAGACAATAAATTTGGGTCAGATCGAGACTGAAAAATATTGCAACAATCGTAGTATTTGATTTCAAATATTTGAGTGTACAATCTCTATGAATCCTCTGATTCTTCTTTCCAATAGTAAATAAATTCAAGGGCCTTTGAGCTTGATCTTGAATCTATATTTATTTTCACGAACGATGATCTTAAATTCAATTAGCACGAATGATTTGAACTCGTACTCCTTGAATCTTGACTTGTTCTTCGTTCTTGAGCTTGAACTTGATTTCTTGAGCTTGAAGTTCTTCGTTCTTGAGTTTGAACTTGATTTCTTGAACTTGAACTTGATTGCTTGAAGCTTAAAACTTGTAGAGAAATTTGCGGCGTTTGATCAGCTCTCTCTTGCTTTTTGTTATAACTTCTGGTCCCTTTTCTGGGTTATGAAAACCCCTATTTATAGTTGTGAAAATGAGGAGTTATGATAAGAACAAACTCTTTTCGACCAATTAAATTGAAGTGTGACATGGCCGCATTTGATTGGCCAGAACATGCCACTTGCACACGTGACGCGATTTCATTAGCCTTTTAATGTGACCTGTCATGCCTTGTCATTTTGACACGTGGCATGGTCCTATTGGCTCTTCCATTTGATGTGGCGTGCCACATCATTTGACGCGTGGCACCAAACTGGGCCTCTAGGAAGATGACATCTTGGGCTTAATGAAGTGAGATCATCACTTTAGCCCAATTAAATGGACTAGCCCAATGGATTAAGGCTTATTTATTTAATCCATATATATTGGGCTTATAATTAATCCAATTATATTAGTCCAATAAATTTATTTGAACTGATATATCTTGAATTTTAAAATATAGTCCCAATTATTTTACGGATTTAATTCCAATAAAATTTATATGCCTTCAAATGCCCCCTACTTCAAGACTCGTCAAGATCTTTAAACTTTTGAAGACTAGGCTTGAAGTATTTAGGTAACAAATATCTTTATTTATTTTACCCATTTTTGCAAACATCCAATTTATCTTCACGTAAAAAGATTAATTGAAAAGAATCCAAACTATAACTTTGAGATTCTAATTGAAATTCACATGAGATATTACTGAATGAATCAAAAATATAATTTACTTCTTGCCTTCCTAATTAGATGGATTTCTGAGACTTTGCCCCTTACTACTTTTGGCCTTATACAGTTTTGTCAAAATCCGTAAGTGTCCAAATTGGTTAGAAGCCTTCTGCTTGTAGCTTTCTTCATTAGAATTGAATCAGGAGAACAAGTCCATGTTGGACTCTGAAAATCTCTACTCCCACATCGCAATTAACCCATCAACTAGCCTCTTTGAAGAATCTATAAATAGAGACGTGCCTTCCCTTCAATTGGCATTAGTCGCAGCTCGCAAGCATGTCCAAGTGAATCGTTCTTAGGTATTATTATTATTATTATTATTATTATTATTATTATTATTATTATTATTATTATTATTATTATTATTTTTTGCATTTTTTTTCTTTTTTTTTCTTTTCTTTTTGTAGATCAAACGAGAAGGAGGTGTTCTTGTTTAACGAGATGATCCGTGCATGAAGAAGATTATTAGAGAGATTACTCTCAATATAGCTCAACTACTAGAGAGATTACTCTCAATGTGGCCTGACTACCGGAGAGATTACTCTCAATATGGCTCGACTACCGGAGAGATTACTCTTAAAATGACCCGACTATCGGAGAGATTACTCTCAATGTGGCCCGATTACCGGAGAGATTACTCTCAATGTGGCTAGACTACCGGAGAGATTACTCTCAAAATGACCTGACTATCGCAGAGAGTACTCTCGATGTGGCCCGACTATCGGAGAGATTACTTTCAAGGTGACCCGACTATCGAAAAGATTACTCTCAATGTGGCTCGACTACCGAAGAGATTACTCTCAAGAGACTAATATGTCCACCTTAAGATTGGAAAATATAGTTTCCTTTTAAGGACAAACCCATGAAGAGGCCAACTTAAGGTGCAAAGGGTCTTATATGTCCACCTTAAGATTGGAAAGTTATAGTTTTCTTTTAAGGACAAACCCACGAAGAGACCAACTTGAGGTGTAAAGGGACTCATATGTCTACCTTAAAATTGGAAAATTATAATTTTCTTTTAAGGAAAAATCCACGAAGAGGCCAACTTAAGGTGCAAAGAGACTTATATGTCCACCTTAAGATTGAAAAGTTATAATTTCCTTTTAAGGACAACCCCACGAAGAGGCTCATATGTCCACCTTAATATTGAAAAGTTATAAAGATTCAACTCGAAGACTTCGTGGACTTGACGACATTGACTTGAATATTTGGAAACTTTGAAGATTTGGCGGACTTTGCAGACTTCAACTTGAAGAGTGGCGAATGTGAAGACTTCAACTTGAAGACCGACAGACTTGAAGATTTCAACTTGGAGACTTCAACTTGAAGACTGACGGACTTGAAGACGTCAACTTGGAGACTTGGAGGGTTTAAACATTTCAACTTGAAGAGCAGCAAACTTGAAGACTGGAGGACTTACAGATTTGGTGAATATGAAGACATAGTAAATCCCTGAACTTCAATGCAAATACTTGGTAGCCTCCTAAAATACTATAATCGCCCTATTGAAGACACTGATTTATCATGAAGGCTTTCCCCCTCTAAGTTATATGAGATCCAAAGTTCAAAAGAAGAACAAAATTTCAGCCTGATTTTCAAGTGTTGTTTGAATGAATTACTTCCATCATACTTCATTTAGACAACGACTAGGGCACTATGTATCTTTTGAACTTATGCGACTGAACTCAGAATAAAACTCTAAACTGCCTACGTACCTCGGTGAAGAGGATCAAGTCATACCGTAGTTCAGAATGGGTGAGTTTTTAATTTTTTTTTTATGTCCTAACTTTTGCCTAGGCCACCCCTTTCGAGGTTTTCAACCTATCGGACTTTTTTTTTTTTTTTACGTCCTAACTTTTGCCTAGGCCGCCTCTTTCGAGGTTTTCAACCTAGCGGACTCTTTTTTTCTTATGTCCTAACTTTTTCCTAGGCCGCCTCTTTTGAGTTTTTCAACCTAGCGGACTTTTCTTTTTACGTCCTAACTTTTGCCTAGGCTGCCTCTTTCGAGGTTTTCAACCTAGCAGACTCTTTTTTTTGTTATGTCTTAACTTTTTCCTAGGTCACCTCTTTCGAAGTTTTCAACCTAGCAAACCCTTTGTTTTTGGTGGTGGGCCGTTCACAGTTTAGACTCATGCGGGCTAGGAGTGTAGGAACATGCAGTTTAGGCTCATGCGTCAAGGAGCGTTGCAACTTCAAGGATAATACTTCTTCAACAATTTGCCATTGATAGGGCCGATTCTCATGCCATCTACATCAATTAGCTTGTAAGCCCCACTTGAATAAGCTTCTTGTACGACATATAGCCCATTCCATTTTGAAGTGAACTTCCCTACAGGTTTATGGGAAGTAATTATGGGTCTTCGTACGGCAAGGACTTGATCTCCTACTTGAAAGGATCTCAGGCGAACTCTTTTATTGAAGGCGCGAGACAATCGAGCTTGATAACATTCAAGACTCTGTTGAGCTTCCAACCTCTTCTCATCAAGAGCCTCCAACTCTGCTAAGCGAAGTCGAGCATTTTCCTCATCAGTGATCCCTTCTTGAATAGCCAGTCATAATGAAGGTATTTGACACTCGAGTGGCAAGACAGCTTCGACTCCATAAACGAGCGAATAAGGAGTCACTTGTGTTGGTGTTCGGTGAGTCGTCCTATATGCCCATAGAGCTTCTTCTATACGGTCATTCCAATCTCGTTTGGATTTGGAGACGATTTTCTTTAACAAGTTGCATAGAGTTTTGTTGAATGCCTCAGCTAGACCATTGACAGAAGCATTGTACATCGAAGAGTTACGTTGCTTGAAGCCAAAGAGATCACAAATCTTGTTCATCAACTTATTATCGAATGGATTTCCATTATCCGTTATTATGTAACAAGGAATGCCAAAGCGATAGATTATGTTTACTCGGATGAAACTTGCAACATTTTCCTTCTTTACCTCCTTAAGAGCAACAACTTCAGCCCATTTTGAGAAGTAGTCAGTTGCGGCCAAGATGTATAGGTGCCTACCAGAGGACTTTGGCAGTGGTCCAACAATATCCAATCCCCAAGCGTCAAATGACCTGGATGCCACAGTCGGGTGCAACACTTCAGAGGTTGATAAATAAAATTTGCATGGAATTGACAAGCCTTGCATCTTCGAGAGTAGTCCAAGCAATCTTTTACCATCATTGGCCAATAATATCCTATCCTTTCTATATGGAAGTGGAGCTTTGGTCCAGACTGGTGTGACCCACATACCCAAGAATGTGCCTATTGCAAAGCTTGGAGTGGTTCTTCTTCCCCTAAGCATCGCAAGAGTACTCCCTCGAATGACCTTCTGTATAGAGTATCTTTGTAGTAAAGGAAGCGAGGTGCACGACGACGGATTTCAGTCCTTCTCCTCTTATTTTCTGGAAGTATCCCATAACATAAGTAGTCGATAATGGGTTGTCGCCATTCTTCTTTCTCAACTTTAGAAACAACGACAAGATGCTTGAGTTCATTTTCTTCACCTTCAGCCTCATTTGGCGACGATGCTACCCATTTTTGGCAGACAGTAACTTGCACTTTATTATGCAAGGTTAACGACGAAGCTAGGGCAGCTAAAGCATCAACCTTCTTATTTTCTTTCCTTGACACATGCTGAATAGTCACATCACCGAGCCACCCCATTAAATTTTTAGCGTAATAGTTTAGGCTTTTTGACCTCGTAACTACCTAGAAGTTGATTGACCACTAGCTGAGAGTCACCAAAGACTTGCAATTGCAACCGCTTCATTTCGACAGCCATTTCAAACTCAAGTATTAGTGCTAGATACTCAGCAACATTGTTAGAGCAGAGTTGCGTCAACGTAAAAGAGTAGCGCAGAACTTCACCTTGAGAAGTGACAAATACTACACCAGCACCAGCTCCTCCGCGAAGTGCAGTACCATCAAAGTACATCTTCCATGGTGGCTGAACTTCAATAACCATTGCGTCCTCATCAGGTATAGGGTGATCTGCCAAGAAGTCCGCTAACGCTTGTCCATTTATAGCCTTTTGAGGGATGTACACGATTTCAAATTGTTGAAACTAGAGGTATCACCTTGCTAGTCAATCACTAAGTACGGGTTTTGACATCACGAACTTGATGGGATTTGCTTTAGAAACCAAACGAACGACATAAGCTTGAAAGTAGTGGTTCAACTTTTGGATTGAGAAGACTATCGCCAAACATAACTTTTCAATTGGCGAATAATTCAGCTCATTTGGTGTCATCATCCTACTCAAGTAGTAAAGGGAGTTTCCTTTCCCTTCACTATTTTCTTGGGCCAACGGCGCTCCAACAGACCTTTCTTATGCTGAAATGTATAGTATCAGCGGCTTTCCAAGTGTAGGGGATGCCAAAATTAGAGGCTTCATCAAGTAGGATTTAATTCTCTCAAAGGCATTGCTACACACTTGGTCCCATTTGAAAAGGACACCTTTCTTCATAAGGTGACAGAATGGTTGGCACCTCCCAGCTAGGTTTGAGATGAATCTCCTAAGGTAGGCTAACTTTCCTTGCAGACTTATCAATTCATGAATATCCCGAGGCTCAGACATTTTCAAAATGGCATCCACTTTGGCTTGATCAATTTCGATCCCTCTATGTCGGACAATGAAACCAAGGAACTTTCCAGAAGTAACTCCAAAGGCATATTTCAATGGATTTATCCTAAGTTGGTACCTCCGGAGCAACTCGAACACCATTCTCAAATCTTTCAAGTGGTCACTCTTCTTTCTTGATTTTACCACTAAGTCGTCAACATAGCATTCAACATTCTTGTGGAGAAAATCATCAAAAATATTTTGCATAGCCCTTTGGTAAGTAGCACCAGCGTTCTTCAAGCCAAAAGGCATTACCCTGTAGTAATAAATACCCTTGGGGGTGCAGAATGCAGTAAGTTCTTCATCTTTTGGTGCCATGCAAATTTGGTTATAGCCTGACGAACCATCCATAAATGACATTGCCTCATACCCAGTAGTAGCATCAATCATCAGCTCTGGAATAGGAAGAGGGAATTCATCTTTCGGGCACGCATTCTTGAGATCCCTAAAGTCAACGCACACTCGAATCTGGCCATTTTTCTTCCTTACAGGGACAATACTTGAAACCCATGTTGGGTATTTCACTTCACGAATAAATCCAGCTTCGATGAGTTTGTTAACTTCGGTTTCAATCAAGGGAACCAAGTCTGACCTAAAGCACCTTTGGGCTTGTTTAACAGGGCGAGCACCATTCTTGACGGCAAGGTTATGGACTACTACTTTTGGGTCCAAGCCAGGCATCTCTTTGTAGCTCCAAGAAAAGACATCCCTGAACTCCTTGAGTAACTCAATATAAGTGCTTTCTTCATCAACTTCTAGTAAAGCACTTAGGTAAGTGGGTCTTGGTTGTTCATCGGTGCCAAGGTTAACTTCTTTTAAGGCATCAACTGTAGTCTTCACTCCTTCTTCAAGTTCAGGTGGAGCATCTTCCACATCTTCATCTTCTTGAGGGTCCCCATCGTTGAAGGATATGTGATAACATGGTGAGATATCGTCCAATTTCTCGTCATCCTCCATTAGAGATAAAACACCATGCTCGCCTTGTGCAGTAACATGATACGAAGAACCCACACTTTCTTCGTCTTCATCACGTTCTTTAGTGTAGATCACAGTGTATGGCTTTACCTCCAGTACCTCATCACACGAAACCATTACTTTTGTTTGTCATTTCATTCTAGAAGGAATCAAACTTTGGAAATCTTTAGAGATCTTCTGAATTTTAGGCAAAGCGGCTATTTTTGTATTTCAATAATTTCTATGGAACTTATTCGCCTTCTTTAATGGACCCAATCTCTCAAATATAGAAGTTCTCATAGTTGATTTTCCAAGTCGATCAAAGTCAGAAGGCCTGTTAGAAGCGGCAGATTCGTCTTCTACAGTGATATAATTATTGCTTGCCCTTCTTATGGAGATGCGCACTGGTGACGGTTGCTTGTATCCCAAACCTTCACGTGGTTGCCTCGTCACATCTTCTCATGGGAGTTTCCCTAACTTTGACGGCTCATTGTGATTGTATCCAGCTTTTGCAAATAGACTGTAAGCATTAGGATCAAAACCTTTATCTGTTCGCTTTGTAGGGAGTGCCATATTCTGCAAATGATTTTGGGCTACAAACCCTGCAAGTGGCTTTGAGGACAACTTTACTGCCTCAATTTGTTTTACCGGAAGAGTTAACTCCTTTAGCATGTTAGTTTGGAGATTAGATGATTCACCTTCATCTTTCTTTCTTTTAGGGACATATTGGAGTGCAGGATTTACATTCTTGCCATATGACGCAATATCCCCTCTATGAGATTTATTCGCGTTGGGTTGTACCTCCTCAGTAACAGCTTTGGCTCTACCAGCAATCACCTCAGCTTTTTTAGTTGTGGGCTCGTCATTCTTGCTTTTCATGCCATCATCAGCTTTTAGCTCCTTCACAATGCGGTTCTTCAAGTAAAACTTTGCATCGGCGAAGTGTGACTTAGCCTCAGTGAATGGCTCATCATCACCAACTATCTTCTTCTCGATTTCACCCTCGTAGTACTTCAAACATTGATGGTAGGTAGATGGAACCAGTTTATTCTCATGTATCCAAGGCCTTCCGAGCAAGACGTTGTATGAAGTCTTTGCATCGATCACATGCAGCCATGCACTTGATTGCATATATTCAATGGTGATTCCCAACCTGATCGCACCTATGGCTCTTTTCCCCCCTTGGTTGAATCCTTGGATCATCACACGACTTTCTGAGAGTTCGTTCATGGGAATACCAAGTTCTTTCACAGTGCGAAAATGCAAAATGTTCACTAAGGATCCTCTATCAACCAAAATTCGATTTACCCTTTCATCACAAATATAACCAACCTGTGATGATCCATGTCATCTTTAAATTTAATAATTAATTTTGTGTTCTAAGACCTCGAAAAGTACTATTTATCATTACTCGACTTGCGTGCGCAGTCCGTAAAAATTTTCGGAAAGTTTTCAGGTGAAAAATGGATTAAAATATAAATTAGAGCTTTAAAACTCAATTAAGTTGACTTTGGTCAACATTTTGAGAAAACGGACTTGGATCAGTATTTTGACAGTTCCGGTAGGTCCGTATCGTGATTTGGGACTTAGGCGTATGCCCGAAATCAAATTTCGAGATACCTAGCCCGAGATATGGAATTTTAAAAAAGAATTAAAAGTTTAAATTCAAATAGTGACTGGATGTCGAATTACATGCAAATGACCCCGGAATAGAATTTTGATGATTCCAACAGCTCCGTATGGTAATTTTGGACTTAGGAGCATGATCAGAATTTTATTTGGAAGTTTGTAGTGAAATTAGGCTTGAAATGGCTAAAATAGGAATTTAAGTTTAGAAGTTTGACCGGGGAGTTGACTTTTTGATATCAGGGTCGGAATCAATTTCTGAAAATTTTTATAGCTCCGTTATGTCATTTATGACTTGTGTACAAAATTTGAGGTCAATCGGACTTGATTTGATAGGTTCCGGTGTTGTTTGTAGAAATTGAAAGTTTCAAAGTTGATTATGCTTGAATCTATGTGTGATTCGTATTTTTAGTGTTGTTGGATGTGATTTGAAGACTCGACTAAGTCCGTATGATGTTTTAGGACTTGTCGGTATATTTGGTTGAGGTCCCGAGGGGCTCGGGCGTATTTTGGATGGTATTCAGAATATTTTCCTTCATTTTGACACTGCTGGTAGGTGTTGATTTCTGGTATTTTAAGCCTTCTTCGCGACGCGATCGCGTAGGCTTAGTTGAGGCAGTGTTAACTTTGTTCTTCGCGATTGCGTGAGGTCAACCGTGATCGCATAGGTTTGGCAAGCTGTGCATCGCGATCGCGTGGCATTGTTTGCGATCGTGTAAGGTTAATTAAGGGCTGCTAAGTTTTGTGCTTCGCGATCGCGTGAAGCGGGATGCGATCACGTAGCTTTGAGACCTTGTGACTTGCGAACGCATGAAGAGGACTGCGATAGCGTAGAGCTGGGAATTCTGTGCTCTGCGATCGCATAAGGATATACGCGATCGCGTAGAGTTAATTTGGGCAGTGGTAATTTGTGCTTCGCGATCGCGTGTGGATGTTCGCGATCGCGATGAGTAAAAGCCTGGGCAGAATGTTTAAGTTCTAAAAATGGGACTTTCGTCCCATTTTCTATTTTTAATGAATTGGAGCTCGGATTGAGGCAATTTTTGCGAGATTTTCTAGAAAACATTGGGGTAAATGTTCTTAATTCAATCTTTGTTAGATTACCCGAATCTATCACTATTTTTAACATTTAATTGGAGATTTAAGTTGGAAATATTTGAAAACCATCTTGGATAGATTTGAGAATTTGAGGGTCGAACTATTATTGAAATTTAGCCATTTTGGTATTGTTAGACTCGTGGTTGAATGGGAGTTCATATTTCGTAACTTTCGCCAGATTCCGAGACGTGGGCCCCGTGGGCATTTTTGAGGTAATTTTGGATTTTTATTGAAAAATATAGTATTTTCTTAATTAATTCTATAATTTTTGTTGATTGTATCGAATTAATTATGACTAGATACGAGTCGACCGGAATCGAAAAATCAAGGAAAAAGCGTACTACTTGGTTAAATTGGAGCAAGTCGAGGTAAGTGACTTGTCTAACCTTGTATGGGGGAAATTTCCCCTATGATTGATAATTATAATGTGTGAAAAGTCGTGTACATGAGGTGACGAGTGTGTACACGGGCTAAATATGAAAGATTATGTTTTAAATTGTGTAGATCACTGTTGCGCATTAATTAAATTGTTTCATTTTGTTATATTCTTCATTATTGATTTAATGTTTATATTTTAAATTTGCTTGACCTTTTCCTGCTAATTATTTTATCTGTTTAGTTGGAACTTGGTTTCTTTTATTCTATGCATTATTTGAAGGTTGATTTTCTTTAAATTAAATATTATTAATATGAAGTATTTGACATATTTAAACTTGATATTGAAGCAACGTATTAAAGGTTTTGAAATATTATTGTTGAATTATTTTGACATGAGCCGTGAGCTCTTATTTGTGAAAAAATATTATTGTTAAATTATTTTGACATGAGCCGTGAGCTCTTTATTGAGAAAAAATATTGTTGAATTATTTTGGCAAGTTAAATTATTTGAGCACCTGAGGTGCAAATTGTGATATATTGTGATATTTATACGCATGTGGTGGTATAAGGTCTGGGTATTGAAACGCATGCAGTGAGATAAGGGTGGCTTGATATGCGTGGCTAGTAGGGGGAACTACTAGAAGTCATGCGGTGTGATAAGGATGGCTAAAATGCGGGATGTTATTTCGGAAAAAAATATTTTCTTTAAAATAAATTGTGAAGGCTCCCGCGGTGAGATAAGGAAATGAGGTATTGTGAATTTGTTTATGATTTGGGACTACGAGGCGGTACCTCGAGAGTGCCCTTGTTGATAATGATTTATGGCTGCAGTTGCCTTGATTATTTGTTGTGATTTTCTTAAAGTTGAAAGAAAATTCGATTTTGTTTCCACGAGTTATTATTTGCCATTATTTTGTTAAATTAAATGGTGACACACTACTTGATTCATTTAAAATATTATTTTATTTTACTATATTATTAAATATTTTACCATGCCATTATTATATTCCAGTAGGGCCTTACCTGACCTCGTCACTACTCTACCGAGGTTAGGCTTGGCACTTACTGGGTACCGCTATGGTGTACTCATACTATGCTTCTGCACATCATTTTGTGCAGATTCGGGTACATCTTATCAGACCACGCATCAATAAACTAGCTGTACGAGGAGACTTCGAGGTATATCTGCCTACGTCCGCAGACTCCGGAGTCCCCTTCTATCTTACTATGTTGTCTTCCTTATTTGCTTTAGACTCTGATGTATAGAGACATAGAGAATAAATTCTTAGAAGCTTGTAACTTATTTCTACCTAGTTTTGGGAGTTGTAATTATTTGAATTGTAGTTTATTTATTTCAGATATTTATGATTATTCTACATTGATAGGCTTACCTAGTCTTAGAGACTAGGTGCCATCACGACCTTCTACAGAGGGAATTTGGGGTCGTGACAAGTTGGTATCAGAGCACTAGGTTCATAGGTGTCATGAGTCACAAGCAGGTTTAGTAGAGTCTTGCGGATCGGTACAGAGACGTCTATACTTATCTTCGAGAGGCTATGGAACTGTTAGGAAATATTCACTTCTTTGATTCCTTATCGTGCGCCTTTGTTGATTTCAAAGTTCTAAACAATTGTCTTTCTATTCTCTCACAGATGGTGAGGACACGCACAACTGGATCTGATGATCAAACACCTGCGCCGCTTGTTGGAGCCGCAAGAGGCCGGGGATGGGGACGGGGCAGAGGCCGAGGAAGACCACGTGGTGCAGCCAGAGCACTTGCACGAGCTGCTGCACCAGAGCCACCAGTAGCTCCAGTTGGAGAGCAGGCACCTGAGACGCCTGTTACTACTCCTGCACTTCAGGAGACTATTGCCTAGGTTTTGAGCATGTTTGGCACTTTAGCTCAGGGAGGATTAATTCCACTTACTTCTACCACATCTCAGGCTGGGGGAGGAGCGCAGACTCCCGCCGCCCGTATTCCAGATCCACGGGCCCAAGTTGACCATGCCCCAGAGGTTATACCAGTGCAGCCAGTTGTCCCAATTCGGCCTGAGATTAGGATAGCAGTTTCAGAAGGGGGAGCAGCTCAGGCTCGAGAGGTATAAGAAGTACCACCCTCCCACTTTCAGCGGTTTAGCTTCGGGGGATACTCAGGGTTTTCTGGAGGAATTTCACTGTATCCTTCGTACTATGGGTATTGTGGATTCCAGTGGGGTTTTTTTCATGGCATTCCAATTTAGAGGAGCAGCCTACCAGTGGTGGCGGGCATATGAGTTGAATAGTCCGGCTGAGGCAGCTTCACTTACTTGGACTCAATTTTCAGATATGTTCTTAAGGGAGTATGTTCCTCAGAGTCTTAGAGATGCATGGCGCGCAGAGTTTGAGCAGCTGCGCCAGGGTTCTATGACTGTGTCAGAATATGCGGTCTGATTCAGTGATTTGGCTAGGCATGCACCAGCCTTAGCTGCCACTGTTTAAGAGCGGGTTCGCAGATTTATTGAGGGTATTCACCCTAGTATCAGATACAGTATAGCCCGAGAGCTAGAGATGGACATCACATACCAACAGGTGGTGTCAATTGCTAGGAGATTGGAAGGTATGCAGACTCGGGAGAGGGAAGAAAGGGAAGCTAAGAGACCCCGATATTCTGGCACATATAATAATTCTCGTGCCCCAGTTGTAGCCCGTCATGGTAGAGGTTATGTGAGCCATCCTATTCATTTGGCACTTCCAACTTCCAGTGGTATTCCAACTACTCCCAGACATCAGGTTCCATATTATGCACCACATGTGTCTTCTGTACCTACTGTACGGGGTGCTTTCAGCGGGCAGTCTAGTCGATCAGGCCCGAGCCAGTCCCAGCAGCCACGTCCTCTGAAGGGCTGTTTTGAGTATGGTGACACTCATCATATTACGAGAGATTGCCCCAGATTTAGGAGGGGTGCACCTCCACAGGGTCCTCAGGCTTCTCAGGCCATGATTACTGCACCAGTTGCCACTCCACCTGCACAGCCAGCTAGAGGTGGAGGTCGGGCAGGTAAAGGTTGCCCTAGAAGGGGAGGCCAGGCCAGATATTATGCCCTTCCTACTAGGGCAGATGTCGTTGCATCCGATTCTGTTATCATAGGTATTATTCCGGTCTGTCATAGAGATGCATCAGTCTTATTTGATCCAGGCTCCACTTACTCTTATGTCTCATCTTATTTTGCCCCGTATTTGGGCGTATCACATGATTCCTTGAGTTCTTCTATTTATGTATCTACACCCATGAGTGAATCTATTATTGTGGACTGTGTGTATCGGTCATGTTTAATTATTAACAGTGGTTTTGAGACCAGAGCTGATTTATTATTGCTCTGTATGGTGGATTTCGATATTATTTGGGGTATGGACTGGTTGTCGCCCTATCATGCTATTCTTGATTATTACGTCAAGACGGTGACGTTGGCTATGCCAGATCTACCGCGACTGGAGTGGAGAGGTACCTCAGATCATGTTTCTAGCAGGGTTGTTTCATTTCTTAAAGCTCAACGAATGGTTGTGAAGGGGTTTGATGCGTATCTGGCCTATGTAAGAGATGTTAGTATTGATACTCCTACCGTGGAGTCAGTTCCTATAGTAAGAAATTTACTCGATGTATTTCCAGCGAATCTTTCGGGTATGCCACCCGAAAGGGATATTGATTTTGGCATTGATTTGTTATCGAGCACTCAGCCCATTTCTATTCCACCATACCGTATGGTCCTAGCAGAGTTGAAAGAATTAAAAGAATAGTTATAGGAATTTCTTGATAAGGGTTTCATTCGGCCTAGTGTATCGCCTTGGGGTGCTCCTGTCTTATTTATGAAGAAGAAGGATGGTTCTATGTGGATGTGTATTGATTACCGCCAGCTGAACAAGGTTACCGTGAAGAATAGGTATCTATTGCCACGTATTGATGGCCTATTTGATCAGCTTCAGGGTGCCAGTGTATTCTCTAAGACCGACTTACGTTCAGGCTATCATCAATTGAAGATTCGGGAGCCATATATCCCAAAGACTGCTTTCAGGACTCAGTATGGTCATTACGAGTTCCTTGTGATATTTTTTGGGCTGACCAATGCCCCAACAACATTTATGCACTTAATGAATAGTGTATTTCAGCCCTATCTTGATTCTTTCATCATTGTGTTTATTGACGACATTCTGGTGTATTCCCGGAGTCGAGAAGATCATGAACAACACTTGAGGACTGTGCTTCAAATTTTGAGAGAAAAAAAGTTATATGCAAAATTCTCAAAGTGTGAATTCTGGCTTGATTCGGTGGGATTTTTGGGTCACATAGTTTCATGCGAGAGGATCAAGGTAGATCCGAAGAATATTGAAGCAATGCAGAATTGGTCCAGATCGTCCTCAGTTACGAAAATCCGGAGTTTTCTTGGTTTGGCAGGGTATTATCACCGATTTGTAAAGGGTTTCTCTTCTATTGCTTTATCTATGACCAAATTAACCCAGAAGGGTGCTCCGTTCAGGTGGACCGAGGAATGTGAGGAGAGCTTTCAAAAGCTCAAGACAGCTTTGGCTACAGCCTCAGTATTAGTATTACCTACAGGTACAAGGTCTTATACTGTGTATTGTGATGCGTCGCATATTGGTCTCGGCGCAGTGTTGATGCAAGATGGTAGGGTGATTGCCTATGCGTCCAGACAGTTAAAGGTGCATGAGAAGAATTATCATGTACATGACCTGGAGTTAGCAGCTATTGTTCATGCCCTAAAAGTTTGGCAGCATTATTTGTACGGTGTCCATTGTGACTTCTACACCGATCACTGAAGTCTACAACATCTGTTTAAACAGAAGGATCTTAGTTTGCGGCAGCGGAGATGGTTGGAGTTGCTTAAGGATTATGATATCACCATTCTCTATCATCCTGGAAAGGCCAATATAGTGGCCGATGCCTTGAGTCGTAAGGCGGAGAGTTTGGGCAGCTTAGCATATTTACCGGTAGTAGAGAGACCTTTAGCCTTGGATGTTCAGGCCTTAGCCAACCAATTTGTCAGGTTGTATGTTTCCGAGAGGAGCTGAGTTTTGGCTTTTGTAGTTTCTCAGTCTTCTCTTTATGATCGTATCAGGGAGCGTCAGTATGATGACCCTTATTTTCCTGTCCTTAAGGATACAGTTCAGCACAGTGATGCAGAGGAAGTCACTATTAGAGATGACGGTGTACTATAGATGCAGGGCAGGCTATGTGTACCCAATGTAGATGGCTTGCGTGAGTTGATTCTCCAGGAGGCTCACAGTTCGGGGTACTCTATTCATCCGGGTGCTGCAAAGATGTATCAGGACTTAAGACATCACTATTGGTGGAGGTGGATGAAGAAAGACATAGTGAGGTATGTATCTCGGTGTCTAAATTGTCAACAGGTGAAATATGAGCATCAGCGACTAGGTGGATTACTTCAGAAGTTAAAGATTCCAGAATGGAAATGGGAGCGGATCACTATGGATTTCGCTGTTGGGCTCCCACGGACTCAACGGAAGTTTGATGTAATTTGGGTGATTGTGGATAGGCTGACCAAATCAGCTCATTTTATTCCTGTGATTACTACTTACTCTTGAAAGCAGCTGGCTCAGGTATATATTCGCGAGATTATCAGACTTCATGGTGTACCGGTATCTATCATCTCTGACCGGGGTACACAGTTTACCTCACAGTTTTGGAGGGCAGTACAGCGTGAATTGGGTACTCGGGTAGAGTTGAGTACAACATTTCACTCTCAGACAGACGGGCAGTCCGAACGCACTATTCAAATACTGGAGGATATGCTTCGTGCGTGTGTGATAGATTTTGGGGGTGCTTGGGATCAGTTCTTACCACTTGCGGAGTTTGCTTACAACAACAGTTACCAGTCAAGCATTCAAATGGCTTCGTATGAGGCCTTGTATGGTAGGCGGTGGCTGTCTCCAGTGGGTTGGTTCGAACCGGGCGAGGCTAGACCATTGGGTACAGACTTGGTTCAGGATGCCTTGGAAAAGGTTAAGTTGATTCAGGACCGACTTCGTACAGCCCAATCTAGACAGAAGAGTTATACGGATCGAAAGGTTCGTGATATTGCATGCCTAGGTATATTGGGCCTTCTGAGATTCTTGAGAGAGTTGGAGAGGTGGCTTAAAAACTTGCACTACCACCTAGTCTATCTGCGGTTCATCCTATATTCCATATTTCCATGCTTCGAAAATATCACGGCGATCCATCTCACGTGTTAGACTTCAGTTCGGTTCAGTTGGACAAGGATCTATCTTATGTTGAGGAACCAGTGGCTATTTTGGATAGGCAGGTTCGAAAGCTGAGGTCAAAGAACATTGCTTCCATGAAGGTTCAGTGGAGGGGTTATCCGGTCGAGGAGGCGACTTGGGAGATCGAGCATGATATGTGCAGCTGTTATCCACACTTATTCACCAGCTCAGGTATTTCTTCTAACTCCGTTCGAGGACGAACGTTTGTTTTAGAGGTGGAGAATGCGATGACCCAAACAGTGATCTTTAAATTTAATAATTAATTTTGTGTTCTAAGACCTCAAAATGCACTATTTATCATTACTCGACTTGCGTGCGCAGTCCGTAAAATTTTTTTGAAAAGTTTTCAGGTGAAAAATGAATTAAAATGTGAATTAGAGCTTTAAAACTCAATTAAGTTGACTTTGGTCAACATTTTGAGTAAACGGACTCTGATTAGTGTTTTGACAGTTCCGGTAGGTCTGTATTATGATTTGGGACTTAGGTGTATGCCAGAATCAAATTCTGAGGTCCCTAGCCCGAGATATGAAATTTTAAAGAAAAATTAAAAGTTTAAATTCAAATAGTGACCGGATGTCAAATTACGCGCAAACGACCCCGAAATAGAATTTTGATGATTCCAACAGCTCTGTATGGTGATTTTAG
Source organism: Nicotiana tomentosiformis (assembly GCF_000390325.3). NCBI lineage: Eukaryota > Viridiplantae > Streptophyta > Magnoliopsida > Solanales > Solanaceae > Nicotiana > Nicotiana tomentosiformis. The sequence goes on from NC_090822.1 coordinate 115,584,611, forward strand.
ACTTAGGAGCATGATCAGAATTTTATTTGGAAGTCCGTAGTGAAATTAGGCTTGAAATGGCTAAAATAGGAATTTAAGTTTGGAAGTTTGACCGGGGAGTTGACTTTTTGATATCGGGGTCAGAATCAATTTTTGAAAATTTTCATAGCTCCGTTATGTCATTTATGACTTGCGTACAAAATTTGAGGTCAATCGGACTTGATTTGATAGGTTGCGGTGTTGTTTGTAGAAATTGAAAGTTTCAAAGTTCATTAGGCTTGAATCTACGTGTGATTCGTGTTTTTAGTGTTGTTGGATGTGATTTGAAGACTCGACTAAGTCCGTATGATATTTTAGGACTTGTCGGTATATTTGGTAGAGGTCCCGAGGGGCTCGGGCGTGTTTCGGATGGTATTCAGAGTATTTTCCTTCATTTCGGCACTGCTTGTAGGTGCTGATTTCTGGTATTTTAAACCTTCTTCGCGATCGCGAAGATTGGGACGCGATCACGTAGGCTTAGTTGAGGCAGTGTTAACTTTGTTCTTCGTGATCGCGTGAGGTCAACCGTGATCGCGTAGGTTTGGCAAGCAGTGTATCGTGATCGCGTGGCATTGTTTGCGATCGCATAAGGCTAATTAAGGGCTGCTAAGTTTTGTGCTTCGCGATCGCGTGAAGCGGGATGCGATCGCATAGCTTTGAGACCTTGTGATTCGCGAACGCATGAAGAGGACTGCGATAGCGTAGAGCTGGGAATTCTGTTCTCTGCGATCGCGTGAGGATATACGCGATCACATAGAATTAATTTGGGCAGTGGTAATTTGTGCTTCGCGATCGCGTGTGGATGTTCGCGATCGCGATGAGTAAAAGCCTGGGCAGAATATTTAAGTTTTGAAAATGGGATTTTTAATGAATTGGAGCTCGGATTGAGGCGATTTTTGAGAGATTTTCAGAGAAAACGTTGGGCTAAGTGTTCTTAATTCAATCTTTGTTAGATTACCCGAATCTATCACTGGTTTTAACATTTAATTGGTGATTTAAGTTGGAAAAATTTGTTAACCCTCTTGGATAGATTTGAGGATTTGAGGGTCGAACTTTTATTGGAATTTAGTCATTTTGGTATGGTTAGACTCGTGGTTGAATGGGCGTTCATATTTCGTAACTTTCGCTGGATTCCGAGACGTGGGCTTCACGGGCCATTTTTGAGTTAATTCTGAATTTTTATTGAAAAATATAGTATTTTCTTACAGAATTAATTCTATAATTTTTGTTGACTGTATCGAATTAATTATGACTAAATACGAGTCGATTGGAATCGAAGAATCGAGAAAAAAGCATACTACTTGGTTAAATTGGAGCAAGTCGAGGTAAGTGACTTGTCTAACCTTGTGTGGGAGAAATTCCCCTAGGCTTGATAATTGTGATGTGTGAAAAGTCGTGTACACGAGGTGATGAGTGTGTATACGGGCTAAATGTGAAAGATCATGTTTTAAATTGTGTAGATCACTGTTGCGCATTAATTAAATTATTTCATTTTGTTATATTCTTCATTATTGATTTAATGTTTATATTTTAAATTTGCTTGACCTTTTTCTGCTAATTGTTTTATCTGTTTAGTTGGAACTTGGTTTCTTTTATTCTGTGCATTATTTGAAGGTTGATTTTCTTTAAATTAAATATTATTAATATGAAGTATTTGACATTTTTAAACTTGATATTGAAGCAACGTATTAAAGATTTTGAAATATTATTGTTGAATTATTTTGACATGAGCCGTGAGCTCTTATTTGTGAAAAATAGTATTGTTGAATTATTTTTGACATGAGCCGTGAGCTCTTTATTGTGGAAAAATATTGTTGCATTATTTTGAAAAGTTAAATTATTTGAGCACCTGAGGTGCAAATTGTGATATTGATACGCATGCAGTGGTATAAGGTCTGGGTATTGAAATACATGTGGTGAGATAAGGGTGGCTTGATACGCGTGGCTAGTAGGGGAAACTACTAGAAGTCATGCAGTGTGATAAGGATGGCTAAAACGCAGGATGCTATTTCGGGAAAAAATATTTTCTTTAAAATAAATTGTGAATGCTCCCGCGGTGAGATAAGGAAATGAGGTATTGTGAATTTGTTTATAATTTGGGACTACGAGACGGTACATTGAGAGTGCCCTTGTTGATAATGATTTATGGCTGCAGTTGCCTTGATTATTTGTTGTGATTTTCTTAAAGTTGAAAAGAAATTCGGTTTTGTTTCCACGAGATATTATTTTTTATTATTTTGTTAAATTAAATGGTGACATATTACTTGATTCATTTCCAATGTCATTTTATTTTACTATATTGTTAAATATTTTACCATGCCATTATTATATTCCAGTAGGGCTTCACCTGACCTCGTCACTACTCTGCCGAGGTTAGACTTGGCACTTACTGGGTACCGCTGTGGTGTACTCATAATACGCTTCTGCACATCTTTTTGTGCAGATCCAGGTACATCTTATCCGACCACGCATCAGTAAACTAGTTGTACGAGGAGACTTCGAGGTATATCTGTCAGCGTCCGCAGACTCCGGAGTCCCCTTCTATCTTACTATGTTGTCTTCCTTGTTTGCATTAGACTCTGATATATAGAGACATAGAGAATAAATTCTTAGAAGCTTGTGACTTATTTCTACCTGGTTTTGGGAGTTGTAATTATTTGAATTGTAATTTAATTATTTCAGATATTTATGATTATTCTGCATTGATAGGCTTACCTAGTTTTAGAGACTAGGTGCCATCACGACCTCCTACGGAGGGAATTTGGGGTCGTGACACAACCAGGTACAATGGGCGGTTATGAAGAGTGTCACCTAGCAGAAGATCGTCATTTGTGAACGTGACTTTTTCCTCACAAGCATTAACCTCTTGAGGAATGGACTCGATGAGCTTTTTCGAAGATGGTGCCAACCGCAGGTCATCACTCTTTTATTCCCCTTCGTCAGCATGGCAACAGGAGGCATCAGTACCCCCCGCGGGAAATCTTTGTGCGGAACCAACTTGGTAAAAACTCCTCCAAGGTCACTAGATGTCGTGGCTTTTGAGGGTGGTGCACCTCCACTTTTGCTTTCTTTAAGTGCTTAACTGGATTCCATCTCCTTGGTCTTTTTACCATCATTTTCCTTGTTGGTTGTTCTACTGATTCTTTTCGTGGGCTCCTTCTGTGGTGCCTACGATGAGTCACCAATGTCCAACCTTCATTATCCTCAGGTTGATCGTCTTTAACTTTGTTGTTCTCCAGTAATTCTTCATCTTTACTTTCTTTAAAACCACATAATTCATCCGGACTGAATGAGCCTAAGGTGATAGAGGCTTGGTTTGCGCTTGCTTTTTCATCTTCAAGCACGATCTTCTTTTCGCGAGCCAAGTTCATAACTTTGTCCTTGAAGACAAAGCACTTCTCTAGAGGGCGGCTCACAAGTCGATGGTATTTGTAGTAATTTGGGTCATTTGTCTTCCCAGCTTCATTTGCTCGCTTCATTTCCGGAAGCTCAATGAGATTTAACTCGAGGAGTTCTTCAAAAATAGCTAGCATATCATAATCCAGAAATGGGTACTCTTTCTCTTGCATTTCTTTTAGAGTCAACTTTCCACTTGTCTTATCTTGAAAAGAAGTGGATTTCATACTCTGCTTCTTGCTCACCTTCGTCATGAACTTTACAGGTGATATGTTGACATTCATAGCTTCTTTGCTTTCAGGCTTGGGTACGAACTTGCCCCACTTCCTGACTTCTTACTTGTCGTTCCCCTTGCGAGGTTCATAGATAGGCAGCCTTTCATTTCCAGCAGAGGACATGCTCAATTCCATGTCATGGGCACGAGTTGCAAGTTCTTCAAATGTGCTAGACTTGATACCTTGCAAGATGTAGCGCAATCCCTAATGCATGCCTTGGATGCACATCTCTATGCCCGAAGCTTCACTAAGCTTGTCTTTGCAGTTGAGGCTTGCATTCCTACAACGATTGATAAAGTTGATAACTGGTTTACCCTTTCGTTGACGAGTATTTGTAAGTTCTATCATACTCACAGTACGTCTCGTGCTACAAAAGCGATTGAGGAATTCTTGCTCTAGTTGATCCCAACTATCAACAGATCCAGCCTCGAGGTCCGTGTACCAATCAAAAACATTTCCTTTTAATGAGCGGACAAACTGCTTGACGAGGTAATCTCCATAAGTCCCAGCATTGTTGCATGTCTCGACGAAATGCGCCACATGTTGCTTTGGATTGCCTTTGCCATCGAACTGTTAAAATTTTGGAGGTTAATAGCCAGCAGGCATCTTCAACATATTGATCCTTGAAGTGTACGGCTTTGCGTAGGTAAAGGAGGACTTGGAATCAACTTCATATTTGTTTTTATAGTCCTTTAAATGAACTTCTTTAGTTGATTGATTGTAACCATCCCTTCCGAAGAGACTGGAATTTCCATAGTGGATGTAACTTGTCGTGGGGGAGGATCAATCTCTTGAACTTCTGGGAGTTTGCTAGGTGCATCGGTGGATTCTTCTTCCATCAAGATTCCCACCCTATCTCTTAGCTTGTCGATTCTAGCATCTTGATTTTGCATGCACTTGATCAAGCCAACGATTGCTTCCATCAAGTTTGCCTACTGCTCCTCCACAGATGAAGTGTTTGTCACTATGGCTTGCATGATTGTCGTGGACGATGGAGAGTAGCATGGATTTTCACACAGATTGACCCTTGATTGGCTCACGCTATGTGGTGTAAGTGGGGAGGATCCATCACTTGAAGCATCATCATCTTCCTTCACAGTAGAGTGCTTGGATCCGGAGAGGTCAAGCAGAGCAAGAGTTTTCTTGATCTTTTCAGCAATGTCGCTTCCTCCCTCGAGTGCATTTGTGAAAGATCTTGCTCCTTTTGAGGATGAAGATCCGAAAATAGGGGTTGATGCGGACGACACTTGGGGTGCTTGTTGTCCTAACGAGCTTGCTTTGTTCCTCGTAACTGGTCCAAAGCTTCCAAAGGTAACATCGAGGATGCTTTTCACATCAGCATAGAACCTGAAATTAGCAGCCTTGGTGGAAGTTGAACTGGAGTTGATTTTCTTTGAAGCCATTTCAATGTTCTTGAACTATGATGATTGAAAAGTTGAGAAGAGAGGTAGAGATTGTCCCACTGGGCATGCCAGAATTTATAGACAATAAATTTGGGTCAGGAAAATAATCGAGACTGAAAAATATTACAACAATCGTAGTATTTGATTTCAAATATTTGAGTGTACAATCTCTATGAATCCTCTGATTTTTATTTTCAATAGTAAATAAATTCAAGAGCCTTTGAGCATGATCTTGAATTTATATTTATTTCCACGAACAATGATCTTGAATTCAACTAGCATGAACTTTGATTTGAACTCGTACTCCTTGAATCTTGACTTGTTCTTCGTTCTTGAGCTTGAACTTGATTTCTTGAGCTTGAAGTTCTTCGTTCTTGAGCTTGAACTTGATTTCTTGAACTTGATTTCTTGAAGCTTGAAACTTGTAGAGAAATTTACGGCGTTTGATCCACGAGCTCTCTCTTGTTTCTTGTTATAACTTCTGGTCCCTTTTCTGGGTTATGAAAATCCCTATTTATAGTTGTGGAAGGGAGGAGTTGTGATAAGAACAAACTCTTTCCGACCAATCAAATTGAAGTGTGACATGGCCGCATTTGATTGGCCAGAACATGTCACTTGCACACGTGGCGCGATTTCATTAGCCTTTTAATGTGACTTGGCATGCCTTGTCATTTTGACATGTGGCATGGTCCTATTGGCTCTTTCATTTGACGTGGCGTGCCACATCATTTGACACGTGGCACCAAACTGGGCCTCTAGGAAGATGACATCTTGGGCTTAATGAAGTGGGCTTATCACTTTAGCCCAATTAAATGGACTAGCCCAATGGATTAAGGCTTATTTATTTAATCCATATATATTGGGCTTATAATTAATCCAATTATATTAGTCCAATAAATTTATTTGAACTGATATATCTTGAATTTTAAAATATAGTCTCAATTATTTTACGGATTTAGTTCCAATAAAATTTATATGCCTACAGTAACGTTTATTTTACTAATACTTGAAATGCTTATGTGATACTCATCTGGAATGTACATATATTTTCGGAACTTCATTCTAATATAAAAAACAATTCCTTTTTATGAAGTACAATTTGTATTCTTTCATAATTTTGTATGAGATGCTAGCGATTGACGGTTTCAACTTTACTTTTCTGTTTCTTTGAGAGTGTTTTAGAACAAAATATTTTTGGCGATATAACTTTGTGTACAAATTAGTGCAAATATCTAAGTGATGTTGACACACTTGCTATTTATACGTGGAAAAGAAAGTAAAAAAAAATCTAGGTTATGATGGGTAGAAAACCGCATATACATGTATTTTGTGAAGGTAAAAAATAAATACAACATAATGGAAAAATTCGTAAAAACCTTTTCCATGAGAAAACAAGCAAGCAAAAGTATTTTAGTAGAATATTTATGTAATTTTTCTCAAGAAGTTTTATTCATTGAGACGGTGTACACGCGCCCAATGACTAGTTTATCAAAAGAAGAAATTAAGGAAACTAATAAGAATAATATAATTAAACAAAAAGAAAATAGTTTCTGACATGGTACCGTAAAATTCTGGATAAGAGTTTAGCGTAATCCAAATCCTAAATACATCATAATTATAACACTCGGAAAAACCATAGCAAGATAGAAGTAGGAGCTAATTACATAGTCTCTTAGTTATCTGGGAGTACTAATTCGAGTCAAATCCTATCCTATTCAAATAATACCAAAGAACATTATATATACAAAAACATGACATATCTCTAACAAAACATTAAGTATTGAACATATGGCGAAGCTGAATTCTAAAGAAGAGAACGTGGAATTTACTGAAACAAATAATATGTCTGATTTGTACAATTTTGCAGCAGTGTGTGGATGCGAGAACTGTCAACTGCTGCGTTATTTACAGCAACGACAACAACTTCAACAAGAATTACTAGTGCGACAATCCTATGATCTGACTTTGAGGAATTCTGTGGCTTCTACTCCGAACTTTTTATCTTTTCTTGAAGTTGATAATACGTTCTTTTCGCCGTGGAATTGGAATAGAGAGGCTAATGATTCTGAGTGGAATATTACTGAAAGAATTAATGGAATTGGAAGGGATATTCCGAAGCAGTACATGAGTTTTGAAGCTGGTTCGTTTTTTGAAAATTTCGACGGCTTCAAATATGTTGAAGAGAAATAATTCACTTTTCTTTTCTTTTTTTCTTTTTCTTTATGATATGTTTTTCCTCACTCGATCTATATTAGTAATATTCTATACCATTAGTACAAAAACATGTGCCCGTCGTTAGAGAAATCTCTTGTATTTTGTTTTTGTGCTCTTTTGTTCTTTTCTTCCTAATGTGATCATCTATATGATTATATCTCTTATAGTTGGGTTAATAGGCAAAACAAAACTTAGATTTGCACGCCAGATAGTTTTATCCTTGTAATTACCTGTTTCAAAGCACTAAACAAAAAATGGGGATAGATGGGATTCATGTTGGGGTATTCGTTGTTCAGTATGATACAATATTTAGATGTTCCGATTCGATATTTTCGGTATTCAGTTTCTTAAAATATTATACCAATACCATACCTAAATAAATTCAGTATGATTCGCCTTTTCTCCTTTCGATTTTGGTTTATTCGGTCTGGTGACTTCGATTTGTTCGGCTCGAATATTAACTTGTGCATAAAACCATAGACTGTAATATTCTTAACTATGGTACTCACAAATACGAAAATAAAAATATTATAATATAGTGAAAAAAAAGATGGAAACGAAAATGCTAAATCTATATGGGAGAAAGGTTGAAACATAAGTAGGCAACCAAAGAAAAGAGGGAAAGGCAAGTATAGTGAGAAAAAAGGGTAGTAAAAGTTAAAGAAAACTATAAAAATAACGGAAAGTAGAATTTAGAACTTTAATATTTACATTATAATTAATAATATATGTATTTTTTAATTTAATATATATTTCGGTACAATATTGTCACGACCCGAATTTCTCACCTTCGGGACCGTGATAGTGCCTAACATTTCACTTGCTAGGCAAGCCAACATTAGAATATAATTAACCATTTTAACATAATTTTAAATTAATTAATAACAAAGAAACAAATGCGGAAATAAAGTCTGAAATAAAGTGAATAATCCATAATAAACACGATATCTAAATACCATCCCAGAACTTGAGTCACAAGTGCACGAGCTTCTAGAATAATATAAATAAAGGTCTAAATAAATTTCAAGCTGTTTGAAATATAATACATAGCTGAGATAAGATAGAAGGGGACTTCAGAACTGCGAACATTGTGCAGTTATACCTCAAGTCTCCACTGATAGCTGTATCCGGGCAAATCTACAGTTCGCCGCTGGGACCAACTCCGAAATCTGCACAAGAAGTGCAGAGTGTAATATCAGTACAACCGACCCCATGTACTGGTAAGTGCAGAGCCTAACCTCGACGAAGTAGTGACGAGGCTAAGGCATGTCACTTACATTAACCTGTACACATTAATAATAACAACAACAATAATAGAAATAAATTAGGTAACTCATTTTAACAGTTGAAGTCAACTTGGCAGTCATAAACAATTATTATTTCAATCAAATTCCGTTGCGGCATGCAACCCGCCCCAACAATATAATTCCTCAATAAATTTCCGTTGCGGCGTGCAACCCGCTCCAACAATATAAATTTTAAATAAATCTGTTGCGGCGTACAACCCGATCCCCCAATATAAACTTTAAATAACTCTGTTGCGACGTGCAAGCCGATCCCCCAATATATTTCTTTTTATTTTTGTTGTGGCGTATAACCCGATCCCCCAATATATTTTAGCAACTCTTAAATGTAATAAAAATACTCAAACAAATATCACGTTCAATGAGAAACTATTAAGCATCAAGGCATACAATAATTATAATTAATTTATGAAACAAACAATGACAAATAGCAATTAATTGTGGAAATCACGAAGAAAATAGGCAGTATAATATTTAATATGCTAAATGTCAAGTAGCAATTAAGACACATAAATCAAATAAGGACAATTATTGCAGGAATTCAAGAAATTAATATTTGACAAGGAATAGGAGAGAAATAATTATTATAACAATTAATTCGTATCTTAAAACAATTTAAGATGTTTAAATAAATAAGCAAACAATTAAATTGACAAAGTATAGGCACTCGTCACCTTGCCTATATATCGTTACACATGAAATTCACATAGCAAATAATCCAAGGGTTTTATTCGTGTAATGACCCAACTGGTTATTTTGACTTTTATAACCCCGTTCCCCTAAATAAAACTTCTCATGTGTGCTTTTATTAATTTATGAGTTGCGGGGATGGCTGGTTCGGGATTTGAAAGTGTTCGGGTTGAAATCGGAACACTTGGTTCCTTAAATTGGCCTTAAAATGCTAAGTTTGACTTCGGTCAACATTTTGAGTAAACGACCCCGAAATCGGGATTTGACGGTTCCAATAGCTCCGTATGGCGATTCTAGACTTAGGAGCGTGTTCATAATTTTACTTGAAAGTCCGTAGTTAAATAAGGCTTTAAATGGCTAATGTCACGATCCAATTTCACCTATAGGTCGTGATGGCGCCCAACACTACAGCTAGACAAGCCAACTTAATAAATTAAACATATATTGACAAAATATAAAACCAAAAAAAATAAATAAAACACAAATCCTACCATTGTGTGTGCCAAGACCTGGTGTCACAAGTGTATGGGCATCTAGTAGATTATACAAAACCTCAAATACTGTCTGAAATAAAAATAGACAAAATGAAAATACAAGGAGAGGCATTAGTAGTTGCAGAACGACTCAGAAAGTGCAGCTCATCACTATGCCCCTGGATAATGCGGGTGTAAGACGATAGGTCCCCCACTAGTACTTGCCTCAGGTCTTGCACAAAAAGTGTAGCAAGTGTAGTATGAGTACGTAAACAACGTGTACCCAGTAAGTATCAAGCCTAATCTCGAAGTGGTAAAGACGAGATGGACGACTTTGACACTCATTATGGGTCAGTAATAATAATAACTGAAATACAATTAGAATATTTAATTTAGCATGATTTACAAAATTTACAATAATTTATTTAAGCAGCGAAAATAATCAAATTCCTTCAAATATAACAATTCTCAATATATTAATTAAATTCCTTAAATTCAAATAATTTTCAATTTATCAATTAATATCATTTACAGGAATAACAATTTATTTTCTTAACAAGCAGGAGTAATAATTCATTAAATTTTAAGGATTTTTCAATTTATCAATGAGCTTTGCAAGCTGAAATAACTATTAAAGTATTGTGTAATTATTATTATTAAGCACGATTTCTGCTGAGGACGTACGGTTCGATCCAGAGTGTCGTGTACACTGCCGAGGGACGTGCGGCACGATCCATAGATGAATCTATCCTGCCGAGGCGTTCGTCCCGCTCCACAAGAAAGGAGGACATTTTTTTAAATACCTCCGGAATGAGAGTATATTTGTTACAAGATAAATTCAGAAGGAAGAATAATTTCTCTTAACAATTAATTAATTTAAACAGAAAAATCAAGTATATGAGATTTTCATCCTTTAATATTTTTATCTAACAATTCACAATATAAATATATATATCAAATAATATTAATTAAACAAAGAATACAATTTACACAAGTAATTCATGCTTTGAGTCCTAAACTACCCGGACTTTAGCATTAATAGTAGTTACGCACGGACTCTCGTCACCTCGTGCGTACGTAGCCCCACAATTAGCAACAATTATTTAACTTTAAATCACCTATGAGGTAATTTTCCCCTCACAAGATTAGACAAGAGACTTACCTCGTCTTGTTCCAATTTAATCCACTAGAATTACACGATTATCCAACTCTGTCTGGCTCGAATCTAGCAAAAAATAATTCGATACAATCGCTAAAAATTATAGGAATCAATTCTATAAGAAAATACTACATTTTCAATAAAAATTCTGAAATCAATTAAAAATTCGTCTGTCGGACCCACGCCTCGGAATTCGGCAAAAAATACGAAATATGAACACCCACTCAACCACGAGTCTACCTATACCAAAATCACTAAATTCCGATAACAATTCGGCCCTCAAATCCTCAAATCTATCCAAGAGGGTTTTCAAACTTTTCCAACTCAATTCACCAATTAAATGATACAAATAGTGATGGATTCGGGTAATTTAACCAATATTGAGTTTAGAACACTTACCCCGCTGTTTCCTCTGAAATCTCCCAAAAATCGACTAAATCCGAGCTCCAAATCGTTAAAAATAGAAAATGGGACGAAGAACTTAAACTCTCTGCCCAGTGACTTCTTCTATGCGATCGCGAACATCCTTACGCGTTCGCGTAGCACAAATTTTACTGCCCAAACGTTAACCCTACGCGATCGCAGAATGTCCCACGCGATCGCGAGGCATAGTCTCTGCAAGCCTACGCGATCGCGAGCCTCCTCACGCGATCGCGAAGCATTACGCGCGTGGTCAACTTCTGCATCGTTTCCTCTTCGTGAACGCAGCCTTAGCCACGCGTTCGCATAGCACAACTGAATCCAACCTACGCGATCGCGGACTTGCCCACGTGATCGCATAGAAAAAATTCTCAGCTGCCAAATTAAGCCTACACGATCGCAACCTAATCCACGCGATCACGTATAAGGAAATCAGAAGCAAATTTCCAGCAGCTATCACCAATGTTTCAAAAGCCAAAAATAATTCGTTAGCCGTCCGAAACTCACCTGAGCTCCTCGGGACCTCAACCAATTATACCAACAAGTCCTAAAACATCATACGAACTTAGTCAAAACCTCAAATCACATCAAACAACGCTAAAATCACGAATCATCCTCCAATTCAAGCTTAATGAAACTTAAAATTTCCAACTTCTTCATTCGGTACCGAAACCTATCAAATCAAGTCCGATTGACCTCAAATTTTGCACACAAGTCATAAATGACATAACGGAGCTATGAAAATATTCAGAACTGGATTCCAACTCCGATATCAAAAGGTCAACTCCCCGGTCAAACTTTAAAACTTAAATTCCTAATTTTAGCCATTTCAAGCCTAATTTAACTACGGACTTCCAAATAAAATTTCGAGCACGCTCCCAAGTCCAAAATAACCATACAGAGCTGTTGGAATTGTCAAAATTCTATTCTGGGGTCGTTTTCTCAAAATGTTGACCGAAGTCAAACTTAGCACTTTAAGGCCAACTTAAGGAACCAAGTGTTCCGGTTTCAACCCAAACACTTCCAAATCCCGAACCAACCATCCCCCCAAGTCATAAATCATTCAAAGCATATACGTGAAGTTTTGTTTTAGGGAAGGGGTTCTAAAAGTTAAAATGACCGGTTGGATAATTACATTCTCCACCTCTTAAACAAACGTTAGTCCTTGAACGGGTTTAGAATTGTACCTGGAGTGCTGAATAAGTGTGGATATCTGCTCCGCATGTCTTCCTCGGCCTCCCAAGTCGCTTCCTCGACTGGTTGGCCCCTCTACTGGACCTTTACTGCAGAAATCCTCTTGGACCTCAACTGACGAACTTGTTTATCAACAATGGCAAATGGCTCTTCTTCATAACCCAAACTCTTATCTATCTTAATTGTGCTGAAGTCCCACACATGTGATAGGTCGGCATGATACTTCCGGAGCATAGATACATGGAAAACCGGATGAACTCCCGATAGACTAGGAGGCAATGCAAGCTCATAAGCAACCTCTCCAACTCGTCTCAACACCTCAAATGGGCCTATAAACCTTGGGCTCAACTTGCCTTTCTTCCCGAATCTCATAATTCCCTTCATCGGCGAAACCTTCAAGAGAACTTTTTCACCTACCATAAATGATAAATCATGCACTTTCTAATTTGCGTAGCTCTTCTGTCTAGACTGTGATGTACGAAGTCGAACCTGAATCAACTTTACCTTTTCCAAGGTATCCTTCACCAAATCAGTACCATTTAACTTAGTCTCGCTGGGCTCAAACCACCCGATGGGCGAACGACATCGCCAACCATACAAAGCCTCAAATGGAGCCATCTCGATGCTGGATTGGTAACTGTTATTATAAGCAAATTTGGCTAAAGGCAGGAAACGATCCCACTGACTTCCAAAGTCAATCATACATGCCCTGAGCATATCCTCCAAAATCTGAATTGTCCGCTCTGACTGCCCGTCGGTCTGCGGATGAAAGGCTGTACTGAGCTCTACACGGGTCCCTAATTCACTCTGTACTGCTCTCCAGAAATGTGAAGTAAACTGAGGACCTCTATTTGATATGATAAAAATTGGCACATCGTGCAACCGAACTATCTCCTGAATATAAATCTAGGCCAACCTCTCTGAAGTATACGTAGTAACAACAGGGATAAAATGTGCCGACTTGGTCAGCCTATCAACAATCACCCAAAATACATCAAACTTCCTCAAGGTCCGCGGCAACCCAACTACAAAGTCCATAGTAATGCGTTCCTATTTCCATTTTGGTATAGTCATCTACTGAAGTAGGCCACCTGTTATTTAACTTGCTGGAAATTTAGACACCTAGCTACATACTCAACAATGTCCTTTTTCATTCGTCGCCACCAATAATGCGGTCTCAGGTCACGATACATCTTCGTAGCACCTGGATGAATAGAATACCAAGAACTGTGTGCTTCCTCTAGGACCTTTTTCCTCAGTTCATCAACATTAGGAACACACAGACGATCCTGGAGTCGCCGAACACCATCCGCATCAATAGTAACTTCCTTGGCACTACCTCGTAGTACCGTTTCTCGAAGAACCATTAAGTGTGGATCATCATACTGGCGAGCCTTGATCTGCTCAAATAGTGAAGACTGAGCTACAACACATGCAAGAACTTAGCTGGGCTCTAAAATATCTAGCCGTACAAGTATGTTGGCCAAGGACTGGATATCCAAAGCTAATGGCCTCTCTTCTGCTGAAATGAAAGCCAAACTACCCATACTCTCCGCCTTCCTACTCAAGGCATATGCAACTACATTTGCTTTACCTGGATGATATAGGATAGTAATATCATAATCTTTTAGTAATTCTAGCCATCTGCGATGCCTCAAATTTAGGTCCCTCTGCTTGAACAAATGTTGCAAACTGCGATGATCAGTATAAACTTCACAGAACACCCCATAAAGATAATACCTCCAAATCTTAAGGGCGTGAACAATCACAGTTAACTCCAAATCATGTATCGGATAAATCTGCTCGTGGGGCTTCAACTGACGTGAAGCATATGCAATAACTCGCTCTTCCTGCATTAATACACAACCCAAACCAACACGTGAAGCGTCACAATACACTGTATACATTCCCGAACCGGAAGGTAACACTAACACTGGTGCTGTAGTCAATGCTGTCTTGAGCTTCTAAAAGCTTGACCCACAATCATCGGACCATTGGAACTGAACACCCTTCTAGGTTAATTTGGTCAAAGGTGCTGCAATAGATAAAAAACTTTCCACAAACCGACAATAATAACATGCTAAACCCATAAAACTCCTGATCAGAGTTGCCGAAGTGGGTCGATGCCAATTCTGAACTGCCTCAATCTTTTTGGGATCAACTTTAATACCTTCGCCCGATACAATATATCCCAAAAATGCTACAGACTCTAGCCAAAACTCACATTTAGAGAACTTAGCATATAGCTTTTGTTCCCGCAATGTCTGAAGCACTACTCTCATATGCTACTCATGTTCCTCCTTACTGCGCGAGTAGATCAAAACGTCATCAATGAAGACAATGACAAACATATCAATATATGGCCTGAATACCATATTCACCAGATCCATAAACTCTGCCGGGGCATTAGTTAAACCAAAAGACATTACCAGAAACTCGTAATGACCATATCTAGTACGGAAAGAAGTTTTCGGAACATCCGAATCTCGAATCTTCAACTGATGATACCTCGACCTCAAGTCAATCTTAGAGAACACCCTAGCACCATGTAACTGGTCAAATAGGTCATCAATACGCGGCAACGGGTACTTGTTCTTAATAGTAACATTGTTCAATTGGCGATAGTCAATACAAATTCGCATTGTGCCATCTTTCTTCTTCACAAATAATACTGGTGCACCCCAAGGCGATACACTCGGTCTAACGAACCCTTTGGCTAGTAACTCTTCAAGTTGTTCTTTCAATTCTTTCAAAGCCATGCGATACGGTGGGATAGATATAGGCTGAGTATCTGGAGCCAAGTCAATACAGAAATAAATATCACGATCAGGTGCCATACCTGGAAGATCTGAAGGAAATACATCGGAGAACTCCCGAACTACTGGTACTAAATTAATAGCCGGAGTCTTTGCAGTAGTATCCCAAACATAGGCTAGATAAGCCAAACAACCCTTCTCAATTATGTGTTGAGCCTTTATAAAAGAAATAACCTGATTAAATGAACTAATCGACGAACCCTTCCACTCTAGGCCTAGGCAAACATAGAATAGCCAATGTAACAGTTTTGGCATGATAATCTAGAATAGCATGATATGGAGATAACCAGTCCATACCCAGAATAATTTCAAAATCGGTCATCTCAAGCAATAAGAGATCTTCTCTAGTTTCATAACCACAGAATGTAATAATACAAGACTGGTAGATCCGGTTCACAATAACAGAATCGCCTACAATAGTGGACACATAAACAGGAGTACTCAAGGACTCACGAGAAACACCTAGAAATGGAGCAAATAGAGATGACACATATGAATACGTGGATCCTGGATCAAACATACTGAGGAATCTTTGCCGCAAACAGAAATAATACCTGTAATCACAGCATCTGAGGCCTCTACATTTGGTCTAGTGGGAAAAGCATAGAACCGAGCTGGAGCGCCAACTGGCTGGCCTCCGCCTGGCTGACCTCCACCTCTAGGACGGCCCTACCCACCTGTCCTCCACCTCTTGGTGGTTGGACTACTGGTGGAGCAACTGGTCCGGTAAGCATAGGTTGTTGACCCAACTGTACTGGTCTACCCCTAAGCCTGGGGCAAAATCTCCGCATGTGACTGGGATCTCCGCACTCGTAACAACTCTTCGGTCTAATGGGCTGCTGACTAAGTGTCTGGCCCTGAGGAGCTGAGTATGCACTGGGAGGACCCTGAATAGCTGGGGGGCGGTAGGAACTCTCTGATATAGCACTAAGATAAGGTCGCACTGGAGCACTTCGAGGAGGTGGTGGTGCTGGATATAGGGGTCTGCTGGACTGCCCCCTCACGAACTGACCTCTGCTCCCAGACGGAGCACCTCTGAACTCTCCAGAATACCTGAACCGCTTATCTCTCATAATATTGTCTCGGCTATGCTAACGCACACCCTCAATCCTCCGGGAAATCTCCACAACTAGCTCATAAGAAGTACACATCTCAACCTCTCGAGCCATAGTGGCCTAAATGCCAGTATGTAAACCGGCTACAAACCTCTGCACTCTCTCCGCCTCAGTAGGGAGTATCATAAGTGCATGGCGAGATAATTCATAAAACCTCGCCTCATAATCGGTCATTGACATCTGACCCTACTGGAGCTGCTCAAACTGAAACCGCAACTCTTCCATCTGGGAGGGTGGAATATACCTGTCCAAGAAGATACGGGTGAACTTGTCCCAAGTCATGGGAGGAGAATCTGCTGGTCTGCTGAGAACATAAGACTGCCACTATCTACGGGCCCTGCCCTCTAGCTAAAAAGTAGCAAAGTCAACCCCATGAGATTCCAATATCCTCATGTTGTGCAGTCTGTCCCTACAACGATCAATAAAATCATGTGGATCTTCATGTCGCTCTCCCCCAAAGACAGGAGTATGTAGTCTAGTCCATCTATCTAATATTTACTGAGGATCAGCGGCTATAGCTGGCTTGGGCTCAGGTGTAGCTGTTGCCACTGGTTGGTCTCCACCCACGAGTAGTGCACCCTGGGTCTGATATAGAGTAGCTGTATGTCCATGAGCCTGCACGGTAGGGGTCTGTGCTCTTCTGCCCGCCTGAGATGTGGCTGGGTCTGCCGGAAATAAACCGGCCTGAGTCATATTGTCCATGAACCGCAGCATACGACCCATGACATCCTGAAATCCCAGCGCAGATGTGAAATCCGGCGGAGCTGGCTCTGCCACAGGCACCTCATCCTGTTCCTCAACAATGGGGTTCTCTGCTGGACCCACTGGTGGTATAACTGGAATAGTCCTGGGACGTCCTCTCCCTCTACCACGGGCTGGAGCCCTCCCTCGGCCTCGGCCTCTGCCTCGGCCTCTAGCAACTGAGGGAGTAGCTCTTCCCTGGTCTGGAACCTCATTCGAGCGCGTTCACACCGTCTGTGAGAGAATAAGAGAAGGATATTTAGTACTACATCAATTGCACAATAGAATATGAAGAAAGGTAATTTCCTAACACCCTATAGCCTCTCGAAGATAAGTACATATGTCTCCGTACCGATCCGCAAGACTCTATTAGGTCTGCTCATAACTTGTGAGACCTAAGTGAACCTAGTACTCTGATACCATGTTGTCACGATCCAATTTCACTTATAGGTCGTGATGGCGTCCCACACTACAGTTAGGCAAGCCAACTTAATAAATTAAGCAATTGACAAAATTTAAAACCAAGAAAAATAATAAAACCAGAATCCTACCATTGTGTGTGACAAGACCTGGTGTCACAAGTGTATGAGCATCTAGTAGATTATACAAAATCTCAAATACTGTTTGAAATAAAAATAGACAGAATGAAAATACAAGGAGAGACACTAGTTGCTGCATAATAGCTCAGAAAGTGCAGCTCACCACTATGCCCCTGGATAACGTGGGTGTAAGACGATAGGTCCCCCACTAGTACTTGCCTCAGGTCCTGCACAAAAAGTGCAACAAGTGTAGTATGAGTACATAAACAACGTATACCCAGTAAGTATCAAGCCTAATCTCGAAGTGATAGAGACGAGATGGCCGACTTTGACACTCACTATGGGTCAGTAATAATAATAACTGAAATACAATTAGAATATTTAATTCAGCATGATTTACAAAATTTACAATAATTTATTTAAGCATCGGAAATAATAAAATTCCTTCACATGCAACAATTCTCAATATATTAATTAAATTCCTTAAATTCAAATTATTTCCAATTTATCAATTAATCTCATTTACAGGAATAACAATTTATTTCCTTAAAAAGCAGGAATAATAATTCATTAAATTCCAAGGATTTTCCAATTTATCAATTAGCTTCGCAAGCTGAAATAACTATTAAAGTATCGTGTAATTATTATTATTAAGCACGATTTCTGCCGAGGACGTACGGGCCGATCCAGAGTGTCGTGTACACTGCCAAGGGACGTGCAACATGATCCATAGATGCATCTATCCTGCTGAGGCGTTCGGCCCGATCCACAAGAAAGGAGGACATTTTCTAAAGTACCTCCGGAATGAGAGTATATTTGTTATAAGATAAATTCAGGAGGATGAACAATTTCTCTTAACAATTAATTAATTTAAACGGAAAAATCAAGTATATATGAGATTTTCATCCTTTAATATTTAATACAATTTACACAAGTAATTCATGCTCTGAGTCCTAAACTACCCGGACTTTAGCATTAATAGTAGCTACGCACGGACTCTCGTCACCTCGTGCGTACGTAGCCCCCACAATTAGCAACAATTATTTAATTTTAATCACCTATGAGGTAATTTTCCTCTCACAAGATTAGACAAGAGACTTACCTCGTCTTGCTCCAATTTAATCCACTAGAAGGCCTTTTTCACGATTATCCAACTCTGTCTGGCTCGAATCTAGCCAAAAGTAATTCGATACAATCACTAAAAATTATAGGAATCAATTCTATAAGAAAATACTATATTTTCAATAAAAATTCCAAAATTAATTAAAAATTCGTCAGTGGGACCCATGTCTCAGAATTCGGTGAAATTACAAAATATGAACACCCACTCAACCAAGAGTCTACCCATACCAAAATCACTAAATTCCGATAAGAATTCGGCCCTCAAATCCTCAAATCTATCCAAGAGGGTTTTTAAACTTTTCCAATTTAATTCACCAATTAAATTATAAAAATAGTGATGGATTCGGGTAATTTAACCAATATTGAGTTAAGAACACTTACCCCATTATTTTCTCTGAAAATCCTCCAAAAATCGCCTAAATCCGAGCTCCAAATCGTTAAAAATGGAAAATGGGACGAAGTCCCATTTTCAGAACTTAAACTCTCTGCCCAGTGATTTCTTCTACACGATCGCGAACTTCCTCACGCGATCACATAGCACAAAATTTACTGCCCAAACATTATCCCTACGCGATCGCGAAATGTCCCACGTGATTGCGAAGCACAGTTTTCGCAAGCCTACGCGATCGCGAGCCTCCTCACGCAATCGCGAAGCATTAAGCACGTGGTCAGCTTCTGCTTCGTTTCCTCTTCGCGAACGCAGCCTTAGCCATGCGTTCGCATAGCACAACTGAATCCAACCCACGCGATCGGACTTGCCCATGCGATCACATAGAACATATTCTCAGCTTCCAAATTAAGCCTACGCCATCGCCACCTAATCCACGCGATTGCATATAAGGAAATCAGAATAAAATTTCCAACAGCTATCAACAATGTTCCAAAAGCCAAAAATGATCCATTAGCCATCTGAAACTCACCCGATCCCCTTGGTACCTTAACCAATTATACCAAAAAGTCCTAAAATATTATACGAACTTAGTTGAAACCTCAAATCACATCAAACAATGCTAAAACCACGAATCATCCTCCAATTCAAGCTTAATGAAACTTAAAATTTCCAACTTCTTCATTCGGTACCGAAACCTATCAAATCAAGTCCGATTGACCTCAAATTTTGCACACAAGTCATAAATGCAATAACGGAGCTATGAAAATTTTTAGAACTGGATTCCAACTCCGATATCAAAAATTCAACTCCCCGGTCAAACTTCCAAACTTAAATTCCTAATTTTAGCCATTTCAAGCCTAATTTAACTATAGACTTCCAAATAAAATTTCGAGCACGCTCCTAAGTCCAAAATCACTATACAGAGCTGTTGGAATCGTCAAAATTTTATTCCGGGGTCATTTTCTCAAAATGTTGACCGAAGTCAAACTTAGCACTTTAAGGCCAACTTAAGGAACCAAGTATTCCGGTTTCAACCCAAACACTTCCAAATCCCAAACCAACCATCCCCGCAAGTCATAAATCATTAAAAGCACATACGGAAAGTTTTGTTTTAGAGAAGGGGTTCTAAAAGTTAAAATGACCGGTTGGGTCATTACAGCTAAAAACAAGAATTTAAGTTTGAAATTTTGACCGGAAAGTTGACTTTTTGAAAATGGGGTTGGAATTCATAGCTATGTTATGTCATTTATGACTTGTGTGCAAAATTGGAGGTCAATTGGACTTGATTTGATAAGTTTTGGTACCGAATGTGGAAGTTGGAAATCTTAAGTTTCATTAAGCTTGAATTGTAGGATAATTCGTGGTTTTAGCATTGTTTGGTATGATTTGAGGTTTCAAATAAGTCCGTATGATATTTTAGGACTTGTTGGTATATTTGGTTAGGGTCCCGGGACTAAAAATCGAAGTCGTGGTCGAGCCCAGGATCGAGACCCAAGATCGAGGCCACGATCGAGGGTCATGATCGAAGGCAGGGTCGAGGGTCACGATCGAAGGCCCAGGCTCGAGGGCCATGATCGAAGCCACGATCGAGGCCCAGGCTCGAGGGCCATGATAGAAGCCACAATCGAGGCCGAGGATTGAGACAATGATCGATGCCATGACCGAGGCAGGACCGAAGGATGCCGGGGCAGAACTATAAAGGAGGGGACTTCGTCCCATTCTCCATTATTAACAAATTAGAGCTTGAGCAGAGGCGACTTTTGATAGATTTTCAAGGAAAGATATTGGGGTAAGTGATTCTAACTCGGATTTGCTTAATGTACACGAATATATCATTGTTTTCACCATTTAATTAGTGTTTTGAGATTGAAATTTTGGAAAAAATTTAGAAATCTCATAGAAACGAATTTTTGAGATTTCGGTATCAATTCAGAGTCAGATTTGAGTGAAACTGGTATGGTTGGACTCATAATTGAATGGCTTGTTGAATTTTGTAACTTTCTCCGGATTTCGAGATGTGGGGCCATGGACGATTTTTGAGTTAATTTTGGATTTTATTGAAAAATGTAGTATTTTCTTATGAAATTGATTCCTATAATTTTTATGATTGTATCGAATTATTTTGGCTAGATTCAAGCCATTCAAAGTTGGATAATCGAGGAAAAGGCCTACTATTGGATTAAGTCGGAGCAAGTTGAGGTAAGTCTCTTGCCTAATCTTGTAAGGGGAAATTACCTCATAAGTGATTAAATTAATAATTGTTGCTAATGGTGGGGGCTACGTACGCACGAAGTGACGAAAGTCCGTGCGTAGCTACTATTTATGCTAAAAATCCGGGTAGTTTAGGACTCAAAGCACGAATTACATGTGTAAATTGTATTCTTTGTTTAATTAAAATTATTTGATATATATATATTGAGAATTGTTAGGGAAAAATATTAAAAGATAAAAATCTCATATGCTTAATTTTTTGTTTAAATTAATTAATTGTTAAAAGAAATTGTTCATCCCCTCGAATTGATCTTATAATAAATATACTCTCCTTCCGGAGGTACATAAGAAAATGTCCTCCTTTCTTGTGGAGCGGGCCGAATGCCTCGGCGGGATAGATGCATCTATGGATCGTGTCTCACGTCCCTCGGCAGTGTACACGACACTCTGGAATGGGTCGTACGACCTCGACAGAAATCGTGCCTAATAATAATAATAATTACACGATACCTTGCTATTTTAATTGCATCTTGTGAATTTAATTAATAGATTGGAAATTGTTGCGTTTGAAGGATTTTTATTATTTCTGCTAATTGAATAAAGTTATTGTTAACTCTGTGAATCATGCTAATTTAAATAATTCTATTTTATTCTATTTATTATTGTTGACCCTTAGTGAGTGTCAAAGTCGACCATCTCGTCTCTACCACTTCGAGATTAGGCTTGATACTTACTGGGTACACGTTGTTTACGTACTAATACTACACTTGCTGCACTTTTTGTGCAGGACTTGAGGCAGGTACTAGTGGAGGACCTATCATCTTACACCCACGTTATCCAGAGGCGTAGTGGTGAGCTGCCTTTCTGAGCCGTTCTGCAGCTACCAGTGTCTCTTCATGTATTTACATTCTGTCTATTTTATTTCAGACAGTATTTGGAGTTTTGTATAATCTACTAGATGCTCATACACTTGTGACACCAAGTCTTGGCACACACATTGGTAGAATTTGGAATTGGTATTATCTTCTTAAATTTAAATTAATCGGTATCTTTTCTATTCTCCTTAATATTGCTAGTAAAAGAATAAAATTACCTAGAAAATTATTCTAAAAATAATTGATATATGTTTAACTTATTAGTTGGCTTGCCTAGCTGTAGTGTTGGGCGCCATAATGACCTATAGGTGAAATTGGGTCATGACAACATGGTATCAGAGCACTCTCACAAGTTATGAGCAGACCTAATAGCGTCTTGCAGACTGGTACAGAGACGTATGTACTTATCTTCGAGAGGCTATAGGGTGTTAGGAAACTATCTTTCTTCATATTCTATCGTGAAATTGATGTAATACTAAATATCCTTCTCTTATTCTCTCACAGATGGTGAGAATGAGCTCTAAAGAGGTTCCATACCAGGGAAGAGCTACTCCCCTAGTTGCTAGAGGCCGAGGGAGGGCTCCGGTCCTTGGTAGGGGGCGAGGACGTCCCAGGATTATTCCAGTTATGCCGCCAGTGGGTCCAGCAGAGAATACCATTATTGAGGAACAGGATGAGGTATCTGTGGCAGAGCCAGCTCCGGTGGATTTCACATCTGCACCGGGATTTCAGGATGTCATAGGTCATATAATACGGTTCATGGACACTATGACTCATGCCGGTTTATTTCCGGCAGACCCAACCACATCTCAGGCGGGCGGGGGAGCACAGACCCCTACCGCGTAGGCTCATGAGCAGGCAGCTGATGTATATCAGACCCAAGGTGCACTACCCGTGGGGTGGAGCCCAGCCAGTGGCAGCAGCTACACCTGAGCCCAGGCCAGTTGCAGCCGCTGATCCACAAAAACTATTGGACAAATGGAATAGACTACATCCTCTTGTCTTTGGGGGTGAGCGACATGAGGATCCCCAGGATTTCATCGATCGGTAAAGGGATAGACTATACAACATGAGGATATTGGAGTCTCATGGGGTAGACTTTGCTACTTTTCAGCTAGAGGGCAGAGCCCGTAGATAGTGGAAGTCTTATATTCTTGGCAGACCAGCAGATTCTCCTCCCATGACTTGGGACAGGTTCACCCGTATTTTCCTGGACAGGTATATTCCACCCTCCCAGAGGAAAGAGTTGAGGTTTCAGTTTGAGCAGCTCCAGCAGGGTCAGATGTCAGCGACCGATTATGAGGCGAGGTTCTCTGAGTTATCTCACCATGCACTTATGATACTCCATACTAA
Organism: Nicotiana tomentosiformis; assembly: GCF_000390325.3. NCBI lineage: Eukaryota > Viridiplantae > Streptophyta > Magnoliopsida > Solanales > Solanaceae > Nicotiana > Nicotiana tomentosiformis. Next base: position 115,608,320 of record NC_090822.1, read on the forward strand.
GGCGGAGAGAATGCATAGGTTTGTTACGGGTTTACATACTGGCATTTAGGCCACTATGGATCGAGAGGTTGAGATGGGTACTTCTTATGAGCTAGTCGTGGAGATAGCCCGGAGGATTGAGGGTGTGCATCAGTGTAGCCGAGAGCAGGTTATGAGAGATAAGCGGTTTAGGTATTCTGGAGAGTTCATAGGTGCTCCGTCTGGGGACAAAGGTCAGTTCGGGAGAGGGCAGTCCAGCAGGCCCCCATATCCAGCACTATCGCCTCCTCGAGGTCCTCCAGTGCGACCTTATTTCAGTGCTATACCAGAGAGTTCTTATCACCCACCAGCTATTCAGGGTCCTTCTAGTGGGTATTCAGGTCACCAGGACCAGATTCTTAGTCAGCAGCCCATTGTACCTAAGAGTTGTTACGAGTGTGGGGATCCCAGTCACATACGGAGATTCTGCCCCAGACTTCGGGGTAGACCAGTGCAGCAAGGTTAGCAGCCTTTGATTACCGCACCAGTTGCTCCAACAGTCGTCTGACCACCAAGAGGTGGAGCACGGGTGGGTAGGGGCCAACTAGAGGTGGAGGTCATCCAGGCGGAGGCCAGCCAATTGGCACTCCAGCTCGATTCTATGCTTTTCTGGCTATACCAGATGTAGAGGCCTCAAATGCTGTGATTACAGGTATTATTTCTGTTTGCGGCAAAGATGCCTCAGTATTATTTGATCCAGGATCCACGTATTCATATGTGTCATCTCTATTTGCTCTACTCCTGGGTGTTTCTCGTGAGTCTATGAGTACTCCTGTTTATGTGTCCACTCCTGTAGGTGATTTTGTTATTGTGAACCGGATCTACTGGTCTTGTATTATTACATTCTGTGGTGATGAAACTAGAGCAGATCTCTTATTGCTCGAGATGACTGATTTTGAAATTATTCTGGGTATGGACTAGTTATCTCCATATCATGCTATTCTAGATTGTCATGTCAAAACTGTTACCTTGGCTATTCCATCTTTTGCTTAGGCTGGAGTGGAAGGGTTCGTCGGTTAGTTCATTTAATCGGGTTATTTCTTTTATAAAGGCTCAACACATGGTTGAGAAGGGTTGTTTGGCTTATCTAGCCTATGTTTGGGATACTACTGCAGAGACTCCGACTATTGATTTAGTGCATGTAGTACGGGAGTTCTCCGATGTATTTCTTTCAGATCTTCCAGGCATGCCACCTGATCGTGATATTGTTTTCTGTATTGATTTGGCTCTAGATACCCAACCTATATCTATACCACTGTATCGTATGGCTCCGAATGAATTGAAAGAATAGCTTGAAGAGTTACTAGCCAAAGGGTTCGTCAGACCTAGTGTATTGCCTTGGGGTGTACCAGTATTATTTGTGAAGAAGAAGGATGGTACTATGCGAATATGTATTGATTATCGCCAATTGAACAAAGTCACTATTAAGAACAAGTACCCGTTACTGCGTACTGATGACCTATTTGACCAGTTGTAGGGTGCCAGGGTGTTCTCTAAGATCGACTTGAGGTCAGGGTACCACCTGTTGAAGTTCCGGGATTCGAATGTTCCGAAGACTGCTTTCAGGACTAGATATGGTCATTATGAGTTTCTGGTGATGTCATTCGGTTTAACTAACGCCCCGACAACGTGAAAGGATTTGATAAATAGGGTATTTGGGCCATATATTGATTCGTTTGTCATTGTCTTCATTGATGACATCCTGATCTACTGGCGCAGTAAGGAGGAGCACGAGCAGCATATGAGAGTGGTGCTTCAGATGCTGCGGGAACAAAATCTATATGCTAAGTTCTCTAAATGTGAGTTTGGCCAGAGTCTGTAGCATTTTTGGGGCATATTGTATCGATCGAGGGTATTAAAGTTGATCCCAAAAATATTGAGGTAGTTCAGAATTGGCATCGTCCCACTTCGACGACTGAGATCAGGAGTTTTTTGGATTTAGCAGGTTATTATCGTCGGTTCGTGGAGGGTTTTTCATCTATTGCAGCACCTTTGACCAAATTAACCCAAAAGGGTGCTCCATTCCGATGGTCCGATGATTGTGAGGCGAGCTTTCAGAAGCTCAAGACAACATTGACTACGTCACCAGTGTTAGTGTTGCCTTCCGGTTCAGGGATGTATACAGTGTATTGTAATGCTTCATGTGTTGGCTTGGGTTGTGTATTAATGCAGGAAGGGTGAGTTATTGCATATGCTTCACTCAGTTGAAGCCCCACGAGAAGAATTATCCGGTACATGATTTGGAGTTAGCTGCGATTGTTCATGCTCTTAATATTTGGAGGCATTATCTTTATGGGGTGTCTTGTGAAGTTTACATTGATCATCACAATTTTCAGCATTTGTTCAAGCAGAGGGACCTAAATTTGAGACAGCGCAGATGGATGGAATTACTGAAAGATTATGATATTACTATCCTATATCATCCGGGCAAAGCAAATATGGTTGTAGATGCCTTGAGTGGACATGCGGAGAGTATGGGTAGTTTGGCTTTCATTTCAGTAAAGGAGAGGCCATTAGCTTTGGATATTTAATCCTTGGCCAACAGACTTGTGAGGCTGGATATTTCAGAGCCCAGCCGAGTTCTTGCATGTGTTGTAGCTCAGTCTTCACTATTTGAGCAGATCAAGGCTCGCCAGTATGATGATCCACACTTAATGGTTCTTCGAGAAACGGTACTTCGGGGTGGTGCCAAGGAAGTTATTATTGGAGCGGATGGTGTTCACGACTCCAGGATTGTCTATGTGTTCCTAATGTAGATGGACTGAGGAAAAAGATCCTAGAGAAGGCACACAGTTCTGGGTATTCTATTCATCCACGTGCTACGAAGATGTATCATGACCTGAGGCAGCATTATTGGTGGCGACGGATGAAAAAGGACATAGTTGAGTATGTAGCTAGGTGTCTAAATTGCTTGCAAGTTAAATATGAGCACCAGAGGCCAGGTGGCCTACTTCAGCAGATGATTATACTATAGTGGAAATGGGAACGCATCACTATGGACTTTGTAGTTGGGTTGCCGCGGACTTTGCGGAAGTTTGATGCAGTTTGGGTCATTGTCGACAGGTTGACCAAGTCGGCACACTTTATTCCTGTTGTGACTACGTATACTTCAGAGAGGCTGGCCCAGATATATATTCGGGAGATAGTTCGGTTGCACGGTATGCAAATTTCTATCATATCAGATAGAGGCCCTCAGTTTACTTCACATTTCTGGAGAGCAGTACGGAGTGAATTGGGGACTCGTGTAGAGCTCATCACAGCCTTTCATCCGCAGACCGACAGGCAATCAGAACGGACAACTCAAATTTTGGAGGATATACTCAGGGCATGTGTAATTGACTTTGGAGGTCAGTGGGATCGTTTCTTGCCTTTGGCCGAGTTTGCTTATAATAACAGTTACCAATCTAGCATCGAGATGGCTCCATTTGATTCTTTATATGGTCAACGATGTCATTCGCCCATCGGATGGTTTGATCTTGGGGAGGCTAAGTTATATGGTACTGATTTAGTGAAGGATGCCTTGGAAAAAGTAAAGTTGATTCAGGAGCGACTTCGTACATCATAGTCCAGAAAGAAGAATTACGCATATCAGAAAGCGCGTGACTCATCTTTTATGGTAGAAGGAAAAGTTCTCTTGAAAGTTTCGCCGATGAAGGGAATCATGAGATTTGGGAAAAGGGGGAAATTGAGCCTAAGGTTTATAGGCCCATATGAGGTATTGAGACGAGTTGGGGAGATTGCTTATGAGCTTGCATTGCCTCCCAGCCTATCAGGAGTTCATCCGGTTTTCCATGTATCTATGCTCCAGAAGTATCATGCCGACCTATCACATGTGTTAGATTTCAGCATAGTTCAACTAGATAATAGTTTGAGCTATGAAGAAGAACCTGTTGCCATTGTTGATAAATAGGTTCGCCAGTTGAGGTCCAAGAAGATTTCTGCAGTAAAAGTCCAGTGGAGGGGCCAACCAGTCGAGGAAACGACTCGGGAGGCAGAGGAAAACATGTGGACCAGATATCCACACTTATTCAGCACTCCAGGTATAATTCTAAACCCGTTCGAGGACGAACGTTTGTTTAAGAGGTGGAGAATGTAATGACCCAACCGGTCATTTTGACTTTTAGAACCCCGTTCCCTTAAATAAAACTTCTCGTATGTGCTTTTATTAATTTATGACTTGCGGGGATGGTTGGTTCGGGATTTTGGGTTGAAATCGGAACACTTGGTTTCTTAAGTTGGCCTTAAAATGCTAAGTTTAACTTCGGTCAATATTTTGAGAAGACGACCCCAGAATCGTGATTTGACGGTTCTAATAGTTCCATATGGTAATTTTGGACTTAGGAGCGTGTTCAGAATTTTATTTGGAAGTCCGTACTTAAATTGGGCTTCAAATGGCTAAAATCAAGAATTTAAGTTTGAAAGTTTGACCGGGGAGTTGACTTTTTGATATTAGGGTCGGAATCTAGTTCCGAAAATTTTCATAGCTTTGTTATGTTATTTATGACTTGTGTGCAAAATTTGAGGTCAATCTGACTTGATTTGATAGGTTTCGGTACCGAATGTGGAAGTTGGAAATCTTAAGTTTTATTAAGCTTGAATTGGAGGATGATTCGTGGTTTTAGTATTGTTTGATGTGATTTGAGATTTCAAATAAGTTCGTATGATATTTTAGGACTTGCTAGTATATTTGGTTGAGGTCCCGAGGGCCTCGAGTGAGTTTCGGATGGTTAACATATCAAAAGTTGGACTTAAAACAGCTGCTACAATTTTTTCCTTTCTGCTGGAAATTCGGGGCTAAAAATCGAAGTCGTGGTCGAGTCCAGGATCTAGACCCAAGATCAAGGCCACGATCGAGGGTCGTGATCGAAGGCAGGGCTCGAGGGTCACGATCGAAGGCCCAGGCTCGAGGGCCATGGTCGAAGCCACGATCGAGGCCCAGGCTCGAGGACCATGATCGAAGCCATGACCGAGGCAGGACGGAAGGTTGCCTGGGCAGAACTATAAAGGAAGGAACTTCGTCCCATTCTCCATTTTTAACAAATTGGAGCTTGAGCATAGGCGACTTTTGATAGATTTTCAAGGAAAGACATTGGGGTAAGTGATTCTAACTCGGATTTGGTCAATATACACGAATATATCATTCTTTTCACCATTTAATTACTGTTTTGAGATTGAAATTTTGGAAAAAATTTAGAAATCTCATAGAAATAAATTTTTGAGATTTCGGTATCGATTCAGAGTCGGATTTGAGTGAAACTGATATGGTTGGACTCGTAATTGAATGGGTAGTCGGATTTCGTAACTTTCACCGGATTCTGAGACGTGGGCCTCACGGACGATTTTTAAGTTAATTTCGGATTTTATTGAAAAATGTAGTATTTTCTTATGAATTTGATTCCTATAATTTTTAATGATTGTATCAAATTATTTTGGCTAGATTCAAGCCATTCAGAGTTGGATAATCGAGGATAAGGCCTACTATTGGATTAAGTCGGAGCAAGTTGAAGTAAGCCTCTTGCCTAATCTTGTGAGGGGGAAATTACCTCATAGGTGATTAAATTAATAATTATTGCTAATTGTGGGTGTTGCGTACGCACGAGGTGACGAGAGTTCGTACGTAGCTACTATTTATGTTAAAAGTCCGGGTAGTTTAGGACTCAAATCATGAATTATTTGTGTAAATTGTATTCTTTGTTTAATTAAAATTATTATATATATATATATATATATATATATATATATATATATATATATATATATATATATTGTGAATTGTTAGGGAAAAATATTAAAAGATGAGAATCTCATATGCTTAATTTTCTGTTTAAATTAATTAATTATTAAAAGAAATTGTTCATCCTCTCGAATTGATCTTATAATAAATATGCTCTCCTTCTGGAGGTACATAAGAAAATGTCTTCCTTTCTTGTGGAGCGAGACGAACGCCTCGGTAGGATAGATGCATCTATGGATCGTGTCGCACGTCCCTCGGCAGTGTACACGACACTCTGGAATGGGCCGTACGACCTCGGCAGAAATCATGCATAATAATAATAATAATAATAATAATAATAATAATAATAATAATAATAATAATAATAATAATAATAATAATAATAATAATAATAATAATAATAATAATAATAATAATAATAATAATAATAATAATAATAATAATAATAATAATAATAATAATAATAATAATAATAATAATAATAATAATAATAATAATAATAATAATAATAATAATAATAATAATAATAATAATAATAATAATAATAATAATAATAATAATAATAATAATAATAATAATAATAATAATAATAATAATAATAATAATAATAATAATAATAATAATAATAATAATAATAATAATAATAATAATAATAATAATAATAATAATAATAATAACACGATACCTTGCTATTTTAATTGTAGCTTGTGAACTTAATTAATAGATTGGAAATTATTTCGTTTGAAGGATTTTTATTATTTCTTCTAATTGAATAAAGTTATTGTTAACTCTGTGAATCATGCTGATTTAAATAATTCTATTTTATTCTATTTATTATTGTTGACCCTTAGTGAGTGTCAAAGTCGACCATCTCGTCTCTACCACTTCGAGATTAGGCTTGATACTTACTGGGTACACGTTGTTTACGTACTCATACTACACTTGATGCACTTTTTGTGTAGGACCTGAGGCAGATACTAGTGGAGGACCTATCATCTTACACCCACGTTATCCAGAGGCGTAGTGGTGAGCTGCCTTTCTGAGCCGTTCTGCAGCTACCAGTGTCTCTTCTTGTATTTACATTCTGTCTATTTTATTTCAAACAGTACTTGGAGTTTTGTATAATCTACTAAATGCTCATACACTTGTGACACCAAGTCTTGGCACACATATTGGTAGAATTTGGAATTGATATTATTTTCTTGAATTTAAATTAATCGGTATCTTTTCTATTCTCCTTAATATTGCCAGTAAAAGAATAAAATTACCTAGAAAATTATTCTGAAAATAATTGATATATGTTTAACTTATTAGTTGGCTTGCCTAGCTGTAGTGTTGGGCGCCATAATGACCTATAGGTGAAATTGGGTCGTGATAATTCCCTCAAGTCAAGGTCAACCACGACACTTACCTCGCTTTGCAACCAAATTCAAGAATCCAATAAACCTTTGCCTCGTGAATTCCTGTCCGAAATCCTCAAATCTAGTCATAAGCATTTCAATATACTCAGTACAAATCGCAGGAATTAATTCCATATGAAATTACAAATTTTCCGGATTAAAATCCTAAATTCATCTCAAAAATCGACAGTGGGGCCCACATCTCGAATCCCGAAAAAAATCACGAAATCCGAACACCCGTTTCGATACAAGTTCAACCATACAAAAATTATCGAATTCCGACATTGGATTGACTTTCAAATCTTCATTTTACATTTTTGGAAGATTTTATAAAAATCTGATTTTTCTTCCATAAATTTATGGATTTATGATGTAAATGAGTATGGAATCATGAAATATAATCAATATAGGATAAGGAATACTTACCCCAATATTTTTCCGTGAAAATCGCCCAAAAATCGCCTTACCCGAGCTCAAAATCTTAAATAATGAAAAATGGTACGAAATCTCATTTCCAGAACTTAAGTTTTGCTGTCCAGGAATTTTTTCATCGCGTTCGCGAACCACATTTTTGTGTTATCCCAGATTTCTTCATCGCAAATGCGATACCTTGCCAAACTTGGCCTTCGCGAACGCAAAGCCTTATCGCCTGGTGCCCGACCATGCCTCGCCCATCTACGCGAACACGAATGCTCCCACGCGTTTGTGATGAATAGTGCCCTCTACCCCTTCGCGAACGCGGTCCCCTCTTCGCCAACGCGAAGAGTAAATTTCGCCTGCCTCCAGTTCCTCTTCGCGAACTCGAGACCTCTATCGCGAACGCGAAGAAGGAAACCAGACAGTGCATCAGAAAAATTTCAGCAGAGTTCCAATTCCAAAATTCAACCCGTTAACCATCTGAAACTCACCCGAGGTCCCCGAGACCTCAACCAAATACACCACCAAGTCCTAAAATATCATACGAACTTAGTTGAAACCTCAAATTACATCAAACAACACTAAAAACACGAGTTTTGCACCCAAAACGACGACGGGACCTAACAAATCAAGTCCGATTGACCTCAAATTTTGCACACAAGTCATAAATGACATAACGGACCTATGAAAATTTTCAAAACTCGAATCCGACCCCGATATCAATAAAAGTCAATTTGTAGTCAAACTTTGAAATCTTTAAGCCTTTAGGCTTCTAGTTTTTGCCAACTAGTGATAATTCAAGCTAGAGACCTCCAAATTAAATTTCGGGCATACGCCCAAGTCCCAAATCATGATACGGACCTACCGAAACTGTCAAAATACTGATCTGAGTCCGTTTGCTCAAAATATTGACCAAAGTCAACTCAGTTGAGTTTTAACGCTCTATTTCACATTTTAATCAATTTTTCATACAAAACTTTCCAGAAAATTATATGGACTGCGCACGCAAGTCGAGGAATGATGAATAGTGCTTTTCGAGGTCTTAGAATACAAAAATAATTATTAAATTTAAAAATGACCTTTTGGGTCATCACAAATATTGGTATTTAGGTATTTAATTTGAAAATACCGAATACCATATCTAATACCAATTTTTTGAAAGAACTTAAATCAAATACCATACCAAATATCAAAATATCGAATATCTAATACCACTTTTTTTGTTTTGATACGGTAATTCGGTATTTATCAAATTATGCACAACCCTAGATTCATGCACCTAGGGGTGTTCAAACCGAACTTGAAAACCGTACCAAACTGAAAAGTCAAACCAAATCGATTAAAAACCCCGATTAGGTTTGGTTTGATTTAGTTTGGTATTGAGTAAAATAAACCTCGAACCAAACCGACATATAAACGGAGGCGAAACCAGGATTTAAAATTTATGGGTTTTAAACTTGGCATCGAACTCATAGCTCGTTTAGTCACTGGGTTCGCAATAAAATATTTATACATATATATTCAATGATTTTTTAAATATAAAATAAAATCTAAGAAAAATCTACTGGGTTCGTCTGAACCCATAAATATTACGCTACCTCTATCCCTGCATATAAATATATAATTTATATATATGTTTTTAAGACTTTATATAAAATTTTCTTTAAAACATATCTAGAAATGTTTTGGATCTCACATGGGATGTAATATTTAATAGAACTATAAAGTGCATCCATATTTACTTTGAATAATGGGTTATATCATCACTTTCTTATCAAGTGTTATTAAAATACGTCAATCTCTTTGTTCTTTCATATTCATATGTCAAGATCTATTAAATTCTTATATCTTTTTCGAATTTGAAATGATATTTCTGTAATTTTAAAATTAAATAGAACATATCATTATTTAGGTTTCATATTAATTTTTATGTTTAGTTATTCAATTCGTTTGACCTTTTAAGCACACATCAACAAACAAATATTGTTAGATGACTAAGAAAAAACTATCATATGTTACTAAAACTATTCTCTCATAAGAAAATATTAATAGACCATGTGTTTGTTAGTTTTTTAATTTTTACTAAGCATATATATTTATCAAAACTTTATCTGTAACTTTAACAAAATAAGATTGAAATAATATTCATGTAACAAAAAAATCTAAAAAACCGAACCAACCCAAACCGATATTGTAATGACCCAACCGGCCATTTTAACTTTTAGAAACTCGTTCCTTAAAATAAAACTCCCCGAACATGCTTTTATTAATTTATGACTCGCGGGGATGGTTGGTTCGGGATTTGAAAGTGTGTGAGTTGAAATCGGAACACTTGGTTCATTAAGTTAGCTTTAAATGGACAAGTTTGACTTCGGTCAATATTTTGAGAAAACAACCCCGGAATCGGGATTTGACGGTTCCAATAGGTTCGCATGATGATTTTGGACTTGGGTATATATTTGGATCGGGTTTTGGGGGACCCAAGAGCGTTTCGGCGCCTAATAGTAAAAGTTGGTTCTTGAAGATTTTTGAAGTTCTTTAAATTTGCTTTGGAATAGGTTTTGGTGATACCGAGGTCCGAATAGAATTCTGAGACTGGGAATAGTTCCGTAAGGTTATTTAAGACTTGCACGCAAAAATTGGTGTCGTTCCGAGTTGATTTGATAGGAATCGGACGAGCAGAAATCTTTTTAGAAATTTTTGAATTCATAAGTCAATTCATGCGTTTTGGCGTCCGGTTCTTGGTTTTTGATGTTATTTTCGGATTTTAATCGCTCGAGCGAGTTTGTATGAGGTTATTAGACTTGTGTGGATAGTTGGTGTGGAGACCCGAGGGCTCGGGTGAGTTTCAGACATTCAAAAGGAATGAAAATACATCAGTTTTCTGGTGTTTCTTGGCAGCAATTGCAGGTCTCGCAAATGCGAGAAATTGTTCGCAAATGCGAACCTCGCATTTGCGAGAAGGGCTTCGCAATTGGAAAGAAGCCCGACCTAGGCAGTGTTCGCATTTGCGACACATTTGATGCATTTGCGATCCCAGCAGAGTTTGCATTTGCGACTCTTTGGTCACATTTGTGACCCCAGCAGCTGAAGGCCAAGCTTCGCATTTGCGAGAGTTGTGTCATGTTACACCCTATATTTTCGTACGTAAAAATACATCGTAAGCAAACTAATGTAGGACCAAAAATGAGATAATATTTAAAAGTATATAAAGTAATTTAATCATGTTACCTATGAGGTTACAAATATTGAAGATCATGAACAACAAGTACAAAGAGGGTTGGACGGTTCAGAAGCTAAAGCAATTGAAGAAAATAATGTTTCGTCGAAAGTCGACAAGTTGGGAATGTTATAACATGTACCTTTGGGGTGAGACTAGGGTGCTTAACATGATAAGGAGATTATATTATGATTTATATTAGTCGTATGACATCCGTGTGTTATGTTTTGAAGTCAAGCGAGTTGTGGAACAAAAGTCGATGAAAGTCATCACAAGTTACATTCATAAGTTTTACTGAAACTTCGGGTCAAATGTAACTGCGATTTTCTCCCAATATACTTAGAGTTATGGGGTGTTCCACCCATTAAATTAAAGATCTATGAGTCTATTTTCCAACGCATTAAACCGTTTGTCAATACGACATCGGAGTAGAGAGATATGGGCATGTTTGCGATACTGCGCAAGCTGCTAGGTGACAAGTAGGTGTGTCACCTACTTGCTTAAATGAAAGCCCAAAAATGGGCCATTTCGGGTCGTCCAAAGAGGCCTTTTAAAGGCCTATTTTCTTCATATATTAGACTTAAAATAGAGCATAATAACCAGACATAAGCTCTGCAAAGAATCCTCCCAAATATTTCCCACAAACCCTAATTGATTTTCTCTCCCTTTCAAGTTCTAATTGGAGGTAAAACCTAGAGTTTGAAGAACCAAGATAGGAGCTGAGTTATCCAACAAATAAGGTGAGTTTAATGATCTCTTTCATCCATTTTTTCTGCTGTAAATTCATGGTAAGTCGTTCTATACTTGTAAGAACTCACGGGACGGTGATCGGAAGCCGTGAGTTCGAGTTATTCACTTGTAGCGGACTGTTTTGTGGACTGTTTTGTGTTGCTGTTGAGCTGCGTGTTTTACTACTGTTTTGTGGAGTTTTGGAGGAGGAAGGGGGTGTAGAAACACCATATAAATGTAGGGTGGTTGGCTGGTCGTTCGTCATAACATTTCCGGGTCGTTTGACACTACTACGGTGGTCGTTTTGTGTATGAAGAGATTGGGGTGTGTTGGGCTGTTTTGTAGTATTTGATGGCGTATATAGGGCTGGAAAATGATGTATATATGTTTTTATTGTTTTGTTCTTGTATTGTTGGTGTTATCTTGAATTTGGAGGAAGTAAGGATTATAGGGGAGATGCTGCCCGTTTTAATACAAAATAAGTTTGTCGTTCGTTGTGCGATAGTTGTACCTTTCGTAACTTAACGATAGTATTATTATCATTCTTGTAGATTAAGGTGCGAAGAGGTGAGTTCAACTTGGTGATTGGAAAGATTGTGATAAGGTATGTTAAGGCTAAGCCCTTCCTTCATTTTGGCATGATCTCGTAGCTACATGTGTTAATAATGAGACATAAAGAGAAGTTCGTATTCATGAATTCATTCACATTATTCCAGTCTCATAAGTTACAATATTATTCCTTATCGGGACTTCATATTCAGTTTAGTTTTGTCTTTATTCAGTCAAGAGAGCAGAGGGTCTATATATATATACAGTATTACACTATTTTCACCACCATCGAACTATAATCGGTGGGCAGGCCCCTATTGGGCAACCTCTGATCAGATGGTAAGTTATATATACCGAGCCTACTGTGGCCGAGCGCCTATGAGCGAGCCCAAGATGGCCGAGATACAGAGCCCAGTATGGTCGAGCGCCTATGAGCGAGCCTACTACGGCCGAGCATTTACACGTACCGAGCCTTATAGGGCTGGACATTTATTTTACTTAATATATTGAGAGAGTTGAGTCAGTATCAGCAGGTAAGTATATCTCCAGACCATCTTTGACTCCCAGTTAATTTCAGTTATCATATTATCAGTTCAGTTTCAGCTTTCAGTTATTTTATTGCCTTATATACTCGGTACATTATTTCGTACTAACGTCCCTTTTTCTGGGGGCGCTGCATTTCATGCGTGCAGGTTCAGACAGACAGACGGGTAGACCTCCTCAGTAGGTGTTTCCCGAGTTCAGCCTGATCGGTAAGCCCCACGTCTTTTGGAGTTACCAGGTCTAGAGTTTTTGTGTACATCTTATGTATATCTGTATATATGTTATGGGTAGGTCGGAGCCCTGTTCCGATCATAGTACATCTATCAGTAGAGGCTTGTAGACATATCCTGTTGGTTAGTGCGGTATGTTGGGTTTGTAGGCCTGGTATGTATATTTGATGGTTTGTCAGCTGTAGTAGCTATGACGGCCTTGTCGGTCTAGCTTTATATTGATGTTTAGTTAGCGCTAGTTTCCATTCAGTTTTATATTTTTCTTCGCAAATTGTCTTGCAAGGTGGCCCCATGGCCAAAGTATGACATTATATGTTCAAAGTCCCTTAGTCGCAATTTGGTACGCCAGGTTAGGTGAGGCACCGGGTGCTGGTCTCGCTCCTAGGTTCGGGGCGTGACATGTCACATTTGCGACCCTCGCATTTGTGAACCTGGTGTCACAAATGTGACATCAGAGGCTTGTGCCCAGCTCATTTAATGCGCGACTTAGGCCATTTATCTCACTTTTCTTTCATTTCTTGGGCGATTCTTGGAGCTTTTGGCAGAGGGTTTCACCTGGAACTTTGAGGTAAGTAATTCCTACATAACATGAGTTACATACATAAATTATTGGTAGATTATAACATGTAAATTAGTGAAAACCATGGATTTAAGTGAAAACCTAGGTGTTTGACAAAAATGAGATTTAACCACGAAATTTGTTATGGAACTTAGTAAAAATCATATATTTATGTTCCTAAGATTATGAGTAACGTTTCCATCCGAAAATTTTCGGAATCCGGGCACATGGGCCCGGGGTGAATTTTAGGAATTTTACCATTTTGGATATGCTAATTTATTTAATAGATGAATTTTAAATTATTGAATATATATTAATTATTTTATATAACTTTTGGATAGTTTCGGATATTTCAACATCGAATTGAGAATTTTATGCGATGCGATAATCGGAAAGTGGACTTTGAGATGAGGTAAGTCTCTTGTCTAATCTTGTTAGGGGAAAATTACCCCATAGAGATTAAATTAGAATAATTATTGCTAATTGCGGGGGCTACGTACGCGCGAGGTGACGAGAGTCCGTGTGTAGCTACTATTAATGCTAAAGTCCGGATAGTTTAGGACTCAAAGCATGAATTATTTATGTACGTTGTATTCTTTGTTTAATTAATATTAATGGTTATATATATATATATATATATATATATATATATATATATATATATATATTGTGAAGTGTTAGATAAAGATATTAAAGGATGGAAATCTCATATGCTTGATTTTCTGTTTAAATTAATTAATTATTAAAATAAATTATTCTCCTCCCGAATTTATCTTATAATAAATATACTCTCCTTCCGGAGTTACATAAGAAAATATCCTCCTTTCTTGTGGAGCGGGCCGAACGCCTCGGCATGATAGATGCATCTATGGATCGCGCCGCACGTCCCTCGGCGGTGTACACGACACTCTGGATCAGGTCATACGTCCTCGGCAGAAATCGTGCTTAATAATAATAATTACACGATACTTTAATAGTTATTTCAGCTTGTGAAGCTAATTGATAAATTTGAGAATCCTTAAATTTAATGAATTATTATTCCTGCTTGTTAAGGAATTAATTGGTATTCCTGTGAATGAGATTAATTGATAAATTGGAAATTATTTGAATTGAAGGAATTTAATTAATATATTGAGAATAGTTGAATTTGAAGGAATTTGATTATTTCTGATGGTTAAATAAATTATTGTAAATTCTGTGAATCATGTTGATTTAGATATTCTAGTTGTATTTTAATTATTATTATTGATCCATAGTGAGTGTCAAAGTCGGTCATCTCGTCTCTACCATTTCGAGATTAGGCTTGATACTTACTGGGTACATGTTATTTTCGTACTCATACTACACTTGCTACACTTTTTGTGCAGGACCTGAGGCAAGTACTAGTGGGGGACCTATCGTCTTACACCCATGTTATCCAGGGGCATAGTGGTGAGCGGTCTTTCTGAGCCACTCTGCAGCTACTAGTGTCTCTCTTTGTATTTTTCATTTTGTCTATTTTTATTTCAGGCAGTATTTGAGACTTTGTATAATCTACTAGATGCTCATCCACTTGTGACACCAGGTCTTGACACACACATTGGTAGAATTTGGTGTTTTATTATTTTCTTGATTTTAAATTTTGTCAATATATGCTTAATTTATTAAGTTGGCTTGCCTAGCTGTACTGTTGGGCGCCATCACGACCTATAGGTGAAATTGGGTCGTGACAATATGGTATCAGAGCTCTAGGTTCACGTAGGTCTCACAAGTTATGAGCAGGCCTAATAGAGTCTTGCAGATCATTACAGATATGTCTGTACTTATCTTCGAGAGACTATAGGGTGTTAGGAAATTACCTATCTTCATATTCCATCGTGCAATTGATGTAGTTCTAAATATCCTTCTCTTATTCTCTCTCAGATAGTGAGAACGCGTTCGAATTTGGTTCCAGGCCAGGGAAGAGCTACTCCCCCCCAGTTGCTAGAGGCCGAGGCAGAGGCCGAGGGAGGGCTCCAGCCCGTGGTAGAGGGCGAGGACGTCCCAAGACTGTTCCAGTTATGCCGCCAGTGGGTCCAGCAGAGGACCCCATTATTGAGGAATGGGATGAGGTGCCTGTGGCAGAGCCAGCTCCGGTGAATTTCACATCTGCATCGGGATTTCAGGCTGTCATGGGTCGTATGCTGCGATTCATGGACAATATGACTCAGGCCAGTTTATTTTTGGCAGACCCAGCCACATCTCAGGTGGGCGGGGGAGCATAGACCCCTACCGCGCAGGCTCATGGACAGGCCGCTACTGTATATCAGACCCAAGGTGCACTACCCGTGGGTAGAGCCCAGCCAGTGGCAGCAGCAACATCTGAGCCCAGGCCAGCTGTAGCCGCCGATCCTCAGAAACTATTGGACAGATGGATTAGACTACATCCTCCTGTCTTTGGGGGTGAGCGACATGAGGATCCCCAGGATTTCATTGATCGGTGCAAGGATAGACTGTACAACATGAGGATATTGGAGTCTCATGGGGTAGACTTTGCTACTTTTCAGCTAGAGGGCAGAGCCCGTAGATGGTGGCAGTCTTATGTTCTTAGCAGACCAGCAGATTCTCCTCCCATAACTTGGGACAGGTTCACCCGTATCTTCCTGGACAGATATATTCCACCCTCCCAGTGGGAAGAGATGCGGTTTCAGTTTGAGTAACTCCAGCAGGGTCAGATGTCAGTGACCGATTATGAGGCGAGGTTTTCTGAATTATCTCGCCATGCACTTATGATACTTCCTACTGAGGCGGAGAGAGTGCAGAGGTTTGTATTCGGTTACGTACTGGCATTCAGGCCACTATGGCTCGAGATATTGAGATGGGTACTTCTTATGAGCTAGTTGTAGAGATAGCTCGGAGGATTGAGAGTGTGCGTCAGCGGAGCCGAGAGCAGATTATGAGAGATAAGCGGTTCAGGTACTCTCGAGAGTTCAGAGGTGCTCCGTCTGGGGGCAGAGGTCAGTTCGTGAGGGGGCAGTCCAGCAGCCCCCATTTCTAGCACCACCACCTCCTCGGGGTACTCCAGTGTGACTTTATCTCAGTGTTATACCAGAGAGTTCTTACCACCCACCAGCTATTCAGGGTTCTCGCAGTGGGTATTCAGGTCGCCAGGGCCAGACTCTTAGTCAGCAGCCCATCGCACCGAAGAGTTGTTACGAGTGCGGGGTTCCCAGTCACATGTAGAGGTTTTGCCCCAGGGTTCGAGGTAGACTAGTACAGTAGGGTCAGCAACCTATGCTTACCGGACCAGTTTCCCCACCAGTAATCCGACCACCAAGAGGTGGAGGACAGGTGGGTAGGGGCCGTCCTAGAGGTGGAGGTCAGCCAGGTGGAGGCCAGCCATTTGGCGCTCCAGATAGGTTCTATACTTTTCCGGCTAGACCAGATGTAGAGGCCTCAGATGCTGTGACTACAGGTATTATTTCTGTTTGCGGCAAAGATGCCTCAGTATTATTTGATCCAGGATCCACGTATTCATACGTGTCATCTCTATTTGCTCCATTCCTGGGTGTTTCTCGTGAGTCCTTGAGTACTCTTGTTTATGTGTCCACTCCTATAGGCGATTCTGTTATTGTGAACCGGATTTACCGGTCTTGTATTATTACATTATGTGGTTATGAAACTAGATCGGATCTCTTATTGCTCGAGATGATTGATTTTGAAATTATTCTGGTATGGACTGGTTATCTCCATATCATGCTATTCTAGATTGTCATGCCAAAACTATTACTTTGGCTATTCCATCTTTGCCTAGGCTGGAGTGGAAGGGTTCGTCGGTTAGTTCATTTAATCGGGTTATTTCTTTTATAAAGGCTCAACACATGGTTGAGAAGGGTTGTTTGGTTTATCTAGCCTATGTACAGGATACTACTACAGAGACTCCGGCTATTGATTTAGTGCCAGTAGTTTGGGAGTTCTCCGATGTATTTCCTTCAGATCTTCCAGGTATGCCACCTGATCATGATATTGATTTTTGTATTGACTTGGCTCTACATACCCAGCCTATATCTATCCCACCGTATCGCATGGCTCCGAAAGAATTGAAAGAACAACTTGAAGAGTTACTAGCCAAAGGGTTCGTCAGACCGAGTGTATCGCCTTGGGGTGCACCGGTATTATTTGTGAAAAAGAAGGATGGAACAATGCGGATGTGTATTGATTATCTCCAATTGAACAAACTCACTATTAAGAACAAGTACTCGTTGCCGCGTATTGATGATCTATTTGACCAGTTGCAGGGTGCTAGGGTGTTCTCTAAGATCGACTTGAGGTCGGAGTATCATCAGTTGAAGATTCGAGATTCGGATGTTCTGAAAACTGCTTTTTGTACTAGATATGGTTATTATGAGTTTCAGGTAATGTCTTTTGGTTTAACTAATGCCCCGACAGCGTTTATGGATCTGATGAACATGATATTCAGGCCATATATTGATTCGTTTGTCATTGTCTTCATTGATGACATTTTGATCTACTCGCGCAGTAAGGAGGAACATGAGCAGCATATGAGAGTAGTGCTTCAGACATTGCAGGAACAAAAGCTATATGCTAAGTTCACTAAATGTGAGTTTTGGCTAGAGTTTGTAGCATTTTTGGGACATATTGTATCGGGCGAAAGTATTAAAGTTGATCCCAAAAGGATTGAGGCAGTTCAAAATTGGCAGCGACCCACTTCGACGACTGAGATCAGGAGTTTTCTGGGTTTAGCAGGTTATTATCGTCGGTTTGTGGAAGGTTTTCCATCTATTGCAGCACCTTTGACCAAATTAACCCAGAAGGGTGTTCAGTTCCGATGGTCCGATGATTGTGAGTTAAGATTTCAGAAGCTCAAGACAGCATTGACTACAGCACCAGTGTTAGTGTTGCCTTCTGGTTCGGGAATGTATACAGTGTATTACGATGCTTCACGCGTTGGCTTGGGTTGTGTATTGATGCAGGAAGGGTGAGTTATTACATATGCTTCACGTCAGCTGAAGCCCCACAAAAAGAATTATCCGGACATGATTTGGAGTTAGCTGCGATTGTTCACGCTCTAAAGATTTGGAGGCATTATCTTTATGGGGTGTCTTGTGAAGTTTACACTGATCATCACAGTTTGCGCATTTGTTCAAGCAGAGGGACCTAAATCTGAGACAATGTAGATGGCTTGAGTTACTAAAAGATTATGATATTACTATCCTGTATCATCCGGGCAAAGCAAATATGGTTGCAGATGCCTTGAGTAGAAAGGCAGAGAGTATGGGTAGTTTGGCTGTCATTTCAGTAGAGAAGAGGCCATTAGCTTTGGATATTCAGTCCTTGGCCCAACCGAGTTCTTGCATGTGTTGTAGCTCAGTCTTCACTATTTCAACATATCAAGGGTCGCCAGTATGACGACCCATACTTAATGGTTCTTCGAGAAACGGTACTACGAGGTAGTGCCAAGGAATTTAAATTGGTGCGGATGGTGTTTTGCGACTCCAGGATCGTCTGTGTGTTCCTAATGTGGATGAACTGAGAAAAAAGATCCTGGAGGAGGCACACAATTTTCGGTACTCTATTCATCGAGGTGCTACGAAGATGTGTCGTGCCTTGAGGCAGCATTATTGGTGGCGACGAATGAAAAAGAACATAGTTGAGTATGTATCTAGGTGTATAAATTTCCAGCAAGTTAAATATGAGCACCAGAGGCCAGGAGGCCTACTTCAGCAGATGACTATACCGGAATGGAAATGGGAACGCATCACTATGGACTTTGTAGTTGGGCTGCCGCGGACCTTGAGGAAGTTTGATGCAGTTTGGGTGATTGTTGACAGGTTGACCAAGTCGGCACATTTTATTCATGTTGTGACTACGGATACTTCAGAGAGGTTGGCCCAGATTTATATTCAGGAGATAGTTCGGTTGCATGGTGTACCAATTTCCATCATATCAGATAGAGGCCCTCAGTTTACTTCACATTTCTGGAGAACAGTACATAGTGAATTAGGGATCCGTGTTGAGCTCAGCACAACCTTTCATCCGCAGACCGATGGGCAGTCAGAGCGGACAGTTCAGATTTTGGAGGATATGCTCAGGGTATGTGTGATTGACTTTGGAAGTCAGTGGGATCGTTTCTTGCCTTTGGCCGAGTTTGCTTATAATAACAGTTACCAATCGAGCATCGAGATGGATCCATTTGAGGCTTTATATGGTCATCGATGTCGTTCACCTATCGGATGGTTTGAGCCCGGTGAGGCTAAGTTATATGGTACTGATTTAGTAAAGGATGCCTTGGAAAAGGTAAAGTTGATTCAGAAGCGACTTCGTACAGCACAATCAATATAGAAGAGTTACGCGGAT